>NC_092333.1:480270000-480870000 GCF_046630445.1 Rutidosis leptorrhynchoides
ACTCATGCTATAAGGCTACAAGTGCATACGTTACAGATTTGGTCAGCATACAGGTCACCATTTCGACACGCACATTACTCAAGCTTCACAAATCCAAATGACGCAAGGCCTAGATAAAAATTTAACTAAAACATATGAAATTTTTAGATATGTAAAGTCCTAAATCAATATCACACTTTAAATGAATTTAAAAGTCAGTTTCATGATAGCAAATCAGTTTTTCATGTACGATCAATTAAGCATAACGGAAGCATTACAAATCCAAATCGCATGATACTAGTCTAACTTGAGTGTTTTTAAGTCCTATATCTATTTATGATCAGTATGCAATTCAAACTCATGCACAATTTTCCAGAAATCGACATTTTTCACAGATTCATCAACAAAACATCAATCGATCATTACTTAAGCATACGGTAACGAAAATACGCAAATCCAAGCCTAAAATTTTTAGTTTTTCGAGAGGATTTCAAATATTTCATAATATTTAACATTCAAGAAAGCCAAGTTTCTATAATCAATTTCGGGATTAACGCTAATCACATCAAACGATAAAATTAACGACAACAATTAACAACAACGCATATAGACACTAGCAATTGACAACTTACACTATCTAAATACAATTAAATCAGATTTTTAGAGTTAGGGTTTATGTGATTATACCTTAGATCAACAAATAAATTACACCAATGCGTAGAGGACGAAGGGAATTGCAATTCTTGTGTTGAATGTTTAATCTAACAATTAATTTTTGATGGTGATATGGGTGGTGTGTTAGTCGATGATGAGGCAGGAGAGGGAGGAGGGAACGACTTCAATTTTAGGTTTAGGGGATTATGAGTAGTGATTTAGGTTACAGGTAATATAATTTAGGCCCTAATCCTACACACTAGTACAAATAAGCCCAACAAAGAAGTAAATGGGGAGGGGGTAGGCCATTCGGACGAATGGGTCCTAGGATGGGCTTCCTGGGCTTGTTTTGTCCAAAAGTGTGTATTTGTGGCTCGTTTCAAGTGTCGTTTAGACGTACCAAAGTCCCGGAACGCTAAATCGATCGTTAAAACGCTACCAATCGTTTAATTTATTAAAATCCCAAATAAATTAAATATTTTAAAAGTTAATAATTATTAAAATAATTATTAAAATAAACCCGAGCGTTTCGCTGCTCAAAAAATAGTTATCCAAACCGTATCGTTTTTATCATATTTCTTTATCCGAAATATACTTTCAAATTAATATTAACCCATATTAGTTAACGTAACCCTCCAAGGATCAAGTATGTATTTAATACACTTAAACACATAAAAATTTAAATAATCATCGTTAAAATGTTTAACAGACAGTTAACGGAAGTGGCGGAAAAAGCAGGGTTGTTACAGATTTTCAGCACTATAAAAGGAACAAGATTAGGTTATTTTTCATATGTATCTTTAGAGAGCAGCTGTTGTAAAGACCCGTCCTAATCCATAAGAATGAATACAATAACATATGATTACATTATGAGGTACTTGACCTCTATATGATACATTTTACAAACATTGCATTCGTTTTTAAAAGACAAACTTTCATTTCAATGAAAGTTGACGGCATGCATACCATTTCATTATACATCTAACTATAATTGACTTAATAATAATCTTGATGAACTCAACGACTCGAATGCAATGTATTTTGAAATATGTCATGAATGACTCCAAGTAATATCTCTAAAATGAGCAAATGCACAACGGAAGATTTCTTTCATACCTGAGAATAAACATGCTTTAAAGTGTCAACCAAAAGGTTGGTGAGTTCATTAGTTTATCGTAATCAATCATTTTCATAATTTTAATAGACCACAAGATTTCCTTTATTCAATAATCATACACTCGCAAGTGTTTAAAATTCATTCAGATGGATTGAACACCTGGTAACCGACATTAACAAAATGCATCTAGAATATCCCCAAACATATAAACATCGAAGTACTAAAGCAGTTCAAATTCTCTGATTGGGGTGTGTCAAAGCCCATAGATCTATCTTTAGGATTCGTGTCAATTGGTGGCAATTATAATAAACACCAATTCTTAGGCTACCAAGTTCAACAAGGGCGATATCCGGTATAACAATTCAACCATAGAATGTAGTTTCGATTACTTGTGTCTATTTCGTAAAACATTTATAAAAGTGCATGTATTCTCAGTCCCAAAAATATATATTGCAAAAGCATTTAAAAAGGGAGCAAATGAAACTCACGATACTGTATTTTGTAGTAAAAATACATATGACGACTTTGAATAACTGAACAATGCAGGGTTGGCCTCGGATTCACGAACCTATATCATTCACATATGTATTAAAACTTATTCTTGTATTCGGATTAATATATATATATATATATATATATATATATATATATATATAATAATAATTCATAAGTTTCTTTATTTATTTATATTTTCATTATATATATATATATATATATATATATATATATATATATATATATATATATATATATATATATATATATATATAAATGTTAATATAGTTAAGTTAGGTGTACTAAGTATATTTATATATATAAGATCTTTATTTTTATACTTATAAACTTAATAACGTCGTTAAAACTTTTATTTTAGTAATCACAATTATTTTATTAATAAAAATATAGATAATACTGATAATAATAATAATGTTAGTTTTAATAAGAGTAAAATAATAATTTTAACAAAAATGATAATAATGATAATCACTTTTTAATAATAACAATACTAATATGATAGTCATATTGATAATAATAATGATCATAATTATAATAATACTTATGTTACTACTAATAACAATAATGGTACTAAAATGATACTATAGTTAATATTTATGAAAATAATAATGAATTATATTATTTTCACAATAATTATAATATGAATAATCATAATCATAAAAATGATAATTTAATAATAATAATAACATCAATGATGCTTATAATAATAATAATTGTTATAATACTTATAACTATGATAAAACTAATAATTATTTTAATTCTTATAACAATATTAATAACAACAACAATAATAATAATCATGGTAATAACAATAATAATAATAATAATAATAATAATAATAATAATAATAATAATAATAATAATAATTGAAATAAGATTAATAAAAATATACCCTTTAGAAGCATTTTGTAAAAAGAATTGCCCGAGATGGGCTCGAACCCGTGACCTCACGAATACCGTCAACACTCCTAACCATGGCTCTGTGGTATCATTTCTGATTTAAATTACCACCTAAATCTATTTATCTTAGTATAACCGTCTTTCTGTTTATTCTTCAATCTTTTAAAACTCGATCCATCAAATAGGTTAATCGACAATAAGAATTAGTCAGATGTTTAGTTTTAGGATTCATTAACAAAACTGAATTTACTTGCGTTGATTGATAAAAAATAAAAAAAATAAAAATAAAATAGTAGCAGATACACGTTTGACACTTCAAGAACTCCAACCTCAAATTCAATTTTTAGACTGTTTTGGGTCACGATTTCTAAATGAAAAAGATGCTAAATCCTTATTATAAACTTTCTGTAAAATCAATTTAAACTGAATCATCATAAGGAATACGAATTTGCTATGAACATAATCGTTTGACTTTTGAAAATCAAACTTTGACTCGAAAATTAGGAATCGATAGGAAAAATTGAACCTTGAAACTTTGCAGCAAGTTTAAATGAACGATTCCTAATAACTTTGCATTCTTACATCTTGAAATTTCATTCAAATTCGAGGGTTGACAAAAATAATGAAGAACAGAGGGGTCGTGATTTTTTTTTAAGGTTTTAATTTGATTTTTCCTCGAATTGCAGTAAGTATACAATTAAATAGAACGAAAGTGAACTTAATACAGCTAATAGATTCGATTAACATTTTGTTTGATAGCTTTGATTGGTTCGGCCTGTTTAATCAGAGAAGAAAGGAGACAGAAAAAAAATAAAAAAAATAAAAGTTAGATGGTGACACACACTGAAATTGATTGTATTGTGATTCGATTTTTGGACTAGTATTAAAATCAGAGACAGGAATATATGGGTTGACTATGATGTGTAACAAGCTGGATGAATTTTTCTAATTTATAGATCAAAATTCTATTAATATAAATAATTAAAAGATATATTAATATTACTTCTAATAATGTTTATAATAATTAATAATAATAATAACTATTAAATAATAATAATAATGATATTAATATTTATTAATATTATTGTTCATAGTGATGTTAAAAATAATAATAATATTGTTAATAAGAATATTAATAAACATTAATAATAATATTAACCATGATATTGATAATAGTAATATTAATTTTTTTATAAAGATACAAATATTATGCTAACATTAATAAGGATAATGATAAAAATAATAGAACTAGTGATAATTTCAATAAAAAAATAATAACATTATTATTAATAATACTACTGATAATTATAATATTTTATTAATATTAATATGATATTAATAATCTTAGTAATAACATACTTATCAGATTTCATAATATTATTGATTCTAATATTAATATTTATAATAATACTGAAATACTAATAATGTTAATAACTATATTTTTATTTGTATTATATATATTATTAACTATGTAACATCATATAATATATTACATAATAACGTTATTGAATTCTTATTATATAGACTTCATAATCATATATATATATATATATATATATATATATATATATATATATATATATATATATATATATATATATATATATATATATATATATATATATATATATATATATATATTTTATTTATTTTAGATTATACTTAATTATTATATATATTCAAGATACTTTATTTATATATATAATTACATCATAAGTTATAATATCATATATTACTTTACATAATTAATTCAAATAACTAAATTCTGTAATATTTCAAATTGCCATTATATATATGATTATATTTTTAAATATATACATTTCTTATTTACAAATAAACGTTCGTGAATCCTCGAGAATGGTCGAAGGTCAATTGAATATATGAAACAATTCAAAATTTTTCGAGACTCAATACTACAGACTTTGCTTATCCTGTCGAAATCAGATAAAGATTAAGTTTAAATTTGGTCGGAAATTTTCAGGTCATCACAGCTGTCTTAGGTCCGAATTTCACATACAAAACCCTAATTTCATCATCCATTGTTGCTTAAAGGTGGATTTAAGGAAGCTAGCTCTAGATTCATCATTGTTTAGCTCTAGATCTTCATCTTCTACATTTTAGGTTGTAATTTCCACTTTACTTTACATATTTTGAATCTATTTCTTGTAATAACTTTAAGATGATGATTGTTTATGTTTCTATGCTTATTATTAGTTTGATCTTAGCCATGATTGGCTAAATATCTTGTGTTTGCTTATCTATGAATCTCTAATTCTAGTGTTTGCCCCGAAATCAATTGAATAATGTTGTTTGAATGAATTACATGATCATGTGTTATTGAGTTAGCTAAAGATCCATTGCTATGAGTTTGTTTTAGGCTTTACTTTGATTACAAATGTTGAGTAGCTCTCTTAGTAATTTGAGAAGTGAATCAATGTGTGCTTCAACACCTTAGGTGATCTAGACAACTAGTTTAGGAATTTCAAGTGATTGTGTTCTTGATCTAGGTTGGTTTTCAATTGGCCTTTAGTCAACATAGTAGTACCGATTATGTTAAGTGATTTCGATAATTGGGGGTTTTAAGTGATTTCAACCTAGGCATAATCTCAATAACCAAATCATGCTTAACTCGATCTTAAAATACAATGCTTATGTGAATTCGCGGAGTGTTATTTGATTTGAGGTTTGGTAGTAATACTAAACATTTAATAGTTCAACAACTATTGTGATAACAAAATAGGCAAAACGAGGCAAGCCAAGCATAGAGAGGATTAGATAAGTGAGCACTTCTTAGTTAATTTGATTTAAATTTTAATACTTCGTTACTTGTTTCTTGGTACTAGTTTACTCATTAAGCTTAAGTTTGTTTAATTGTGTAAGTTTTAGTTGTTAATCAAAATCAATCAAAACCCCCCAATCAAACAAACCCTAGGACAATTGATAGTTTCAAATATTCGAATTACACCGCTCTCTTGGGACGAACTTGATAAGAATACTTACATTGAAGTGCTATAATAACTAGGTTCTAAGTGCTCGTTAGTTGTGTGTGCTTATTTGTAGTGTTTGAATCATATATAAATTTTGAGGGTAAAAGATGTACGTTGCACAAACACCATCACACTTTCTTGGCGCCGCTGTCGGGGAGCGGTTAGCTTAGTTGGATATTTGGTTTAAACTTTTGATTGTTTGATCCTTTCGTAGGGGTTTACCCTTACGAAAGTTACTTTTCGTGTTTTATATATTATTTTTGTTGGAAAACCGCTTGTGTTTGTGTTGTGATTGAAGGATAGGTACCTTTGGTGTATGAAAACAAGGTCTTACAAGGATCAAGAGTTCACACATCCATTCTCCGATCCGGAAAAACACGTGCACAGGGTTTATAATCGTAGAGAAGAAAGGGTATTAAGGAAAAATTTCGAAGCTTTACCATTTTGTTTAGAAGACATGGATCCTAACGATCAACTGATTCTCAATGAAGAGGGTAATCCAATCAACCATGGTCCACCGGTTAATCAAGAGTTATTGAATGATCCGAACGACACACCGATGTGGAATGCTAGATTAGTTACACCAACGATGATAGCACCAGCTATTACAAAACCACCAATTGAAGCAAAAAATTGGAAGATTGAGGGTAACTTTTTCACGTTGATCAAAGATACGTACTTTCATTGATTGATAGACGAGAATCCGTTCGAACACATCCAACACTTTAATGATCTTTGTGATATCTACAAATACAAGGATGTTACCGATGATGCTTTTAAGTTAAGGGCATTACCCTTTACACTTTAAGGAGAAGTAAAAGTTTGGTTAAGGAGCTTACCATCCGATTTCATAAGAACTTTTCAAGATTTAACCAATGAGTTTATCAATCACTTCTTCCCACCGTCAAAAGTAGAATGACTTAGAATGCAGATTAATGGGTTCACCCAACGGGGTGATGAGTCTTTGTATGATGCGTGGGTACGATTCAAGAAAATGTTAAGAGCTTGCCCACCGCACGGTTTGACGAAAAAGGAGTACATCAACACATTCTACCGGGGTACTTATGCTTTGACGAAGCAATATCTTGATTCTTCATCCGATAGGGTATTTATGTATAAATCACCAAATGCGGCCGAAATCTTATTGGAAGACATCTTGGTTAACACATATGAATGGGCACCTTCACCGCGAGATTTGACAAGGAAAAGTGTAGCAAAAATCGAGAGTGATAATGGGCAAGTGACGCTTGCAATTTTGAACAATCAATTTCAAACGTATGGGAAATAGTTGAAAAAGCTTCAACAAACGATAGTCGCAATGCAAGTAGGTTGTCAACGATGCGAGGGTCCACATCTCACAAAGAATTTTCCTCAAATTAATCAATGCAATCATGTTGATCTAGATGACATTCCCATGAATTCGGATGCTCATGTAAACTACGTAAGTAATCAAAACTATCAACGAGGAGAAGCATCAAAGCAAGGCTACTACAATCCTAATCAAAAGCAAGTGTCAATCAACAACTAAAACAATACACCACCCGGATTCACAAACCAAAACCGAAATCAAGGTTACAACAACAACTATAACCAAAACCGAAACAACAACTTTCAATACCAAAACCAACAACCTCACAACAATCAATCTTATGACAACCAAACCAATTCGAATTATCAAAACAACCAAAGTTATAGTCAACCACAAGATAACCAAGGTTACAATCAACAACCTCAACAAAACATTCAACAATCCCATCCTTTAAAAAGTTTAGAAGAAATCATGCAAAACTATGTCAAGAATGTAGAATCAACTGAAGCTTTCCTAACAAAAGATAATGAACTTTTGAAGCAACAAATATGAAACCAACAAGCCTCATTCCAAAATCTTGAGAGCACCATTGGGAGACTTTCAAATTCGGTTGCCGAAAGAGCACAAGGAACTTTACCTTCAAACACTCACGTTAACCCAAATAACAACTACCTCAACAACAATAACCGAACCAACCAACACCCCTAACACAACCAACAAAACCAAAACCACAATAACACGAGAGTTATTCCTATTGAGAGCAACACTACCAATCCAAACCACAATCAAACGAGTTCATCAAATTCGAACAATACTTATGCTCATGTGAACTCGATAGATTCAACCGAAGAGGATCAACTCGAATATCCTCAAGTTTTCACGTTCAACGTTGAAGGGAGCAAGTTTGATTTCGATGAAGCGTTGGAAATTGATACGATAGATTATGGGGTCTTCAAGTTTTCGGAGGATTCGGACGATGCAATGTTCATTCCCTATCAAGTTAAAAGTGTAATGTCCATGGAGGCTATCGAGTCGACATGCAAGGAATTAAAGGGTAATTTTGAGCGACTTAAATTGGGAAAGGTTGAGAAAGAGAAAAAGGTCAAAACTTTATTGAATGCAAAGGAGAAAAAGAACGAGGTCGAGGTTCTTACTACATCAATCGAAGAGAAAAATGAAACACCGGTCTCATATCCTCAACCATTACCTCCTACACATCCAAAGGATGTGGATTGTAAGTCAACTTTAACCAACAATGAAAACATTTATGTTACACTCCCCTTGGCGGAGGTTTTTGAGAATATGCCCAACTATGAGAAATTTTTGAAGACACTTATGGCCAAAAAGGGAGATGTTGAACAAGCATCCGCCGCTTTCTTGAAAAAGGAGTGTGATGGGATTTTAAAGAAATGTAATCTACCACCAAAAATGGGTGATCCCAGATCTTTTCTTATCCCATGTAATGTGAACGGGTCAGAGATGCTTACATCTATAGCCGACTCGGGGGCAAGTATCAACTTCATGTCCTACTCCGTTTACAAAATAGGTGACCTTTCGCCCACTACAATGGGAGTAAAATTAATTGACCAATCAATTAGCTCTAGTGTGGGGATTTCTGAGGACTTAATTGTTAAGGTGGGGGACATGGAATTTCCAATTGATTTTGTCACTTTTGATATAAAGGAAGATCCGGTTGTACCCCTTATTTTGTGAAGGCCATTTTTGGTAACTGTGGATTCTTTCTTTGAATTTAGAATCGGGAAATTGACTCTTAGGGACAAAGGGAAATGCATGAGCATACAAACCAAACGTGTTAGAGCAACATCAATACCATTGACCACACCACAAGTTATTGCTAGTGTGCAATGCATCTCAAGCACAAAGCAAGTTAGCTCACCAACTAAAGGTGGCAGGGGATTGACCAAGGGAACTCAAGGTAAACCAAATATCAAAATGACGTTGTTGACAAGTCCATGCAAAAAAATTTTGGGCGGGTGCATCGGGCTTCATCCAAAAAGGACAAACATTTGAGAAAACGCCTAATTTTAGACTTGTCAAAATGTGAAAAATTCAAACTTAAAGATTTAATCAATGAAACCAAAGTAACGAATGATTGGTTAATGTCAATGATAAGTGGTGGCGGTAATGAAAATGTTTCCCTTACCTCAAAGGGAGGAGAAGTTTACCACCCCGGTATTAGTTGAATTTTCAAGGGGATGGGAGTCGGGTGATAGGCTCGTTAAAACTTTTTCGCAAGTGTGTACATAGTTTCTCGTAGTTGCATTTCGTTTAGAATTGTATGATATTCCTTTTCTTAGTTGCATTTTATGTTTTTGCATTTCATGCATATGGGTAAACTGGAAAACACCAAAAATAGTTTGTAAATGGGTCAAAATGGACTTTAGTTTGGAAAAACTGCATCAGGTACAAAAGCGACGATTTTGTCCTAGGAGCGAAGCTTTTCATCTTCAAGAGCGATGCTTCTGTTTCAAGAGCGACACTTTAACCTGTATTTTGGGACCAAAAATGGACAGTGGTCAAGAACGGGGCTTTTGTTTTCAAAAGCGGCGCTTTTATTTCGCCTAGAGCGACGCTTTTCCTCCAAGAGCGACGCTTTCCTTTTACTAAGAGCGGCGCTCCTGTTCCAAAAGCGGCACTCATGTACCTGGTTACTTAAGAAACATGCACTACCAAAACTTCATTTTTCACACCCAACTCAATTTTTCTCTCTAAGTGCGGCGTTCTCTCAACCCTAATCGACCCTAATCAACCTAAAACTTCAAATTTCATTTAATTTCTTGCGAATCTTCAACATTTAACATGGGAAAAGTAAGAATCCATCATT
The DNA here is from genome assembly GCF_046630445.1 of Rutidosis leptorrhynchoides. NCBI lineage: Eukaryota > Viridiplantae > Streptophyta > Magnoliopsida > Asterales > Asteraceae > Rutidosis > Rutidosis leptorrhynchoides. The sequence continues at coordinate 480,280,308 of NC_092333.1, forward strand.
TAAATTCATTCTTTAACATGATTCTTGTGAATTTTACTATTTTTCTCTTTATGCTTAATTTCTAGATTATGCTTGATTAATGATGTTAATGGTCAAATTGTTGATGAATCTAAACTACATTGATGTTTATTAACATGATTTGCATGCTTAGTTACATCGATTTTGAATTTGAAATTCTAGGGTTCATCCAATTTAGGGGTTTTCGATTATGAGCCAAATTGGATAATTGATGTTGTTAATGCTTAATTGATAGGTTACCATGATTATCTTGTTTTGAATCCATCTTTCATGCTTGAATATTTTGAATTTGCAAATTAGGGTTCATAAGTTTGAGGTTTCACTTGGTTTGATCAATCTAAGCATGTGATTAGTGATAATGTATTTGTTTTTAGCTTATTTATGATATAACATGAAGAATTGCTATCATTTGGTGAATACTCTTTGTCTTAGCCAAATTTTGAACGAATTAGACTTTGGCTAGGGTTGACTTTTTGCAATTGTTTCATGTTGACCATGTTTGACCAAATGAAATCTAATGATTGATGATAATGCATGTTTAGCTTGTGATACTACATATGATTTGATATTTCATTGCATGAACTAAATTTTGCAACTTTTTAAAAAATTTGAGATTGTGCCATGAGGTTTATGTCATACCCCGTCCTAATCCATCTGGACGAAGTCACCAACATCTGGTCCCATTGCGATGATCGACTCCAAATAATGTCTTTAAAATGAGCAAATGCACAGCGGAAGGTTTCTTTCATACCTGAGAATAAACATGCTTTCAAGTGTCAACCAAAAGGTTGGTGAGTTCATAGGTTTATCTTAAAACAATAAAATTCATTATTTTTGATAGACCACAAGATTTAAATGCTGCATGGTACAAATGGGCCTGAATCCTATACCCACCTGTAATGTACATGCGATATCTTTTAAAAAATAGTACACCTTTCTCGTGTATGAAATCATCTTTCATAAATCTTAGTAACAGTACACATATCTCGTGTACAAAATATAACATACACATAACCTGTGTATAAAATCATTCTCTCGATACATAACATTCACTTTACTTTCATTACTTGGCTTGGTAACCGACCTTAACATATAATGCGCATCAATAATATCACCAAAAATAGAACATCTCGTCTGTATAATATATAAATTTTGAAGTACTAAACACCACGCCCACTAGCTCTTCCGTCTAGTGAACATTCTGGGTGGGAGTGTTAAACCCGGTAGCTACCTTTAGGATTCGCGTGAATTAGGGTTATACCCGTTTCTAATTCTTAGGTTACCAAGCAATAATAATCAGGGAAAATATTCACAACAATTAGTGGTAATTATAACGTCCAACTAATTCAATAGTAATCCACATAACTTCTGTCTGTATAATAATTCATTCGAGGAATGTTTTGCTTGTGTCTATCTCGTCAAACATTTATAAAAGCATCTCAGTCTAAAAATATAGATTTCAAAGGCATTTAATAAAGCAGTTGTAAAAACAGCGCATGTATTCTTAGTCCCAAAAATGTAAAGAGTAAAAGGGAATCAAATGAACTCACCATACGGTATTTTGTAGTAAAAATACATATGACAATATTGAACAACTGAACAATGCAGGGTTAGCTTCAGATTCACGAACCTATATCATTTATATGTATATTAACATATATAATGGTAATTCATTAATAACTAAATTAACTATAATTATTTTTATATACATTAAATAGATAATTAATATTTAGTACAAACATATTAATATAGATATGCTTTATGTAAATAATATATTTTTATGTAGAAAATCTTTATTTGATATATTAATAATACTAATATTAATAATGATAAAAATAATAATATTAGTGTTAGAAATAATAAAAATGATATTAAAAATATTAATGATAAAAATAATGATAATTCTATTAATAATAATAATGATAGTTCTAATAATAAAAATGGTAATTTTTATAAAAAAAAATTAGTTTCAATAATAATACCACTTACATTAAAAATGATAATAATAATAATAATAATAGTAATAATAATAAAAATGAGTAATAAGTAAACTACCTCAAAGGAGTAGTCCTAAAAAAAAAATGTCCAAGTTCGGGTTTGAACCCTCGACGTCCCGCTAACTCGATAACATCCTTAACATTACTCCACCCATTCATTTCTGATTAAACCCAGATTAATATTTATGTAACCCCTTACTATCTGTTTATTTCCTCCTTCTTCTATTCAATCAAATCCATTTAATTCTCTTCATCATTATCATCTAATAACATAACAACATCATTATTATCATGATCCTAATATCATTCACGAGTCATGATCTTCATCGTTCCAATATTATATCATTATCATCTTTATCATCTCCTAACATCATATTTATTATCTTTCTCGCACCATTTTAATCATAATCATCCTCATTTAATTATCATCTAACCACAACCTAGTCATCATCTAAACTCATGATCATCACTAATCGTGATCATCATTCTCTATCCATGTTTCCTATTTCATAATATCAATACCATAATAATGATCGGTAACAATTACACCTTAATCGAAATTGGGTCTCGGCCAAAAACAAAAACGGTTTACAAAGAACTCTAACTAAAACGGGTAGTCCCGTTTCACTCTCTCGGATCAATTATATAAATCAAATGACCTAACCCAAGTTCAAAAGGCATTTGTTTAGATCATTGCAGCATATCAAATATTAAAAAAATAAAATTTGTCCAGCTCGTTCTAACTTCTTTTTCATATGATGACCCAATTATAATTCCCAAGTCCAATTTGTTACTCATTATATCGACATAAGGTTTTAAACTGTCCCACTTGCTTTATCATTTGTCTGGGAGTGATAATGCCTTATATAATATTGTTCAATACATCCAACTTACCAAAACTTTAATTTGTAACCCGTCATCATCATTCTTAATCATCTCATTAACTTTATTCGAGATTTATGTTTTCAATAGAAACCGCAAGTAACAGCAGGTTCACAAGTTTTATTGGGTGGTTTGTTACTAATGGTTTTTCATTTTGGGTTGTGGTTCGAACGAACAATAGATGCAGCAATCTAAAAGGGGTGTCCGAGTCTGGTTATAACAGAAACATGCACAACTACAACTGTTGTACAGTGGCAAAATAAAACAGAAAAAAATGCAGAAACAAGTGGTGTTTACGGTGACTTACAGTGGTGGTTGTAGTGGCTTATGTTTTGTTTGACTCCAAAACAGAAAACTGTAATAGTGAGAGAGTGTATGAGAGAGAGATTGAGAGAGGAGAGAAAGAGAGAGTGACGAATATAGTGGTTGTAGGGTGGTGGATCTTGGAGAAGATGAACCGTATAATGGCAGCTTGAAGGTGATCATGATGGTTGTTATTCAATTGTTGTTTATTCGATAGATAGCAATAGTATAGCATTAGCAAACAACTAGGTGATCTTCTAATGGTGTTTGGGTTTGTTTGCGTGAGGTGTACCGGTAACAAAAAAATATACATGAAATGGTAATGTGTGTTGGTGAGAGTGATGGTTGATCATGAAGTTTTTGGTGGTGTCGAGTTAGTGAACATAAACGAGTAATAACAATTGGCTTGTGTTGGAGATGGTGTTTGGTTTGTTTGTAAGGTGGTTGTAGATGGTATTGTAGTGATGAAGATGGTTCATCGTTTGAGAAGGTAATGATGAGATGATGATCGAGTAGCGATGAAACAGAAACCATATTAAGCAGTAGCATTAGATGATTGTGGGTTTATGAGTTCACAAAGGAACAAGAGGGAGAGTGTGGTGATCGTATAACATGTTGTATATGTGTTATATATATAAATATTCTCAGTGGAATATTATGACTATCATAGTAAACGAACAAACACAGCTAATTACAATGAATTCAAAAAGCAAACAGTGAAACAGTAATTGAATTATGTTCTCGTGATATATATTTGTATGTATATTACCGACAGTTTTCATGGACTGTGTACCGTGTTAAATCAGTGGTGAAATAAAGTGTTCAGAAAAATCCCATATTTTTAAATTAACTTTATTTATTTATTTTGGTCATTATAGTATAAAATTCGATCCTTAATTTGTTAAATAAAAATTACATCAGCTGTCCCTCTCATTTCTGGGTGAAATATAAAAAGTGTTAAAACTTAACAAATAGTTCCTAAATACATTTTTAATAAGCCTAATATTTATAGAGCTCATTTTCGTATTACCGTTTATTTTAAAATTACATAAATTTGAATTTAACTTGCTTAATATCAATCGAAACATCAAACGAGTATTTACAATCATTTAATATTTATTTTTAATATACTTAATTTATATATAGGTATGTTTTAAATAATAATTATTATAATATTGTATTTTATTTTATTCTACATTGTAAATTCTAAAAATTGAATTATATAATATTTCAATTTAATATGTATATATATATAATTAAATATTTACATATCTATTTACAAATAGTTGTTCGTGAATCATTGGGAATGGTCGAAGGTCAATTGAATATATGAAACAGTTCAAAATTTTCGAGACTCAACATTACAGACTTTGCTTATCGTGTCAGAAACATATAAAGATTAAGTTTAAATTTGGTCGGAAATTTCCGGGTCGTCACAGTTTATCCTTGTTTGATTTCATGCTTTACAATGATTAATTGTACTAGTTTTAGTCATGTATGCTAATTGTTGACATAAGTTGCATGATAAAACTTGTTGTGAATTATTGGAATCAACTTGGTGATGATGGTTGTGAATTATCCAGAAGTGGGTCTAAACGACAAAAGAGCATTGGATTCAAAGGAAGAGGGAAACGACCTGCAGCTCAACAAGAAGTAGAAGAAGAAGAAGAAGAAGAAGAAGTGCCAATGATCCCAGAGGACATCCATAGGCTCTCAACAGACCCCTGTCTGCAACAGATTTTGTTGAATGAACAATACATAGCAGGCTTAGATTTTAGGCTTAAAGACAAATTCTACCCTGGGAAGTATATTGACTAGTCCCCTCTAGATGAAGCAAACATGCGCGAAGAGGTTGAGGATCTTTTTAAGGTTGAATATAGGAACTTGTCACTTAACCCTTGGGTCCCAATTTTCAACTTAAATGAGAATGTTTATGTTGTCCCAACCCTAGAGTTCACCTCCGCCCTAACTGTCAACTTTAGGGTAGAGGCAATCGATAATCCTTCCTATATGCAGTTTTATCTAGCTGGGCAATACCGAAGCATGAGCATGCTTCAATTCATCAAAGCCTTAGGATTATACAGAGAATTTAAGAACAAACATGAAATCCTTTGGTCTTATCTTTTGTCATGCAAAATCCCCACAACCAACCCTAAGGAATTTGACTTTCCAAGCGCTTGGCACCAAATGAGTGCCGGAGCTTTTAGCCTGGGAAAGACCATTGCCAACACCCTAAGGACAATTCCCCATTGGATCATAGCCCGATTCATTGCCAACACTGTTAACTACCGTTTTTACAGCAATGAGAAAATGTCCCATTTGGACATTTGGCTCACTGATCGGATCTTCCATAAGGAACACGTCCATGTCCCACACGTTATAGCCGACTATCTTTTTGATAAGCATGGGACTAAGGGAAAGAAAGGCACGATGGGTGGCGCTTTTGTAACCAAGATAGCGAATCAATTAGGGATTGACATCTCGGGGTATACGCTAACAACATGGGTAAGTTTTGGTATGTTGACTACAGGGGAGGCAAAATTCTTAAGCGGGATCAAAACAACATCATGAGGAGGTGGTTTGATTTAGGGAACATTAGTGTAGAGGAAGAGAATGAGGGTGAAGAAGAGGAAAGGGTGATGCATGGTTACGAGATGGGTAATATAGGATAGAGTAGTGGAGCACCCGGTGCAGGTAGTAGTGTTCCAGGGGGTATGACCAAGCTTGGATTGCCAATCAATTTAAACAACTTCATATCCACCAAGGCAACCAAGAATACGAGGCACGTTACAATTTCTCGGGCCTCCTTGCGGTATCTCAATGGCAAGTCCATTGCAACCAACTGAGCCACGCAGACCCGAACGCGCCTATGCCTTTTTCTCCCACCTACAACCCGTATGATTATGAGCACTCAAGAAGCCAACCTCTTATTGACTATGACTACAATGAAGCTTTTAGGAGAGCTGAAGAATTCGAGCATTTCGAACGGTTGAGGCGATAACAACAACAAGAGCAAGATGAGTGGAGTATGCCGCCAAACTATGAGGATTATCCAAACCAGGATCAATCCAGAAGCTCGTACTACAGAGGTTATAATTGGTGGTAACTCTAATTATTGTGCTCTCGCTCCTTTTGTGGTTTAGTTAAAACTTATGGTTGGTTGATTTGTGAAACTTTTGTTTGAATATTTGGCATGTAATAATCGTGGGCGGATGGTTTGGAAAAATTTGAACAACTTGGTGATTTGATTGTGTGATGAAAACAATTTCATTTGTGTTTGATTATTGGTAATGATGGTAGGTATTTGAATCCGGAGGGTATGTGGTTCCCGGATAAAACAATTATGACTTTGAATTCGGCATGTAATAAATCGACACTATTTAGGTTCGTGATGTTTATATCTATTGTTGATTATGCATATGATGTTGATTTGTGTGTTGATTGATTCGTTGGATTATGCATGTGTGATAATGATCATTGTTATCTTATGCTTGTTTGTTGAAGCATAGAGACTATCTTTTGTATGTGATCTTATTGATTGAGATGTTTGGTTGAATATCATTATGTTAATGGATTATTAGATTACATCGTTGATGATTGTGGATCGTTATGATTTTTATTGTGGGCGCGCATACTCCCCCGAGTATGACCCCACACATTTTGTACCTTGTGAGCATACTTCAATTGTAGGGAATGCCATATGCACTTGGCTCCTTCTTTTGGCTCAACAAGTGGTACAACGACATGCAAGCGACCTTGGTGGCTACTTATTATCCGAATGACGACAACAAAGATCGTTTGATCTTCACCGGTTTATACTTTCTTTTCTCTCATCTTTTCTATTTCAAAATGCCCGTCATCGTTTTAATGCAATGAGGACATTGCATACACTAAATGTAGGGGGAAGTTAAAATAACGAGCCATTTTGAAATTTTTCGGGTAAACGTATTACATACACTACAAAGTTTGAACAAGTCTTTAACCATCACATTAATCCAAGTCATAAACACTAAAATGGTTAAAACTTGTAAAATTTTCAAAATTTTTAGGAAAAGTAAAGTCTTTTGCTTTTTTTTTCAAAACTTAAGGAAGTAAAGTCTTCCTTTTGTTTCACTCTTGAAATTCATAAGTGAAAGTAAAGTCTTTCACTTTTCATACGATTTTGTGCGAAAATGATAAAATCTTGAGAAAAAAATCAAAGTTGTGCTTGAAAGTTAAAGTCTTTCATGCATGTGCAATAAAACCAAGTGTTTAAAGCTTCGTGCTTTAACACTTCCGGATGAATCGAGTCCATCCATTGTAGGGAGTCAAGTCTCCTGAATTTCGCATTACTTTAGTGTAGGAGACTTCCTAATCCACACCATTTCATATTGACATTGGTTGTCTCATCATTTCACGATGTTTCAACTGATGTATCATACCATGGGAAGAGGAGCCACCGAGCTTCACAAAGTGCTATCCTTTTTAGGAGCAATGGCTTCGTGTTAGTGTTGCTAGACAACACACGCTATGGCCAAAAGTTATGGCACCCTTGTTTGATCAATTATGGAAAGGTAGTAACTACTTCCTACCTTTTCTCAATATAAGCATAAAAGCTTGTTATGTGAGAAGTAGATGAGTGAATAAAAGCTTCAAGCTTTGACACTCCAGGGAGAGTCAAGTCCTCCCAATGTCTCATTTTGGAAGTCAAGTCTTCCAAACTTGGAAGTAAAGTCTTCCAAGTTATATTATGTTCCAAGCTTGGGAGTAAAGTCTCCCAAATCTAGCTCAATCCTCTTTAAGGAAGTTAAAGTCTTCCTAGTGCTTCAAATCTTCGAATTGGCGGACTCTCTTATTTAGTCACGTGGGGCCCTAATTCTACGAACCTCCGTCAATGCTTTCGCCCTACTATGAGAGAAACCATAGAGTTGTGATAGAAATCTTGATGAGTGCCGGTCATCTCGAGCCCGGGGTAACCAATAAAGGTGGGGTACCCAGTCCTTTACCTTTAGCACACCCACCTTAACCCTATACTTGGAATTGACGGTTATTATTTGAAATTGATGACCATTTTTGGAATTGACGAAAATAGGTGTTTTGGGGGCATGGAGGTGGAAGAGGTATAGCCATCGCGGGTTAATGAAGTGAGCATTTTTTTTGGAAGCATAGTCACTACACGATGTATTTCTTGATTAGTGGTGATCTGTACGATATTCATGGCCCTTATTCATTTTGGGTGCATTTTACATCTTTTGAGTACACCTTGAATATGTTTGAGTAGATTTATGTTAGATTGTGTGTGATTAGTTTGATGAGTTTACGGCTATCCCATGAATCCTACATATTTGGCCAAGGTTAAGGAGGTCAAGGTTGAGTTTGTAAAGATTTGATACTTTGTGATTGGTGTTTGATGACCTTCTCGAAGATGAAGTTGACTTTGATCGGTTGAACGATTGGTTCGGGTAGATTTAGGCTTGAAACATGTTTATGTTAGTGTTTGAGGATTGAAGATTCGAAGGTGTTCTAGTGAAGAGATTATTTGGAGCTTGCTTTGAGCTTGTGTTAGTAGAAGAAGATGATGTTTGTGCTTGGTCCTAAGCAATTGCAAGTTTTTGGAGAACACTCTCGCCATCAAGTGCATATTCATGGAAGGTACTAATTTGTACCCAAACTTTTCACACTTTGGCATTGATCACTTATTTGTTCTCTATCTCTAAAGCTTGTTTTGTCGATTGTTTGCTTGAGGACAAGCAAAGATTCAAATGTAGGGGGTTTGATATCGCTCCATTTATATATGTTTTATCTCACGATATCTCTCTCACTTTGTTTGGTTTTTGACGATCATGGAGCCTATTTTATGTGTTATTGAGCTAAAAGGCAATTTGGGGGCTAAGGGCTTGATTTGGTGTAAAATTGACCAAATCTTGAGTAAAAGTGGCTAAGAAAATGGCAAGTGCAGAATTCAGCATCAAAAGTGTAGTGACCCGAACTTTTCCATGTTTATATATATTAATTGAGATTGATATTTATATGATTAAATGTTTCCAACATGTTAAGCAATTAAACTTGTTAAGACTTGATTAATTGAAATATGTTTCATATAGACAATTGACCACCCAAGTTGACCGGCGATTCACGAACGTTAAAACTTGTAAAAACGACATGACGATATATATATGGATATACATATGGTTAACATGAGATTATGATAAGTAAGTATCTCCATAAGTATATTAACAATGAGTTATATACATATAAACAAGACTACTAACTTAAGGATTTCGAAACGAGACATATATGTAACGATTATCGTTGTAACGACATTTAAATGTATATATATCATATTAAGATATATTAATATATATACATTTAACATTTAAATGTATATATATCATGATATTATGATATATTAATATATCATAATATCATGATAATATAATAATTTAACATCTCATTAGATATAATAAACAATGGGTTAACAACATTAATTGAGATCGTTAACTTAAAGGTTTCAAAACAACACTTACATGTAACAACTAACGATAACTTAACGACTCAGTTAAAATGTATATACATGTAGTGTATTTAGATGTATTAAAATAGTTTTGGAAGACTTCAAGACATATATCAAAACACTCATACTTAACGAAAATGGTTACAGTTACTTTCCCATTCTTTTCTTTCATCAAGAATTGTAGTCGTATTCTTACCCGTATTATACACAGCTTCAAAACGTACTTACTATAGGTATATACCAATAGGAACTAGCATGGGATTCCACTCTTGATTATGTCATGTATGACTAATCAATTTTAACTTCTACCATGAGCTAGTCAACTAACTAGAACTCCTTTTAACCCCACTCACCACTCACCAATTACCACTCATCATTCACTCCATTTCACTTCCAATTCTCTTTCTAATTCTCTCTCAACACACACACACACACACTATTATGAATGTATTTTTCCAGTATTTAATCATCATCTTCATCAAAAATCACTTCAAGAATCAAGCTATAATCATCATAGGAAGAACACTTCAAAAATCCCTTCAAGTTTACTAATTTACTTCCAAGCTTTCTAATCCATTCCAAGTAATCATCTAAGATCAAGAAACCTTTGTTATATACAGTAGGTTATCTTTCTTATTCAAGGTAATATTCATATTCAAACTTTGATTCAATTTCTATAACTATAAACTATCTTAATTCGAGTAAAAATCTTACTTGAACTTGTTTTTGTGTCATGATCCTACTTCAAGAACTTTCAAGCCATCCAAGATCCTTTGAAGCTAGATCATTTCTTGTCACTTCCAGTAGGTTTACCTACTAAACTTGAGATAGTAATGATGTTCATAACATCATTCGATTCATATATATAAAACTATCTTATTCGAAGGTTTAAACTCGTAATCACTAGAACATAGTTTAGTTAATTCTAAACTTGTTCGCAAACAAAAGTTAATCCTTCTAACTGGACTTTTAAAATTAACTAAACACATGTTCTATATCTATATGATATGCTAACTTAATGATTTAAAACCTGGAAACACGAAAAACACCGTAAAACCGGATTTACGCCGTCGTAGTAACACCGCGGGCTGTTTTGGGTTAGTTAATTAAAAACTATGATACACTTTGATTTAAAAGTTGTTATTCTGAGAAAATGATTTTTATTATGAACATGAAACTATATCCAAAAATTATGGTTAAACTCAAAGTGGAAGTATGTTTTCTAAAATGGTCATCTAGACGTCGTTCTTTCGACTGAAATGACTACCTTTACAAAAACGACTTGTAACTTATTTTTTCGACCATAAACCTATACTTTTTCTATTTAGATTCATAAAATAGAGTTCAATATGAAACCATAGCAATTTGATTCACTCAAAACGGATTTAAAATGAAGAAGTTATGGGTAAAACAAGATTGGATAATTTTTCTCATTTTAGCTACGTGAAAATTGGTAACAAATCTATTCCAACCATAACTTAATCAACTTGTATTGTATATTATGTAATCTTGAGATACCATAGACACGTATACAATGTTTCGACCTATCATGTCGACACATCTATATATATTTCGGAAAAACCATAGACACTCTATATGTGAATGTTGGAGTTAGCTATACAGGGTTGAGGTTGATTCCAAAATATATATAGTTTGAGTTGTGATCAATACTGAGATACGTATACACTGGGTCGTGGATTGATTCAAGATAATATTTATCGATTTATTTCTGTACATCTAACTGTGGACAACTAGTTGTAGGTTACTAACGAGGACAGCTGACTTAATAAACTTAAAACATCAAAATATATTAAAAGTGTTGTAAATATATTTTGAACATACTTTAATATATATGTATATATTGTTATAGGTTCGTGAATCAACAGTGGCCAAGTCTTACTTCTCGACGAAGTAAAAATCTGTGAAAGTGAGTTATAGTCCCACTTTTAAAATCTAATATTTTTGGGATGAGAATACATGCAGGTTTTATAAATGATTTACAAAATAGACACAATTACGTGAAACTACATTCTATGGTTGAATTATCGAAATCGAATATGCCCCTTTTTATTAAGTCTGGTAATCTAAGAATTAGGGAACAGACACCCTAATTGACGCGAATCCTAAAGATAGATCTATTGGGCCTAACAAACCCCATCCAAAGTACCGGATGCTTTAGTACTTCGAAATTTATATCATATCCGAAGGGTGTCCCGGAATGATGGGGATATTCTTACATATGCATCTTGTTAATGTCGGTTACCAGGTGTTCACCATATGAATGATTTTTATCTCTATGTATGGGATGTGTATTGAAATATGAAATCTTGTGGTCTATTGTTACGATTTGATATATATAGGTTAAACCTATAACTCACCAACATTTTTGTTGACGTTTAAAGCATGTTTATTCTCAGGTGAATATTAAGAGCTTCCGCTGTTGCATACTAAAATAAGGACAAGATTTGGAGTCCATGTTTGTATGATATTGTGTAAAAACTGCATTCAAGAAACTGATTTCGATGTAACATATTTGTATTGTAAACCATTATGTAATGGTCGTGTGTAAACAGGATATTTTAGATTATCATTATTTGATAATCTACGTAAAGCTTTTTAAACTTTCATTTATAAAATAAAGGTTATGGTTTGTTTTAAAAATGAATGCAGTCTTTGAAAAACGTCTCATATAGAGGTCAAAACCTCGCAACGAAATCAATTAATATGGAACGTTTTTAATCAATAAGAACGGGACATTTCAAAAAGCGCCGCTCCTCAACTAAGAGCGCCGCTCCTGTGGAGCAAAAGCGCCGCACCAATCTCAAAAGCGACGTTCTTTGCACGTTTTGGCTCCATTTTCCACCAGTGGCCAGAAGCGCCGTTTCTACAGCCAAAAGCGCCGCTCCTATCCAGCTAAAAGCGGCGCTCCTAAAGCAAAAGCGCCGCCCCTGAATGTTGCCAAAAGCGGCGTTCCTGATCAAAAGATCCGCTCCTCATTTAAGCCAAAAACGCCGCTCCTGCATCAAAAGCGGCGCTCCTGTCGCTGTTTTAGCACAGATTTTCTGCACTATAAAAGGAACAAGATTAGGTTATTTTTTATATGTATCTTTAGAGAGCAGCTATCTTAGGTCCGAATTTCACATACAAAACCCTAATTTCATCATCCATTGGTGATTAAAGGTGGATTCAAGGAAGCTAGCTCTAGATTCATTAGTGTGTCTTATCGAGTTTGTTAGGATGCATTAGTGAGTCTGGACTTCGACCGAGTTTACTTGAAAAATGATTGCTTAACAAATTTTGTTGGAAACTATATATTTTTAACATGTGAATATTATGTGATATATTAATCTCTTAACGCGTTTGATATTATGTGATAGATGTCTACCTCTAGAACAAGTCCCATTGACTCACCTAATAATAATGAAGAGTCAAATGTAAATTGGAATGATTCGTGGTCTGATTCACAAGTTTCCGAAGAGGAACCGGAAGAAGAGTCGGAACCAGAAGAAGAATCGGAACCGGAAGAAGAATCGGAACTGGATGAAGAAATAGAACCGGTGGGGGAAATAATAAAACAGTTAAGTAAAAGAAAATCCTCAACCAACCAACCAAGGTTAATAATGGTCAATGGTGTTTCCGCCAAGGAAGCAAAATATTGGGAGGATTACCAATTCTCCGATGAATCGGATTCCGACGAGAATTTCGATGATGTTATAGAAATTACCCCAACTGAATTTAAAAAGGCAAAAGAAAATAATAAGGGAAAGGGCATAAAAATAGAGAAATCTAATTCCAACCCCGATGAACTTTATATGTATCGTCAACCCCCGAAGTCCTTAAGTTGTAACAATGACCCGGGAACCTCTAAACCACCAGGTTTTTCTAAACCAATGTGGAAAATGACGGTTCGTATTAGGGGAACATCATATATCCCTAGAAACTTGGCAAAACGAACCAAAACCGAAGAAGAAGAAACAAGCGAGTCGGAATAAGATAGTTGTATTCGTGTGGTGTAATATATGTAATATAGTGTGCTTATGCTTTATGATATATGTAAAAATTGCTTGTATTAATAAGTATTTTTTTTATGAATCTAACTCTTGTCTATTTTACAGTATAAAAACACAAAATGGATAGACAACCCAATATTTTAAGAGACCTACCCGGAGACATGATTGATGAAATCTTGTCTAGAGTCGGTCAGAATTCTTCGGCACAACTATTTAAGGCGAGATCAGTTTGTAAGACATTCGAAGAACGTTCCAAGAATGCCTTGGTTTATAAAAGGCTTTAGTTCGAAAGATGGGGGATATCACATTAGGAAATCTATAAGTTACGATGTGTTTACTTTGACGCATATATTGCGGGGAACCCAAATGCTATTTTACGCAATGGGTTAAGAAATTATTTTGACTCAATATATCCGAATATTGGACTTCGTGATTTAGAAAAAGCGGCTAACATGCAACATAAAGAAGCATGTTATGCTTACGGATTAGTAATGTTCGCTTCTCACCAAAGTGAGAACAAGAACATCGGCCTACAACTATTAAACAAAACGTTCCCACAAGTGACGGAGTCAGTAATTGGGGTAAGAAATGAGGTTTTTAGATTGTTACGGGAATGTTGGACATTACGTAACCCTCGTCCCTTTGACGACATTACAACACGCTGTCTTATCAATGGCCATAACGGTTATGTTCCACAAGACCAAGGATGGGAAGTAGTCCTAGTAAAACCAGAATGCATGACTTGTTTCTGGACGTATGAATTACGTGTCTTTATTGCCTTTGCTGAACGACTTGTGTACTAGCTAGAATTATCTTCACAACTATCTTGTATCAAAGTTATTGTGTGCTATATTTCATGCTTTATGTAAAATAAGCGGTATTGTAAGTTTGTAAAATATTGTATAAAAGTTTGTACGCGAAATATTATTATAATCAGTTTTTCATATAGAATTGTAGTAGTTGAATTGTATATTAGCTACTAAGTATGAACTTAACGGGTAGGTACTACCCGAATTTAAACTTATAAAACGCTAATTTTAAGAAAAAGCTTTTATAAATGAGTTCATATTATGCTACGAAATACTATTAACTACTCTTAATATTCTGTATGATTAACTTGTTCCATTTGACTATTTTGAAGGAAATGGCACCGACTACTCGACACACCGTGAATATGAATGAAGAGGAATTCCGTACTTTTCTAGCTTCAAACATAGCCGCAGTACAGGCTGCGCTACATACCAACAATAACCTTGGATCTAGCAGTACAGGAAATCGTGTAGGATGCACCTACAAAGAATTCACTGCCTGTAAACCTTTAGAATTTGATGGAACCGAAGGACCGATCGGATTGAAACGGTGCACCGAGAAGGTCGAATCGGTGTTTGCCATAAGTAAGTGTACTGAAGAGGACAAAGTAAAGTACGCTACGCATACCTTCACAGGTTCTGTGTTAACATGGTGGAATACCTATCTAGAGCAAGTGGGACAAGACGATGCGTACGCACTACCGTGGTCAGCATTCAAGCACTTGATGAACGAGAAGTACCGTCCCAGAACCGAGGTCAATAAGCTCAAGACAGAACTTAGAGGGTTACGAACCCAAGGATTTGATATTACCACGTACGAAAGACGATTCACAGAATTGTGCCTATTGTGTCCGGGAGCATTCGAAGATGAGGAAGAGAAGATCGACGCGTTTGTGAAAGGATTACCGGAAAGAATCCAAGAAGATATAAGTTCACACGAGCCCGCCTCCATACAACAGGCATGTAGAATGGCTCACAAACTAGTGAACCAGATTGAAGAAAGAATTAAAGAACAGACTGCTGAAGAGGCCAATGTGAAGCAAGTCAAAAGAAAGTGGGAGGAAAACGGTGATAAGAATCACCAATACAACAACAACAGCAATTACAACAATAATTGCAACAATTATCCCAACAATCGCAACATCAATCGCAACTACAACAAACGGCCCAACAAAAACAACAACAACAACAACAACAACTACAACAATCATCCCAACAACAATAATAACAGCAACAACAACAACAATCAGAAGCAGCTATACCAAAGGTGTGAAAAGTATCACTCGGGGTTCTGCACCAAATTTTGCAACAAGTGTAAAAGAAACGGTCATAGCGCGGCGAAGTGTGAGGTCTACGGACCAGGGGTTAATAGAACGAAAGGAACAAATGGTGTCGGAACGAGTAATGGCGGAGCAAGTAGTGTCGGAGCAAGGTATGCCAATGTAGTTTGTTATAAATGTGGAAAACCAGGCCACATTATTAGAAATTTCCCGAACCAGGAGAACACGAATGGACAAGGCCGCGGAAGAGTTTTTAATATTAATGCGGCAGAGGCACAGGAAGACCCGGAGCTTGTTACGGCTACGTTTCTTATTGACAATAAATCTGCTTACGTTTTATTTGATTCGGGCGCGGATAGAAGCTATATGAGTAGAGATTTTTGTGCTAAATTAAGTTGTCCATTGACGCCTTTGGATAGTAAATTTTTACTCGAATTAGCAAATGGTAAATTAATTTCAGCAGATAATATATGTCGGAATCGAGAAATTAAACTGGTTAGCGAAACATTTAAGATTGACTTGATACCAATAGAGTTAGGGAGTTTTGATGTGATAATCGGTATGGACAGGTTGAAAGAAGTGAAAGCAGAGATCGTTTGTTACAAAAATGTAATTCGCATTATACGAGAAAAAGGAAAACCCTTAATGGTGTACGGAGAAAAGGGCAACACGAAGCTACATCTTATTAGTAATTTGAAGGCACAAAAACTAATAAGAAAAGGTTGCTATGCTGTTCTAGCACACGTCGAGAAAGTACAAACTGAAGAAAAGAGCATCAATGATGTTCCCGTCGCAAAAGAATTTCTCGATGTCTTTCCGAAAGAATTACCGGGATTACCCCCACATCGATCCGTTGAATTTCAAATAGATCTTGTACCAGGAGCTGCACCAATAGCTCATGCTCCTTACAGACTCGCACCCAGCGAGATGAAAGAACTGCAAAGCCAATTACAAGAACTTTTAGTGCATGGTTTCATTCGACCAAGCACATCACCGTGGGGAGCTCCTGTTTTGTTTGTCAAGAAGAAAGATGGTACATTCAGGTTGTGTATCGACTACCGAGAGTTGAACAAACTTACCATCAAGAACCGCTACCCACTACCGAGAATCGACGACTTATTTGATCAACTACAAGGCTCGTCTGTTTATTCAAAGATTGACTTACGTTCCGGGTATCATCAAATGCGGGTGAAAGAAGATGATATTCCAAAGACTGCTTTCAGAACACGTTACGGTCATTACGAGTTTATGGTCATGCCATTTGGTTTAACTAATGCACCAGCTGTGTTCATGGACCTTATGAACCGAGTGTGTGGACCATACCTTGACAAGTTTGTCATTGTTTTCATTGATGACATACTTATTTACTCAAAGAATGACCAAGAACACGGTGAACATTTGAGAAAGGTGTTAGAAGTATTGAGGAAGGAAGAATTGTACGCTAAATTTTCAAAGTGTGCATTTTGGTTGGAAGAAGTTCAATTCCTCGGTCACATAGTGAACAAAAAAGGTATTAAGGTGGATCCGGCAAAGATAGAAACTGTTGAAAAGTGGGAAACCCCGAAAACTCCGAAACACATACGCCAGTTTTTAGGACTAGCTGGTTACTACAGAAGGTTCATCCAAGACTTTTCCAGAATAGCAAAACCCTTGACTGCATTAACGCATAAAGGGAAGAAATTTGAATGGAAGGATGAACAAGAGAAAGCGTTTCAGTTATTGAAGAAAAAGCTAACTACGGCACCTATATTGTCATTGCCTGAAGGGAATGATGATTTTGTGATTTATTGTGACGCATCAAAGCAAGGTCTCGGTTGTGTATTAATGCAACGAACGAAGGTGATTGCTTATGCGTCTAGACAATTGAAGATTCACGAGAAAAAGTATACGACGCATGATTTGGAATTAGGCGCGGTTGTTTTTGCATTATAGATTTGGAGGCACTACTTATATGGGGTCAAATATATACCGACCATAAAAGTCTTCAACACATATTTAATCAGAAACAACTGAATATGAGGCAGCGTAGGTGGATTGAATTGTTGAATGATTACGACTTTGAGATTCGTTACCACCCGAGGAAGGCAAATGTGGTAGCCGATGCCTTGAGCAAGAAGGACAGAGAACCCATTCGAGTAAAATCTATGAATATAATGATTCATAATAACCTTACTACTCAAATAAAGGAGGCGCAACAAGGAGTTTTAAAAGAAGGAAATTTAAAGGATGAAATACCCAAAGGATCGGAGCAGCATCTTAATATTCGTGAAGACGGAATCCGGTATAGGGCTGAAAGGATTTGGGTACCAAAATTTGGAGATATGAGAGAAATGGTACTTAGAGAAGCTCATAAAACCAGATACTCAATACATCCTGGAACGGGGAAGATGTACAAGGATCTCAAGAAACATTTTTGGTGGCCGGGTATGAAAGCCGATGTTGCTAAATATGTAGGAGAATGTTTGACGTGTTCTAAGGTCAAATCTGAGCATCAGACACCATCAGGTCTACTTCAACAACCCGAAATCCCAGAATGGAAATGGGAAAACATTACCATGGATTTCATTACTAAATTGCCAAGGACTGCAAGTGGTTTTGATACTATTTGGGTAATAGTTGATCGTCTCACCAAATCAGCACACTTCCTGCCAATAAGAGAAGATGACAAGATGGAGAAGTTAGCACGACTGTATTTGAAGGAAGTCGTCTCCAGACATGGAATACCAATCTCTATTATCTCTGATAGGGATGGCAGATTTATTTCAAGATTCTGGCAGACATTACAGTAAGCATTAGGAACTCGTCTAGACATGAGTACTGCCTATCATCCACAAACTGATGGGCAGAGCGAAAGGACGATACAAACGCTTGAAGACATGCTACGAGCATGTGTTATTGATTTCAGAAATAGTTGGGATCGACATCTACCGTTATATAACGATGCCTTGCAAACTGTGTACAGTGCAGAACATGTAAGCAACATGGTAGAGTTGAATTTATTGGAAACTATATAAAATATTAAATAATACAGGTAGATTAGTTTAGTCCCCTAACTAAATTATAATTACAAAACATACCCTTTGAAATATTCGTGTTCCACTATCTAGACCTCGATGATGATGCATACCTTTTTCTAATCAACCTTAATTAGTTTTGGGGCCAGCCGCGCGTTGCTGCGGCAGACCCCATATTTTTTATATATAACGTAAATTAGTTAGCTTTCGTTGTATACAACTTATGTTTTAAATTAAATATTTAAACATTAATAACCCTAACAAAATCAAATAGAAAATATGTTTAAAATCAATAACTAAAATAGTTAAAATCAACATAATTTTTTATTTATTTAATACTCCGTAGTAAAGTGTGAGTATAGAAACAAATTGTAAATAAAAAGAGAAAAAAAAGAATTTAAATAAAATAATAAAAAAGTGATAAAAAAAATAAAAGAAGTCGTATAAGTATTGTAAGAAAGATTAGATTAAAAAAATTAAAATTAAAAAAATGGGAATGATAAGGTTGATTAAAAATATCAAACATTAAGGGTGAATTTTGAAAAATTAAAGAAAAGAGGCGTTAAAAGGTGAAAAGTTAAAAAAATAATTAAAGAGAGAAGAAAAAGATGCTGGGAATAGAACCCAAGACCTCTTGTTTAAGAATATGCAAAATTAACCACTACTCCACGCTTGATTTGTATTTACGATTCTTAATACTTAACACTTAAAAACTTCCGATTTCAAAATTGAAATTCAATTGATGAAATTTACTGTTCATCAGATTTCCAAATGAATATATGTATAATGTCCGATCCGGTTTGTGAACCGAATAAT
The DNA here is from genome assembly GCF_046630445.1 of Rutidosis leptorrhynchoides. Taxonomy (NCBI): domain Eukaryota; kingdom Viridiplantae; phylum Streptophyta; class Magnoliopsida; order Asterales; family Asteraceae; genus Rutidosis; species Rutidosis leptorrhynchoides. The sequence continues at coordinate 480,299,930 of NC_092333.1, forward strand.
TCAAGGACGACCACTTGTGTTGGTGGTAGCTCGGAGTCGTCACAGGTGATTGCAACAAAAGGGTTTTTTTTTCTTTTTTTGCTTATAGGATCTAGATGTAGTGACCCGAACTTTTTCATGTTTATATATATTAATTGAGATTGATATTTACATGATTAAATGTTTCCAACATGTTAAGCAATCAAACTTATTAAGACTTGATTAATTGAAATATGTTTCATATAGACAATTAACCACCCAAGTTGACCGGTGATTCACGAACGTTAAAACTTGTAAAAACTATATGATGACATATATATGGTTATATATATAGTTAACATGATATTATGATAAGTAAACATATCATTAAGTATATTAATAATGAACTACATATGTAAAAACAAGACTACTAACTTAATGATTTTGAAACGAGACATATATGTAACGATTATCGTTGTAACGACATTTAATGTATATATATCATATTAAAAGATATTCGTACATCATAATATCATGATAATATAATAATTTAAAATCTCATTTGATATTATAAACATTGGGTTAACAACATTTAACAAGATCGTTAACCTAAAGGTTTCAAAACAACACTTACATGTAACGACTAACGATGACTTAACGACTCAGTTAAAATGTATATACATGTAGTGTTTTAATATGTATTCATACACTTTTGAAAGACTTCAAGACATTTATCAAAATACTTCTACTTAACAAAAATGCTTACAATTACATCCTCGTTCAGTTTCATCAACAATTCTACTCGTATGCATCCGTATTCGTACTCGTACAATACACAGCTTTTAGATGTATGTACTATTGGTATATACACTCCAATGATCAGCTCTTAGCAGCCCATGTGAGTCACCTAACACATGTGGGAACCATCATTTGGCAACTAGCATGAAATATCTCATAAAATTACAAAAATATGAGTAATCATTCATGACTTATTTACATGAAAACAAAATTACATATCCTATATATCTAATCCATACACCAACGACCAAAAACACCTACAAACACTTTCATTCTTCAATTTTCTTCATCTAATTGATCTCTCTCAAGTTCTATCTTCAAGTTCTAAGTGTTCTTCATATATTCTACAAGTTCTAGTTACATAAAATCAAGAATACTTTCAAGTTTGCTAGCTCACTTCCAATCTTGTAAGGTGATCATCCAACCTCAAGAAATCTTTGTTTATTATAGTAGGTTATCATTCTAATACAAGGTAATAATCATATTCAAACTTTGGTTCAATTTCTATAACTATAACAATCTTATTTCAAGTGATGATCTTACTTGAACTTGTTTTCGTGTCATAATTCTGCTTCAAGAACTTCGAGCCATCCAAGGATCCGTTGAAGCTAGATCCATTTTTTCTTTTCCAGTAGGTTTATCCAAGGAACTTAAGGTAGTAATGATGTTCATAACATTATTTGATTCATACATATAAAGCTATCTTATTCGAAGGCTTAAACTTGTAATCACTAGAACATAGTTTAGTTAATTCTAAACTTGTTCGCAAACAAAAGTTAATCCTTCTAACTTGACTTTTAAAATTAACTAAACACATGTTCTATATCTATATGATATGCTAACTTAATGATTTAAAACCTGGAAACACGAAAAACACCGTAAAACCGGATTTACGCCGTCGTAGTAACACCGCGGGCTGTTTTGGGTTAGTTAATTAAAAACTATGATAAACTTTGATTTAAAAGTTGTTATTCTGAGAAAATGATTTTTATTATGAACATGAAACTATATCCAAAAGTTATGGTTAAACTCAAAGTGGAAGTATGTTTTCTAAAATGGTCATCTAGACGTCGTTCTTTCGACTGAAATGACTACCTTTACAAAAATGACTTGTAACTTATTTTTCCGACTATAAACCTATACTTTTTCTATTTATATTCATAAAATAGAGTTCAATATGAAACTATAGCAATTTGATTCACTCAAAACGGATTTAAAATGAAGAAGTTATGGGTAAAACAAGATTGGATAATTTTTCTCATTTTAGCTACGTGAAAAATTGGTAACAAATCTATTCCAACCATAACTTAATCAACTTGTATTTTATATTATGTAATCTTGAGATACCATAGATACGTATACAATGTTTCGACCTATCATGTCGACACATCTATATATATTTCGGAACAACCATAGACACTCTATATGTGAATGTTGGAGTTAGCTATACAGGGTTGAGGTTGATTCCAAAATATATATAGTTTGAGTTGTGATCAATACTGAGATACGTATACACTGGGTCGTGGATTGATTCAAGATAATATTTATCGATTTATTTCTGTACATCTAACTGTGGACAACTAGTTGTAGGTTACTAACGAGGACAGCTGACTTAATAAACTTAAAACATCAAAATATATTAAAAGTGTTATAAATATATTTTGAACATACTTTGATATATATGTATATATTGTTATAGGTTCGTGAATCAACCAGTGGCCAAGTCTTACTTCCCGACGAAGTAAAAATCTGTGAAAGTGAGTTATAGTCCCACTTTTAAAATCTAATATTTTTGAGATGAGAATACATGCAGGTTTTATAAATGATTTACAAAATAGACACAAGTACGTGAAACTACATTCTATGGTTGAATTATCGAAATCGAATATGCCCCTTATTATTAAGTTTGGTAATCTAAGAATTAGGGAACAGACACCCTAATTGACGCGAATCCTAAAGATAGATCTATTGGGCCTAACAAACCCCATCCAAAGTACCGGATGCTTTAGTACTTCGAAATTTATATCATATCCGAAGGGTGTCCCGGAATGATGGGGATATTCTTATATATGCATCTTGTTAATGTCGGTTACCAGGTGTTCACCATATGAATGATTTTTATCTCTATGTATGGGGTGTGTATTGAAATATAAAATCTTGTGGTCTATTATTATGATTTGATATATATAGGTTAAACCTATTACTCACCAACATTTTTGTTGACGTTTTAAGCATGTTTATTCTCAGGTGATTATTAAGAGCTTCCGCTGTCGCATACTTAAATAAGGACGAGATTTGGAGTCCATGCTTGTATGATATTGTGTAAAAACTGCATTCAAGAAACTTATTTTGTTGTAACATATTTGTATTGTAAACCATTATGTAATGGTCGTGTGTAAACATGATATTTTAGATTATCATTATTTGATAATCTACGTAAAGCTTTTTAAACCTTTATTAATGAAATAAAGGTTATAGTTTGTTTTAAAATGAATGCAGTCTTTGAAAAACGTCTCATATATAGGTCAAAACCTCGCAACGAAATCAATTAATATGGAACGTTTTTAATCAATAAGAACGGGACATTTCAGTTGGTATCAGAGCGTTGGTCTTAGAGAACCAGAATTTTGCATTAGTGTGTCTTATCGAGTTTGTTAGGATGCATTAGTGAGTCTGGACTTCGACCGTGTTTACTTGAAAAATGATTGCTTAACAAATTTTGTTGGAAACTATATATTTTTAACATGTGAATATTATGTGATATATTAATCTCTTAACGCGTTTGATATTATGTGATAGATGTCTACCTCTAGAACAAGTCCCATTGACTCACCTAATAATAATGAAGAGTCAAATGTAAATTGGAATGATTCGTGGACTGATTCACAAGTTCCCGAAGAGGAACCGGAAGAAGAGTCGGAACCAGAAGAAGAATCGGAACCGGAAGAAGAATCGGAACCGGATGAAGAAATAGAACCGGTGGGGGAAATAATAAAACGGTTAAGTAAAAGAAAATCCTCAACCAACCAACCAAGGTTAATAATGGTCAATGGTGTTTCCGCCAAGGAAGCAAAATATTGGGAGGATTACCAATTCTCCGATGAATCGGATTCCGACGAGAATTCCGATGATGTTATAGAAATTACCCCAACTGAATTTAAAAAGGCAAAAGAAAATAATAAGGGAAAGGGCATAAAAATAGAGAAATCTAATTCCAACCCCGATGAACTTTATATGTATCGTCAACCCCCGAAGTCCTTAAGTTGTAACAATGATCCGGGAACCTCTAAACCACCAGGTTTTTCTAAACCAATGTGGATAACGACGGCTCGTATTAGGGGAACATCATATATCCCTAGAAACTTGGCAAAACGAACCAAAACCGAAGAAGAAGAAACAAGCGAGTCGGAATAAGATAGCTGTATTCGTGTGGTATAATATATGTAATATAGTGTGCTTATGCTTTATGATATATGTAAAAATTGCTTGTATTACTAAGTATTTTTTTTTTTATGAATCTAACTCTTGTCTATTTTACAGTATAAAAACACAAAATGGATAGACAACCCAATATTTTAAGAGACCTACCCGGAGACATGATTGATGAAATCTTGTCTAGAGTCGGTCAGAATTCTTCGGCACAACTATTTAAGGCGAGATCAGTTTGTAAGACATTCGAAGAACGTTCCAAGAATGCCTTGGTTTATAAAAGGCTTTCGTTCGAAAGATGGGGGATATCACATTGGGAAATCCATAAGTTACGATGTGTTTACTTTGACGCATATATTGCGGGGAACCCAAATGCTATTTTACGCAATGGGTTAAGAAATTATTTTGACTCAATATATCCGAATATTGGACTTCGTGATTTAGAAAAAGCGGCTAACATGCAAATAAAGAAGCATGTTATGCTTACGGATTATTAATGTTCGCTTCTCACCAAAGTGAGAACAAGAACATCGGGCTACAACTATTAAACAAAACGTTCCCACAAGTGACGGAGTCGGTAATTGGGGTAAGAAATGAGGTTTTTAGGTTATTACGAGACTGTTGGTCATTACGTAACCCTCGTCCCTTTGACGACGTTACAACACGCTGTCTTATCAACGGCCATAACGGTTATGTTCTACAAGACCAAGGATGGGAAGTAATCCTAGTAAAACCAGAATGCATGACTTGTTTCTGGACGTATAAATTACGTGTCTTTATTGCCTTTGCTGAACGACTTGTGTACTAGCTAGAATTATCTTCACAACCATCTTGTATCAAATTTATTGTGTGCTATATTTCATGCTATATGTAAAATAAGCGGTATTGTAAGTTTGTAAAATATTGTGTAAAAGTTTGAACGCGAAATATTATTATAATCAGTTTTTCATATAGAATTGTAGTAGTTGAATTGTATATTAGCTACTAAGTATGAACTTAACGGGTAGGTACTACCCGAATTTAAACTTATAAAACGCTAATATGAAGAAAAAGCTTTTATAAATGAGTTCATATTATGCTACGAAATACTATTAACTACTCTTAATATTCTGTATGATTAACTTGTTCCATTTGACTATTTTGAAGAAAATGGCACCGACTACTCGACACACCGTGAATATGAATGAAGAGGAATTCCGTACTTTTCTAGCTTCAAACATAGCCGCAGTACAGGCCGCGCTACATACCAACAATAACCTTGGATCTAGCAGTACAGGAAATCGTGTAGGATGCACCTACAAAGAATTCACTGCCTGCAAACCTTTGGAATTTGATGGAACCGAAGGACCGATCGGATTGAAACGGTAGACCGAGAAGGTCGAATCGGTGTTTGCCATAAGTAAGTGTACTGGAGAGGACAAAGTGAAGTACGCTACGCATACCTTCACAGGTTCTGCGTTAACATGGTGGAATACCTATCTAGAGCAAGTGGGACAAGACGATGCGTACGCACTACCGTGGTCAGCATTCAAGCACTTGATGAACGAGAAGTACCGTCCCAGAACCGAGGTCAATAAGTTCAAGACAGAACTTAGAGGGTTACGAACCCAAGGATTTGATATTACCACGTACGAAAGACGATTCACAGAATTGTGCCTATTGTGTCCGGGAGCATTCGAAGATGAGGAAGAGAAGATCGACGTGTTTGTGAAAGGATTGCCGGAAAGAATCCAAGAAGATATAAGTTCACACGAGCCCGCCTCCATACAACAGGCATGTAGAATGGCTCACAAACTAGTGAACCAGATTGAAGAAAGAATTAAAGAACAGACTGCTGAAGAGGCCAATGTGAAGCAAGTCAAAAGAAAGTGGGAGGAAAACGGTGATAAGAATCACCAATATAACAACAACAGCAATTACAACAATAATCGCAACAATTATCCCAACAATCGCAACATCAATCGCAACTACAACAAACGGCCCAACAACAACAACAGCAACTACAACAATCATCCCAACAACAATAATAACCGCAACAACAACAACAATCAGAAGCAGCTATGCCAAAGGTGTGAAAAGTATCACTCGGGGTTTTGCACCAAATTTTGCAATAAGTGTAAAAGAAATGGTCATAGCGCGGCGAAGTGTGAGGTCTACGGACCAGGGGTTAATAGAACGAAAGGAACAAATGGTGTCGGAACGAGTAATGGTGGAGCAAGTAGTGTCGGAGCAAGTTATGCCAATGTAGTTTGTTATAAATGTGGAAAACCGGGCCACATTATTAGAAATTGCCCGAACCAGGAGAACACGAATGGACAAGGCCGCGGAAGAGTTTTCAATATTAATGCGGCAGAGGCACAGGAAGACCCGGAGCTTGTTACGGGTACGTTTCTTATTGACAATAAATCTGCTTACGTTTTATTTGATTCGGGTGCGGATAGAAGCTATATGAGTAGAGATTTTTGTGCTAAATTAAGTTGTCCATTGACGCCTTTGGATAGTAAATTTTTACTCGAATTAGCAAATGGTAAATTAATTTCAGCAGATAATATATGTCGGAATCGAGAAATTAAACTGGTTAGCGAAACATTTAAGATTGACTTGATACCAGTAGAGTTAGGGAGTTTTGATGTGATAATCGGTATGGACTGGTTGAAAGAAGTGAAAGCAGAGATCGTTTGTTACAAAAATGCAATTCGCATTATACGAGAAAAAGGAAAACCCTTAATGGTGTACGGGGAAAAGGGCAACACGAAGCTACATCTTATTAGTAATTTGAAGGCACAAAAACTAATAAGAAAAGGTTGCTATGCTGTTCTAGCACACGTCGAGAAAGTACAAACTGAAGAAAAGAGCATCAATGATGTTCCCGTCGCAAAAGAATTTCCCGATGTATTTCCGAAAGAATTACCGGGATTACCCCCACATCGATCCGTTGAATTTCAAATAGATCTTGTACCAGGAGCTGCACCAATAGCTCGTGCTCCTTACAGACTCGCACCCAGTGAGATGAAAGAACTGCAAAGCCAATTACAAGAACTTTTAGAGCGTGGTTTCATTCGACCAAGCACATCACCGTGGGGAGCTCCTGTTTTGTTTGTCAAGAAGAAAGATGGTACATTCAGGTTGTGTATCGACTACCGAGAGTTGAACAAACTTACCATCAAGAACCGCTACCCACTACCGAGAATCGACGACTTATTTGATCAACTACAAGGCTCGTCTGTTTATTCAAAGATTGACTTACATTCCGGGTATCATCAAATGCGGGTGAAAGAAGATGATATTCCAAAGACTGCTTTCAGAACACGTTACGGTCATTACGAGTTTATGGTCATGCCGTTTGGTTTAACTAATGCACCAGCTGTGTTCATGGACCTTATGAACCGAGTGTGTGGACCATACCTTGACAAGTTTGTCATTGTTTTCATTGATGACATACTTATTTACTCAAGGAATGACTAAGAACACGGTGAACATTTGAGAAAGGTGTTAGAAGTATTGAGGAAGGAAGAATTGTACGCTAAGTTTTCAAAGTGTGCATTTTGGTTGGAAGAAGTTCAATTCCTCGGTCACATAGTGAACAAAGAAGGTATTAAGGTGGATCCGGCAAAGATAGAAACTGTTGAAAAGTGGGAAACCCCGAAAACTCCGAAACACATACGCCAGTTTTTAGGACTAGCTGGTTACTACAGAAGGTTCATCCAAGACTTTTCCAGAATAGCAAAACCCTTGACTGCATTAACGCATAAAGGGAAGAAATTTGAATGGAATGATGAACAAGAGAAAGCGTTTCAGTTATTGAAGAAAAAGCTAACTACGGCACCTATATTGTCATTGCCTGAAGGGAATGATGATTTTGTGATTTATTGTGACGCATCAAAGCAAGGTTTCGGTTGTGTATTAATGCAACGAACGAAGGTGATTGCTTATGCGTCTAGACAATTGAAGATTCACGAACAAAATTATACGACGCATGATTTGGAATTAGGCGCGGTTGTTTTTGCATTAAAGACTTGGAGGCACTACTTATATGGGATCAAAAGTATTATATATACCGACCACAAAAGTCTTCAACACATATTTAATCAGAAACAACTGAATATGAGGCAGCGTAGGTGGATTGAATTGTTGAATGATTACGACTTTGAGATTCGTTACCACCCGGGGAAGGCAAATGTGGTAGCCGATGCCTTGAGCAGGAAGGACAGAGAACCCATTCGAGTAAAATCTATGAATATAATGATTCATAATAACCTTACTACTCAAATAAAGGAGGCGCAACAAGGAGTTTTAAAAGAGGGAAATTTAAAGGATGAAATACCCAAGGGATCGGAGAAGCATCTTAATATTCGGGAAGACGGAACCCGGTATAGGGCTGAAAGGATTTGGGTACCAAAATTTGGAGATATGAGAGAAATGGTACTTAGAGAAGCTCATAAAACCAGATACTCAATACATCCTGGAACGGGGAAGATGTACAAGGATCTCAAGAAACATTTTTGGTGGCCGGATATGAAAGCCGATGTTGCAAAATACATAGGAGAATGTTTGACGTGTTCTAAGGTCAAAGCTGAGCATCAGAAACCATCAGGTCTACTTCAACAACCCAAAATCCCGGAATGGAAATGGGAAAACATTACCATGGATTTCATCACTAAATTGCCAAGGACTGCAAGTGGTTTTGATACTATTTGGGTAATAGTTGATCGTCTCACCAAATCAGCACACTTCCTGCCAATAAGAGAAGATGACAAGATGGAGAAGTTAGCACGACTGTATTTGAAGGAAGTCGTCTCCAGACATGGAATACCAATCTCTATTATCTCTGATAGGGATGGCAGATTTATTTCAAGATTCTGGCAGACATTACAGCAAGCATTAGGAACTCGTCTAGACATGAGTACTGCCTATCATCTACAAACTGATGGGCAGAGCGAAAGGACGATACAAATGCTTGAAGACATGCTACGAGCATGTGTTATTGATTTCGGAAACAGTTGGGATCGACATCTACCGTTAGCAGAATTTTCCTACAACAACAGCTACCATTCAAGCATTGAGATGGCGCCGTTTGAAGCACTTTATGGTAGAAAGTGCAGGTCTCCGATTTGTTGGAGTGAAGTGGGGGATAGACAGATTACGGGTCCGGAGATTATACAAGAAACTACCGAGAAGATCATCCAAATTCAACAACGGTTGAAAACCGCCCAAAGTCGACAAAAGACCTACGCTGACATTAAAAGAAAAGATATAGAATTTGAAATTGGAGAGATGGTCATGCTTAAAGTTGCACCTTGGAAAGGCGTTGTTCGATTTGGTAAACGAGGGAAATTAAATCCAAGGTATATTGGACCATTCAAGATTATTGATCGTGTCGGACCAGTAGCTTACCGACTTGAGTTACCTCAACAACTCGTAGCTGTACATAACACTTTCCACGTCTTGAATTTGAAGAAATGTTTTGCTAAAGAAGATCTCACTATTCCATTAGATGAAATCCAAATCAACGAAAAACTCCAATTCATCGAAGAACCCGTCGAAATAATGGATCGTGAGGTTAAAAGACTTAAGCAAAACAAGATACCAATTGTTAAGGTTTGATGGAATGCTCATAGAGGACCCGAGTTTACCTGGGAGCGTGAAGATCAGATGAAAAAGAAATACCCACATCTATTTCCAGAAGATTCGTCAACACCTTCAACAGCTTAAAATTTCGGGACGAAATTTATTTAACGGGTAGGTACTGTAGTGACCCGAACTTTTCCATGTTTATATATATTAATTGAGATTGATATTTACATGATTAAATGTTTCCAACATGTTAAGCAATCAAACTTGTTAAGACTTGATTAATTGAAATATGTTTCATATAGACAATTGACCACCCAAGTTGACCGGCGATTCACGAACGTTAAAACTTGTAAAAATGACATGACGATATATATATGGATATACATATGGTTAACATGAGATTATGATAAGTAAGTATCTCCATAAGTATATTAACAATGAGTTATATACATATAAACAAGACTACTAACTTACGGATTTCGAAACGAGACATATATGTAACGATTATCGTTGTAACGACATTTAAATGTATATATATCATATTAAGATATATTAATATATCATAATATCAGGATAATATAATAATTTAACATCTCATTAGATATAATAAACAATGGGTTAACAACATTAATTAAGATCGTTAACTTAAAGGTTTCAAAACAACACTTACATGTAACAACTAACGATGACTTAACGACTCAGTTAAAATGTATATACATGTAGTGTATTTAGATGTATTAAAATACTTTTGGAAGACTTCAAGACATATATCAAAACACTCATACTTAACGAAAATGGTTACAGTTACTTTCCCATTCTTTTCTTTCATCAAGAATTGTAGTCGTATTCTTACCCGTATTATACACAGCTTCAAAACGTACTTACTATAGGTATATACCAATAGGAACTAGCATGGGATTCCACTCTTGATTATGTCATGTATGACTAATCAATTTTAACTTCTACCATGAGCTAGTCAACTAACTAGAACTCCTTTTAACCCCACTCACCACTCACCAATTACCACTCATCATTCACTCCATTTCACTTCCAATTCTCTTTCTAATTCTCTCTCAACACACACACACACACACACTATTATGAATGTATTTTTCCAGTATTTAATCATCATCTTCATCAAAAATCACTTCAAGAATCAAGCTATAATCATCATAGGAAGAACACTTCAAAAATCCCTTCAAGTTTACTAATTTACTTCCAAGCTTTCTAATCCATTCCAAGTAATCATCTAAGATCAAGAAACCTTTGTTATATATAGTAGGTTATCTTTCTTATTCAAGGTAATATTCATATTCAAACTTTGATTCAATTTCTATAACTATAAACTATCTTAATTCGAGTAAAAATCTTACTTAAACTTGTTTTTGTGTCATGATCCTACTTCAAGAACTTTCAAGCCATCCAAGATCCTTTGAAGCTAGATCATTTCTTGTCACTTCTAGTAGGTTTACCTACTAAACTTGAGGTAGTAATGATGTTCATAATATCATTCGATTCATATATATAAAACTATCTTATTCGAAGGTTTAAACTCGTAATCACTAGAACATAGTTTAGTTAATTCTAAACTTGTTCGCAAACAAAAGTTAATCCTTCTAACTTGACTTTTAAAATTAACTAAACACATATTCTATATCTATATGATATGCTAACTTAATGATTTAAAACCTGGAAACACGAAAAACACCGTAAAACCGGATTTACGCCGTCGTAGTAACACCGCGGGCTGTTTTGGGTTAGTTAATTAAAAACTATGATACACTTTGATTTAAAAGTTGTTATTCTGAGAAAATGATTTTTATTATGAACATGAAACTATATCCAAAAATTATGGTTAAACTCAAAGTGGAAGTATGTTTTCTAAAATGGTCATCTAGACGTCGTTCTTTCGACTGAAATGACTACCTTTACAAAAACGACTTGTAACTTATTTTTCCGACTATAAACCTATACTTTTTCTGTTTAGATTCATAAAATAGAGTTCAATATGAAACCATAGCAATTTGATTCACTCAAAACGGATTTAAAATGAAGAAGTTATGGGTAAAACAAGATTGGATAATTTTTCTCATTTTAGCTACGTGAAAATTGGTAACAAATCTATTCCAACCACAACCTTATCAACTTGTATTGTATATTATGTAATCTTGAGATACCATAGACACGTATACAATGTTTCGACCTATCATGTCGACACATCTATATATATTTTGGAACAACCATAGACACTCTATATGTGAATGTTGGAGTTAGCTATACAGGGTTGAGGTTGATTCCAAAATATATATAGTTTGAGTTGTGATCAATACTGAGATACGTATACACTGGGTCGTGGATTGATTCAAGATAATATTTATCGATTTATTTCTGTACATATAACTGTGGACAACTAGTTGTAGGTTACTAACGAGGACAGCTGACTTAATAAACTTAAAACATCAAAATATATTAAAAGTGTTGTAAATATATTTTGAACATACTTTAATATATATGTATATATTGTTATAGGTTTGTGAATCAACAGTGGCCAAGTCTTACTTCTCGACGAAGTAAAAATCTGTAAAAGTGAGTTATAGTCCCACTTTTAAAATCTAATATTTTTGGGATGAGAATACATGCAGGTTTTATAAATGATTTACAAAATAGACACAAGTACGTGAAACTACATTCTATGGTTGAATTATCGAAATCGAATATGCCCCATTTTATTAAGTCTGGTAATCTAAGAATTAGGGAACAGACGCCCTAATTGACGCGAATCCTAAAGATAGATCTATTGGGCCTAACAAACCCCATCCAAAGTACCGGATGCTTTAGTACTTCGAAATTTATATCATATCCGAAGCGTGTCCCGGAATGATGGGGATATTCTTACATATGCATCTTGTTAATGTCGGTTACCAGGTGTTCACCATATGAATGATTTTTATCTCTATGTATGGGATGTGTATTGAAATATGAAATCTTGTGGTCTATTGTTACGATTTGATATATATAGGTTAAACCTATAACTCACCAACATTTTTGTTGACGTTTAAAGCATGTTTATTCTCAGGTGAATATTAAGAGCTTCCGTTGTTGCATACTAAAATAAGGACAAGATTTGGAGTCCATGTTTGTATGATATTGTGTAAAAACTGCATTCAAGAAATTGATTTCGATGTAACATATTTGTATTGTAAACCATTATGTAATGGTCGTGTGTAAACGGGATATTTTAGATTATCATTATTTGATAATCTACGTAAAGCTTTTTAAACCTTCATTTATAAAATAAAGGTTATGGTTTGTTTTAAAAATGAATGCAGTCTTTGAAAAACGTCTCATATAGAGGTCAAAACCTCGCAACGAAATCAATTAATATGGAACGTTTTTAATCAATAAGAACGGGACATTTCAAAAAGCGCCGCTCCTCAACTAAGAGCGCCGCTCCTGTGGAGCAAAAGCACCGCACCAATCTCAAAAGCGACGTTCTTATGCACATTTTGGCTCCATTTTCCACCAGTGGCCAGAAGCGCCGTTTCTACAGCCAAAAGCACCGCTCCTATCCAGCTAAAAGCGGCGCTCCTAAAGCAAAAGCGCCGCCCCTGAATGTTGCCAAAAGCGGCGTTCCTGATCAAAAGCTCCGCTCCTCATTTAAGCCAAAAGCGCCGCTCCTGCATCAAAAGTGGCGCTCCTGTCGCTGTTTTAGCACAGATTTTCTGCACTATAAAAGGAACAAGATTAGGTTATTTTTTATATGTATCTTTAGAGAGCAGCTATCTTAGGTCCGAATTTCACATACAAAACCCTAATTTCATCATCCATTGGTGATTAAAGGTGGATTCAAGGAAGCTAGCTCTAGATTCATCATTTTTTAGCTCTAGATCTTCATCTTCTACATTTTGGGTTGTAATTTCCACTTTACTTTACATATTTTGAATCTATTTCTTGTAATAACTTTACGATGATGATTGTTTATGTTTATATGCTTATTATTAGTTTGATCTTAGCCATGATTGGCTAAATCTCTTATGTTTGATTATCTATGAATCTCTAATGCTAGTGTTCGCCCCAAAATCAATTGAGTAATGTTGTTTGAATGAATTACATGATCATGTGTTATTGAGTTAGCTAAAGATCTATTGCTATGAGTTTGTTTTAGGCTTGACTTTGATTACATATGTTGAGTAGCTCTCTTAGTGATTTGAGAAGTGAATCAATATGTGCTTCAACACCTTAGGTGATCTAAACAACTAGTTTAGGAATTTCAAGTGATCGTGTTCTTGATTTAGGTTGGTTTTCAATTGGCCTTTAGTCAACATAGTAGTGCCGATTATCTTAAGTGATTTCGATAATTGGGGGTTTTAGGTGATTTCAAACTAGGCATAATCTCAATAACCAAATCATGCTTAACTCGATCTTAGAATACAATGCTTATGTGAATTCGCGGATTGTTATTTTATTTGAAATTTGGTAGTAATACTAAACATTTAATAGTTCAACAACAATTGTGATAACAAAATAGGCAAAACGGGGCAAGCCAAGCATAGAGAGGATTAGATAAGTGAGCACTTCTTAGTTAATTTGATTTAAATCTTAATACTTCGTTACTTGTTTCTTGCTACTAGTTTGCTCGTTAAGTTTAAGTTTGTTTAATTGTGCAAGTTTTAGTTGTTAATCAAAATCTCTAACGACCCGTCCTAATCCATCTGGACGAAGTCCATATCGATTACAAATGATTCACAATAGTTGGTTACATCGCGAGGTATTTGACCTCTATATGATACATTTTTACAAACATTGCATTCGTTTTAAAAGACAAACTTTCATTTCATCGAAAGTTGACAGACATGCATACCATTTCATAATATATCCAACTATAATTGATTTAATAATAATCTTGATGAACTTGACGACTCGAATGCAACGTCTTTTGAAATATGTCATGAATGACTCCAAGTAATGTCTCTAAAGTGAGTAAGTGCACAACGGAAGATTTCTTTCATAGCTGAGAATAAACATGCTTTAAAGTGTCAACCAAAAGGTTGGTGAGTTCATTAGTTTAACATAAATAATCATTTCATAAATTTAATAGACCACAAGATTTCATATTTCCATTTCTCATAAACATACGTCCCATGCATAGAGACAAAAATATCATTCATATGGATTGAACACCTGGTAACCGACATTAACAAGATGCATATACGAATATCCCCTATCATTCCGGGATCCTCCTTCGGACATGATATAAATTTCAAAGTACTAAAGCATCCGGTACTTTGGATGGGGCTTGTTGGGCCCGATAGATCTATCTTTAGGATTCGCGTCAATTAGGGTTTCTGTTCCCTAATTCTTAGATTACCAGACTTAATAAAAAGGGGCATATTCGATTTCGATAATTCAACCATAGAATGTAGTTTCACGTACCTGTGTCTATTTTGTAAATCATTTATAAAAGTTGCGCATGTATTCTCAGCCCAAAAATTTAAAAGGGTAAAAAGGTAAATGAAACTCACCTATTGTATTTTATAGTAAAAATACATATGACGACATTGAACAAGTGTAGGGTTGACCTCAGATTCACGAACCTATATTATTTGTGTATAGATTAACACATATAATCGTAATCGAACAAATTTTCATATTATTAGTGATATAAATGTCATTTTAATAAATTACATGTTTCATTACTAACCTAATTAGATATACTTATTTTTATATACATTAAATTACTAAATAATATTTATTACAAAAAATATTAGTATAGTTATGTTTTATGTTATAAATATATCTTAATATAGAAAATCTTTATTTGATATGCTAATAATAAAAATGATAAAAATAATACTAATTATGATTAAAAAAAATTATTATAATCCTAATAATGATGATAATTTTAGTGATAATAAAATATTTATAATAATAGTTATTATATCGATAATAATAATACTTTTACTTAATAATAATAATAATAATAATAATAATAATAATAATAATAATAATAATAATAATAATAATAATAATAATAATAATACTATATATTAATATTAATAATAATAATACTAATAACACTTAATGATATTACTTAATAATCACTAAGATGATAATAATAATAATAATAATAACTACCTTTGGAGCTTTTCACAAAAATAAATGCCTCTGACGAGGCTCGAGCCCGCAACCTCCCACTTAATGAACATACATCCAAACCATCTAGCCAAGTCCATTTTTCTGATTTAGATTATACCTTAATTTATATAACATTAAATTTCGAAGTCCCTTGTTACATAAATAAGGCCCATTTACTAATAGTCCACTTGCTTAATTAGTTTAGATCCATCACACTAGTCCATTAATATGATTGAGATAAACAGATCGATGGATATTTGGGGTTCTTAATCAATGCAGATAACACACCCGGATGGTTTCGTTTTATTTAGGTAATCATCTTCTAATCGTGATCTCTTCATAATCAAACCGCCATCATCGTCTCACGATCATAACATCGTCAATATCATCCTCATCATTCTTTTGTTGTAACCTCATAACCATCATATCATCATGTACATGTAACCATCTTCTTCCTCATAAGATCATAACATCACCACATCATTAACATCACAATCATCATAATCATTCACGTACCCACCATCGTCTTCTCGTGGTGTCATCATCATCATATACTTACATCACCATTTATCATTATTGCTATCCATTTACTAGCTGTAACCCCTTTTGGGTTTCGACCCAGCAGCAAAACCGAACCATAGGCTCAACAATTTCATTTAATTCCTAAACGGCCCAACTTGTCTCGTCAAAAAGAATTAATACGGCCCAAATATGTATCTGTCCAATGATATATTTCTAGTTATAGTATAAAGGGAAATTAGATTATATTGACATGGGAAAGCAATTTTACTTTGGTCCATCATGTTCCTTAGCTAGCAAGTGGGAGATTATCTTGTTTATAAATTGTCGGCAAAAGAATATTTACCTAAAAGCAGATAGCAAACTTCTTGGTTTGGTAAAAAAAAATATAATGGAACACACCATGGTAGAAGCGACCGTTTCGCAGAATAGAGATGTAACTGTAAGTAGGAGTATGGTTTTCAAGTGGCGGTTTGAACAAGGAAGATCAATGGCTTACGCGTATGTGTGTGGGTTCGATTGTAGAATTAATGTGAGGTGTTCGAGAAAACTGAAACAATAAACGTAAGCATAGTAGTAGTGATGGTGGTGTAAAGGTGATGATTGAAAATGATTCTATGGTTGCAGCCGTGAAAAGGGACAAGATGGTACATGGTAATGAGGTGGTGGGTTTTCGAATGGGTGTTTGATATCGGAGAATTAACAGGAGGTTGAATGTGGTGATCTTTGATGATGTTGGTTTGATATCGGTTACTAACAGAGAAATATAGTAACATCATTTAGTTGTAAAGATGTCAAATGGTGTTGATAGATGGTGAAGATGGATGAAGAAGACAGGGTGGTGGTTTGATTATTGTCGAGTTTAAACAGAAGAAAAAGAAAATGAAGCAGTGTCGGAGGTCGTGGCTCTCGGTTATCGATTGTGTATGGGTGTGGTGGTTAATGGTTACCATAAGGTGATGGTAGTTGTGGTAATCTACAAAAGGTGGTGGTGATGATCTATTGTATGTAAGTATATATGTATATAGAAAAGAGATAGATAGTTTTTAAGATTGTGGTAGTATAACATAAATAGGAAGTAAAGAAAGAAAGTGTTTAGTGGTCGACTAATTTAAGAAGGATAACAAGTGTTTTCCTTATGTACATGTATTGTGTTTATATAATATATGTATATGTACTAGTGATCATTAACACGGTACTCTTATCAATTATATCAAATTTCAAAAGGTGAAAGTGTCAGTGTAGAAAAAAAATGAAAGAAAACAAACTCACTAACCCTTTTTCCAATCAATCAGTTCTCTTAATTCACGGGCATGATAATTAATTAATATAATAATAATTATAATATAAATTAAATATAAAACGTGTGATTAAGTTAGCCTTCGTCTACTATTTCATTCACGGACTGAAATTCGTGCTCCGTTGATAAATCAGTGGCAGACTAAAAGTATTCAGAAAATTTCCATATTTTTAAATTAACTATATTTATTTATTTTTGTCATTATGGTATAAAATTCGAGCATTAACTTATTAAATAAAAATTACCTCAACTGTCCCTTTCATTTATGGGTGAAAAATAAAAAGTGTTACAATTTAATAATTAGGTCCTAAATATAATTTTAGTAAGCCTAAAATTTATAGAACTCATTTTCATATCACCGTTTATTTTAAAATTACAATAGTTTGAATTTAACTTGCTTAATATCGATCGAAACATCAAATGAGTACTACAATTATTTAATATTTATTTTTAATATACTTTATTTATATATAGAGTTATATTTTAAATAATCATTATTATTTTTACATAATTATTTTCTAACAATTACATCATAAATTATATTTCAAATCATATATATATTTATTTAAATATATACATACCTATTTACAAATAGTTGTTCGTGAATCGTCGAAAATAGTCAAAGGGTAATTTGAATATATGAACATAGTTTCCAAAATTTTCGAGACTCAACATTACAGACTTTGCTTATCGTATCGAAATCATATAAAGATTAAGTTTAAATTTGGTCGGAAATTCCCGGGTCGTCACAAAATCAATCAAAACCCCCCCAATCAAACAAACCCTAGGACAATTGCTAGTTTCAAATATTCAACATACACCGCTGTCTTGGGATGAACTTGATAAGAATACTTACATTGAAGTGCTATAATAACCGGGTTCTAAGTGCTCGTTAGTTGTGTGTGCTTATTTGTAGTGTTTGAATCATACATAAATTTTGAGGGTAAAAGATGTACGTTGTACAAACACCATCAGACTCACTGATTTTTGTTATGATGAAAAAGTTATTTGAAAACTTGCGGGTTTCAAAATTTGGTTTTTGAAAATTCAACAAATCAGTGTATGACTAAAAAGCTTAATCCCACACTTAAAGTGTTGACTGCCTTTAACTTTAAGACTTTTGAAATAATGTAGTAATTAATTCACTTAAGCCTTAGACAAGTAGGAGAAGTGGATTCGTCCTAAAAAACGTTGAAAATTTTATTTTAAGTTTCACTTTCTCATTTATTCAATTAACCTAATTGTCCTAATCTAACTACTACTCAAGCTATAGAAAAATAAACACACGGGTTGCCTCCCGAGAAGCGCTTGTTTTTGTTCTACTCACGAGCCTGAATCTAGCCTTATTTCTTGGGAAATCTAGGCGACTCCCTTGCATCCATCAGTAGACACGTGAGGTAATATTGAAACATACTGATGAGATTGAATCGGACATAGAATATGGTATGTTTAATAAGAGGAGAAGGCGGTTTGAAGTGAATGCTTTGTTTAACTTGAGGTATAACAAAGCTATCAATTTCTTTTACCTCCTTTGTTGGAATGGGATGGTCAAAGGGGTCCTCATCACTCCATGATGTGTATGTCATTATGTATTTGAGCAATGGTTTATAGGGTAACCCTGACACAAAACTCGTCTTTATTTTTAGTGAGTTTTGGTTGGTCGTAATGTTATACTCTAAGGATAGAAGTGGGACGATGTCCATTGATGTCTCCAATATGGTTGCAACATGAACAACTACTTCGATGCTAGAATCCTCCATCTCCTTCTTTGAAGTGACCCATCCTAATCCATAAGGACGAATACAATAACATATGGTTACATCACGAGGCAATTTGACCTCTACATGATAAATTTTACAAACATTGCATTCGTTTTTAAAAGACAACCTTTCATTACATTGAAAGTTGACAGGCATGCATACCAATTCATAATATGTCACAATCTATAAATGACTTAATCTATTATCTTCCGAATAATAATATTTATTGAACTCAATGACTTGAATGCAACGTCTTTTGAAATATGCCATGAATGACTCCAAGTAACATATCTAAATGAGCAAATGCACAGCGAAAGATTTCTTTCAAACCTGAGAATAAACATGCTTTCAAGTGTCAACCAAAAGGTTGGTGAGTTCATTAGTTTATCATAAACATTCATTTCCATCATTTTAATAGACCACAAGATTTTAGATATATAATTGTACACGTAACCCGAGTACAAAATAGTACGCATAACCTGCGAATTAAAAATCATTCATATGGTGAACACCTAGTAATCGACATTAACAAATGCATCTAGAATATACCCAATATACAGGTACACTCATCTGTATATAAAATCGAAGTACTAAAGCATCCTTAATCCGGATGGGACGTGTCAAAGTCCATAGATCTATCTTCAGGATTCGCGTCAATTTGGGGGTCTGTTCTCAAATTCTTAGGCTACCAAGCTAAAAGGGTGATATCCAGTATAATAATTCAACCATAGAATGTAGTTTCAAGTACTTGTGTCTATTTCGTAAAACAGTTATAAAAGCAGCGCATGTATTCTTAGTCCCAAAAATATATATAAAAAGGGAGTAATGAAACTCACGATACTGTATTTCGTAGTAAAAATACATATGACGGCATTGAACAAGTGCAAGGTTGGCCTCAGATTCACGAACCTATATTAGTATATGTTGGTCAAATAAATGTCTAACAAGCTAGGTCAGGTCATAGTGTATCACAATCCTAATGCTCTAGATTATCATGCAAGAGTCAATAAAAGTCAATTTGTCCCAAAATGACTTCCAAAATCTATACATGTTTATTGTATAACTTAAATATAGTCATTTTATATATTTAAATATATTTATCATATTTTATTAGAGTAAATAATATAAATCATTTATTAATAAATAAAAATTTATATTAAAATTTATATATGATAAAAATATACTTTTTATATATCTCAAGTAATAAAATTTATAAAGTTCACTTGATATCATAAAAATATAGTGGTATATATTATTAATGTAATTATATTACGTGTGATAAAAATATCTTTGTATCATATATTTATTTGATAAAATAATATTGATAATAATAATAATGAACAAAAGTTCTATTATTTGTAATAATAATAATATTAATTATTTTAATAATAATAATAATAATAATAATAATAATAATAATAATAATAATAATAACAATAATAACATTATTTATGTTTAATTAATGATAATAATAATTTTAATAATAAATAATAATATTATAATCATGTTAATGATAATAAAAGTGATAATGATATTGTTGTTATAATTAATACTAATAATATTCATAAAATGATAGTTTAAATGAATACATTTTCTAATAAATATGATAATATTAAAAATAACGATACTTTTTAATATTATCGATAATAATAATAATAATAATAATATTAATAATAACATTAGTGATAATAACGATAACAATTTTTAATATTAATACTTATATTAATAAAGATAATGATAATAATAATAATAATTATTATTAGATAATAATAACGAAGATAATAACGACGATAGTAATAATAATAATACTAAAATTAATAATAATCTAGTTGGCTATATCTTTTAATTCGTACATCGAAACCACACGATTTCTAAATGAGAAGTTATTAATTTTTCGCCAGCTTTCCAACGACATACATATCATATACCTTATATCAATAACATATGTATCAAATTCGTGATTCATCATAAACTATCTAATGATGAAATTTAGCATACAAGCATGCATAATCATATATACTCGAGCACTAGTCAGGGATACACTATTAATATATAAAAGATAAGATATAAGTGCTCACGTATCAATATTGTGATTCAATATTGCAGGAAAGTACGTAGACGCAACGGAGATGATAAACACTAGATTTGACTCATGAGCATACCCCCGAATAATACCCATAACCTCCATAGCTATAACCCATAATTTTCTTAGCTCTATCACTCTCGGAAAACCCATTTTGAAATCATTCGAACAGCACTCCGTCGTAGTATTTTATGTATACTAATAATACTAATAATAATAATAATAATAATAATAATAATAATAATAATAATAATAATAATAATAATAATAATAATAATAATATGATTTAATAATATATATATATATATATATATATATATATATATATATATATATATATATATAAAGGGTGCGAGAGATAGATAAAGAAACTGAACCAGAATTCGTTCGATTTTATAGCACATTTCACCCACCTACCCCCACCATGCGATCGCATGGGATTTTGCCTATATGGCCATGCGATCGCATGGCATGAAAAATACAGCTCCAATTCACAATTTATGCCTACCGACACTAATATATATTATTTAATATATAATATATTTAATCTTTAGAATTAATTAAATATTATATTATATTCTCGTGCATAGTTGATTTTTAATTTTAGCACCGATGAATTGTACGTTGACGCTCGACTTACATACCGGTTCCGGTTTTTCGAACGCCTTTTTGTATGCTTAGAAAACTTGTACTTTACGTTTTACGACGTGTACCTTTATCAATAATTAGATTTAATCATCGATAAACTATCTTACCCAAAACATAACTTATACATTTGAGTGTTATGGTCATTTGCTCCTATAAATCAAAATCTCGTTATTTATCAAAGTATGTTTAATAATATTATTTTAAATACAAAACGTTTTATGACCAAGTTAATATTATATTTTGTCACTTCGTAAAATATAAATATATTTTTATTTAGAAGTATAGACTTATATATTTTAGAAATTCTTATTTACTAATATAATATTTAGTTTTTCAAAAACTAATTATATTTCAAAGTTCAATATATATAAATTAAAATCGTTTAAACAATAGATATTATTATATCACCTAACATTTACGCTCTAAAACTTAATTTAATATAATTCATTTATGCGCCAACGTTTATTTCAAATCCCCAAACGTTTTAAATAACATATCTAAAAATCAATCGAATCAAATAAACAAGTGTTACTACTATCTACTTAACTAATTTGAAATTATATATATTCAATAATTATAAACACATTTTAAATACACATTGCAAGTTATTTATATACACAACAATTAGTATTCCAATTCATGTTATTTAAACAAGGACATTTTAATAATCAAATTCCATTATATCGAAAAACGTTTTCGTACACTTGTAACTAAATCAATTGATTATTATGAAATCTAGTCTTCCACTAACTTTTGTCTAATTTTCGTTATTTGACACATTGTTATCATATGAAGATCACTTTACCAATTATTCCGAATATCGTTAAAAAGAATAGATTTCTTAAATCATAGTGGACCTCATAACAGAAACCCGTAATCATAATCACAATGTATCTGATAATTCAATCATTTGATATTATCTTTTATTTTCGTCGATAAATATATAAAATATATTTTGAAACAAATACGATCATGTAAAGTATTATTCATCTAATACTTTGTTAATGTTTTCAAGTTATAACATATACACATATACATATATAATCATATCCGTTCATATAATGGTTCGTGAATCGTAGGTATTTGGTCGAGGTTAAATGAATGTATGAATACAGTTTACACTTCTTGAGATTCAACTTAACAAACTTTGCTTACCGTGTCGGAATAGTATAAAGATCAAGTTTAAATTTGGTCGGAAATTTTTGGGTTGTCACAGTACCTACCCGTTAAAGAAATTTCGTCCCGAAATTTGATTAGGATGGTCATGGTTGACATTAAATATGTTTTCATGACGCATACAAGCTGAAAATTAGAATTTTATCATCATCGAGTAATATAGACAAAACAATTTGATTTTGTGAAGAGTACGAATGAAGCTATCACAAAAGAGTGTAATGAGTAAATGCAGATTCGTCATATCTTTTGACGTAGATAGGATTGACTTCTAGAGTTCAAAGGATTTGTAGAAAATCTTTGTAATAAGATTTGATTCTTCGATAATTAAGGAAATTTGGATCCGCTTTGATTAAATGCGATAATCTGTTTTGATTGCTCTGTCGGATATTTAGTATATATCCACCCCCTTCGTTTCCTTATTTCCATAACTCATACCTTCTATTCTTTTTTCTCAATTCATACTTTAAAGTATTCATCAATATGCTCCATCCAGTTCTGATTCTTGATATACTCCTTACTTTCATATCTGTCATTCTTCTCTTCCATCTACCGCCGAAAGAATCTATTCACTTCTACTATACTATTGGTTTTATAGTGTTTTTAGTTCTCCCGAGATATTGCCAACGTAATAAGATAATTCGGTTGGCAATATCTTCTAATTCGTTCATCGAAACCATTCGATATCTAAATAAAAAGTTATTAATTTTTCGCCAGCATTCCAATGACATGCATATCATATACCTTATCTTAGTAGCATATGTATTAAATTCATGATTTATCATAAACTATTTAACGACGAAACTAAGCATACAAAACATGCATAATCATATATACTCGAGCACTAGTCAGGGATACACTATTAATATATAAAATATAAGATATGAATGCTCACATATCAATATTGTGATTCAATATTGCAGGAAAGTACGTAGACGCAACGAAAATGATAAACGTTATGTTGACCTCACGAGCAATACCCTCGAACAATACCCATAACCTCCATAGCTATAACCCATAATTTCCTTAGCTCTATCCCGTTTGAATACATATTTTGAAATCGCCTGAACATAACTCCGTCGTAGTATTTTATGTATACTAATAGTATCTTGAAATAATACTGAGTAAATATATATATGTAAATCGATTGAGAGAGTTTAGAGAAATATATTTTCAAGTTTCTATGAAATAATGAAACCTATTGAATTCTATTTATAATAGATTTTTGAATTATTAAAGTGAATTATTAAAGTATGAATTATTTAAGTGAATTATTAAAGTATGAATTATTAAAGTGAATTATTAAAATATGAATTATTAAAGTAAATTATTAAAGTATGAATTATTAAAGTTAAAGTAAAGTAAAAGTAAAGTAAAGTTAAGTAAAGGTAAAGTTAAAGTATAGTAAAAGTATAAAACTATGTACGTATAATACGAGTATAAATATATATAATATTAATTTAAATCGTTATATATATTTAATAAAATAAAATATAAATATTGTTATCTTTATTATACTGGTTAAGTAATAAGTTGTCAAAAGTGGTTCTAGATATTTATAAAAGTTATATACGTTTTAATAATAAAGTTCTTTTTAAATTGAAAACGTTTTTGTACGTTTGAAACTAAATCAAATAAATATGATAATTTTGTTTTCCAAAACTAAATATATTTAAGAATCATTTTGTTAAAATGTTAAAATAATGGAAATCGTTATATCATAAAACATTTTTAGAAAAGTAGAATTATATATATTCATAATAGATTTCAAGTTTTTAAATTACAGTCTGTTGGTGAAGTATGGAATAAAGTCCAAAGGTTAAATAAACGTATGAAATTATGTTAATGTAAAATGTCGATTTATTTAACTTGTCGATACCTATTTTCTAAGTTATCTATATTCCCTAATTTCACTTTCACCTTAACTAATATGAAAACTAAATTGTTATTTTATCAAAAGTAACTAGGTAATTATTGTAAAGCATGCATTGAAAATCAAACAGAAATTTCCACTAACTTTTGTCTAACACTCGTTAATTGACATCTTTTTCTCACTTGTAGATCACTTTACAAATTTTTCCGAATATCGTTAAAAAGGAATGATTTCTCATATCAATGTGGACCTCGTAACAGAGACCCGTAACAAATTCATCATGTATCTGATAATTCAATCATTTGATATTATCTTTTAATTTCGTCGATAAATATATTAAACAATATATTGAAACAAATACGTTCATGTAAAGTATTATACATCAAATACTTTGTTAACGTTTTTCAATTAATATATATATATATATATATATATATATATATATATATATATATATATATATATATATATATATATAATCATATATGCACATCCAGTTATATATATATATATATATATATATATATATATATATATATATATATATATATATATATATATATATATATATATATATATATATATATATATTGTTCGTGAATCGTCGAGCACAGTCAAAGGGTAATTGTTTACATGAATATAATTCCAAAACTTTCGAGAGTTAACATTACAGACTTTTCTTATCGTATCGAAAACATATAAAGATTAAGTTTAAATTTGGTCAGAAATTTCCGGGTTGTCACAGTACCTACCCGTTAAAGAAATTTCGTCCCGAAATTTGATAGGGGTGATCATGGCTGACAATAAGTATGTTTTCATGACTCTTATGAGTTGGAAATTAGAGTTTTATCGTAATTAAGTAATATGGATAAAACAATTTGTTTATGCGAAGAGTACGAGTGAAGCTATCGCAAAAGAGTGAAATGAGTAAGTGTAGATTCGTCATATCTTTTGACGTAGATAGGATTGATTTTCGGAGTTCAAGGGATATAGAGAAAATCTTCGTAATAAGATTTGATTCTTCGATAATTAAGGAAATTAGAATCCTCTTTGGTTAATTGCGATGATCTGTCTCGATTGCTCTGTCTGCTATTTCACTATAAATCTACTCTCTTCGTTTCCTTATTTCTACAGCTCATACCTTCTATTCTTCCTCCCTCAATTCATGCTTTAAAACATTCATCAATATGCTCCATCCAGTTCTGATTCTTGATATACTCCTAACTTTCATATCTATCATTCTTCTTTTTCATCTACCGCCGGAAGAATCTATTTACTTCTATTATACTCTTGGTTTTATAGTGTTTTTAGTTCTCACGTGTCTTTATATTGCTATATACATCGATATATATGGTTTGTAATTTCTGGGTTGTTTTTGGGCTTTATATCTTCCCTTATATTTCAAAGTCCCTGCTTCTGTCTTCTATAATCATTGTCATCCACAGTTAATGCTCTCTCCTATTTGCTGCGATTTATACTCCAATTTTTATTTCGGAGCTTCATTCTTTTGTTTTCTCTTCTTGCCATTAAGCACCATATGTAATGGTCCAGAATTCGTAGATATGAATTTCGGAATGAACATAGTTAATGTTCTAAGAAGGAAATTGTAATGGCACGATCTTGATCTGTCAAATTACCAGGATATCCGAAAAAGACCGAATCATCAAGAAAATATTTTCTTGATATTTTTAGAGATTAAATAGAATACAAGAGTCGTGTAACATGGTACATAATGACGGTATGGTCTGTGAATCGTCATGTTCCATTAGAAACTCAGCATGACTTACTGTAATATAATCATGTTGATCAAGTGTCATTATATTATACTAACTCATACTTCAGTTCCCAACACTACTTCAAAAACATTCATATTTTAAACTCGAAGGTTTCAGAATTTAGAAACTAAAATAGTTTCTTTTATGATGTAACACAGATAGCGCGAAGAGGTAAATCATTTCGAATAACAATAGTTATGAAGATATCTTCAGGAACATCGAAGATATTTATAATGAAAGATATGATGATACCTTCATCGATGGATGATGATGAAGATTTGTCCGTAAAGGTTTAGAGTCAGGAGCAAGGTATTCGATAATAATTTCAGCAGCCACTGAATAATTTGGATTCTTTGAAGGCAGATTTAGTCTTTGTGATTTGTCCACAGCCTCCTTCATGGGTTGCTCAATCCGTTTTTCAGTTCTAAACCTTCTCTTTTTCTGAGCTTTGCCAACATACTATTCTTTATCATCAAACTTTTGACTGTTAAGATTGTTTACAGTTTTTGCTGTTTCATCAGCATTTTTCAAAATTTCGAGAACTAGTTCGCAGTTTAAGGTGTTTTTCAGAAACTTCACATTCGAAGTAAGTAAGTCTTGGAGATAGACGTTATATGTATATATATAACTGTTGGCGTAGAATTGCTGCGAAATTCAAGAATAATGATTCAAGCTTTTTTGTATGGCAACTACTATTACAAGATGCAGATGAGTACATGATAGGGGTTCAGTGAATAAGTATAGTGATTTTTCGAAGAGGCTTGAAGATCAATGAAGTTGTTGGTAAGTTTACTGCTAATGTGGTGAGATATAAAAGGTTCCCCGGTAACAATGATGAAGGGGTAATCGTAATAATAAGGCTTATTCAAATGAATAATTGAAGTTGATTTGCTGGAGCTGTGACAAAACTGTCTATTTTGAAAAGGGATTGAAAAGTTATTTTTTTTGGTAATAAATGCCAAAAGATCTGACACGGATACGTGTTAAACTATGACTTTGGTTTCGAGATTTTTTCAGGTGTATGACTGTGGGTAACATGTGGTTGCATCATCATCTCGATTGTTCATTATTTGAAGTGTCTTCAGGAATTTTGAGGGGTTTGAACACAGATTGTAATTGTTAATATACATATGATGTTCTAGGATTTTGAATGATACAAATATTTTTCTGGGTTCTATGAATAGAAATGACGTTCTAGCACAGTTTTGAAGTCAAAGTATAGCTTTGAAAGATGTAGGAATCTAAAAGTGATGATACCGGTTATATATCGAATTGAATTCTGAGATTTCAAAATCAGAATATGTAATTGGATTTGAATGAGTATGGTTCTTTTGATTTCTATAAAAGAATGTATATTGTTGTGAAAGTAGGGAGTATAGTGGATGATTTGCTGAATCAGAATCTAAGAATGTAACATATTAAATCTTGTACATATTAATATGTATATTTTCTTCAAATGTAATACAGATTTAATGAGTTAATATCATATTAAGCTCATTTGATTTTCAGCTGGAACTAGAAATGAATAATCTCTAAAACTTTAGAAATTTTGTAATCCTCGTGGATTATCACTTCGACGTAAATGAAATTATGAATCAATACTTCATTAATCATTTTTATTGATATTTACTCGGTGAATGATGTTGGTGTTCGTGGGATTCTTGTGAATTTCGCATGGTACGAATGATGTTTCTAGAAAGTTTCGAGTACATCGAAGATGAAAGTGTAAAATCAAACATGTAATTGATTAATACACTTGATTTATTATGATTTGGAATTCATTGAGTTTGGAACAGAGATTATAGTTAACAATGGTTAAGTCGTTAACAAAGGACGTACATCATTGCATATTAGTAATTTGAATTAACCGAGTAGTATCTACCCTTATTTAATTCATTCATAATAGCTTAATATGAAAAGATATACTATGGTTTCCAAAATTTATATATAAGTTATACATATAATTTCTTCAGTGGAAATGAGTTAATACTTCATAACTCGTTGATATGACATACTTGTTGTTGATTAGTGATGTTGTTCGTGGTGATTATTGTGACAACCCGTTCTAATCCTCCTGGACGAAGTCTTAAACATCTGGTTCCTTTGTGAGATACTGACCTGTATTTCATGAATGACTCCAAGTAATATCTTTAAAATGAGCAAATGCACAGCGGAAGATTTCTTTCATACCTGAGAATACACATGCTTAAAAGTGTCAACCAAAAGGTTGGTGAGTTCATAGGTTTATCATAACAATCATTTCAATATATTAATAGACCACAAGATTTCCGTTTATAAATATATGTACATTCGCAAGTGTATAAAGTATTCTATAAGTTGTTGAGCGCTTCAGTAACCCTACTTAACAATTAATGTGGCATATTCCCTTTATTATGAAACTCCCTACACTGTACCAAGTGTAGTAAAAATGAAGTACTATGCAACCGTTTACGATACTAGAGCAACTAGCCCAGTTGGGGTAGTCAAACCCCGATAGATCTATCAATAGGATTCGCACTTACATGTTCTTCCAACATGTAAATATTAGTTACCAAGCTATTAGGGAAGATATGCAAGGTGGTACAACTCAACGTAGAATATATTTTAAGTACTTATGTCTATTTCGTCAAACATAAAAGCAGCGCATGTATTCTCAGCCCAAAAATATAAATTGCAAAAGCATTTAAAAAGGGAGCAAATGAAACTCACGATACTGTATTTTTTAGTAAAAATACATATGAGGACATTGAACAAGTGTAAGGTTGACCTCGGATTCACGAACCTATTTCTTGTATATATATTAACACATATCACATTTAATCGACTGAGTTTATTTATATAATATAACGTATTAAGATTAATATCTTTATATATAGGATTGTATTAAAATATGTTTTTATATAACTAATACTTTATTTATAGAAAGTTGTAATATTTTTATAATAATAATAATACTAATAATAATAATAATAATAATAAATTTAATACTACCTAATAATAATAATGAAAATGATAAGTTATACCATTTTGATTAGTGTTGTTTGGGTCATAATAGCAGCAGCCCAAATAAAAGCCCAATTCAGTTTTTAAATTCTCAGCCCAACAGGCCCTCCTAACCAGACAGCTTTTCTTGATAAAAATATATATATATATATATATATATATATATATATATATATATATATATATATATATATATATATATATATATATATATATATATATAGCAGTCGCTTGGATTCGAACTCACGACCTCCCGGATAACAACTCACGCCTAAACCATTTGGGCTACATCTCTTTTCTTATTTATTGTACACGCGATATATATATAAATCGTATTATCTTATTTTCTTCTCCAACCACCACTATTCATCATCTTCTCCCATCATCCTCATACATCATCGTATATCATCATCTTATTATGCTTCTTCATAATTATCATCTTCTTTTCATTAGCATCATCATAATTGTCGATAATAGAAATAATAATAATAAAAAAAAACGCAGCATCGACCACAAACATTAACATCATAATTACTGTAGCATCGTCCTTCTTCATTTTTTTTTTGCAGGTTCAACGTAGCAGTAACAGTGTGTCTGCATTTGTGATGATAGTTCTCGGTTAGTAGCAACAATACAGCAGTAGTAGTTCACGAATGATGAGAGGGAGATAGAGATAATTAGGGAGAGAGAGAAGAGAGAAAAAAATTGGTGATGGTGGTGACTCCGGCGATGGTTTTACGGTGGATGTGAAGGTTTGGGTGATTATAAGGTGGCGGTGGTCGTATGGTGATTATGGAGGTGGAGGTGCTGTGGTGATCGGTGATGGCGACTTCATCTCAAACAGAACAAATTCGTAACAAGTTATGGTTGGTTGTCTCGGGTTTTTAACGATGATGGAAGGAGGTGACGGTGGCGGCTGAAGTGGTGGTGTGTGGTTCCCGGTGGCAGCTAGGTGGTGGCGGTGAACTATGGTGGTTGATGGCTGAAACAATGGAGATGGAGAGTGATGAATTCTACGTATCACTTACATATATATATATCTATATGTATATTTATATAACTTTTAGGTTAAAGATAATAATAATATAATAATTAATAATAATAATTTAATAAATAAAAAGAAACATGTGCAAAAGTAATAGCAGCCATCTGCCGACACTTATTAGCTTCGGGTATTATTTCGGGTTCCGTTGTTAATCAATGGCGGATAAAAGTCTCTAAAAAAAATCTTAAATTTTTAAATTAGCTATTTTTATTTATTTTGGTCATTATGGTATAAAATTCGACCATGAACTATTAAATAAAAATTACATTATTTATTCACTCCCAACCCTAAGTAAAATATGAAATGTTTTAAAATTCAACAAATAGTTCCTAGATACATTTTTAATAAGCCTAAAATTTATAGAACTCATTTTCGGATTACCGTTTATTTTAAAATCATATAAGTTCGAATTAAAATTTTCTGAACAATAATCGAAACGTTCAACGACTTTTACAATCATTTAATATTTATTTTTAATATATTTTATTTATATATAGTTATGTTTTAAATAATAATTATTATAATATCATATTTTATTTTATTTTCCATAGTAAATTCTCAAAGTTGAATCATATAACATTTCAAATTAATGTACATGTATATATTTAAATATGTACATATCTATTTACAAATAATTGTTCGTGCATCGTCGAGAACAGTCGAAGGGTAAATGAATACATGAACACAGTTCAAAGTTTTTGAGATTTCAACATTACCGACTTTGCTTATCATGTCGAATTCATATTAAGATTAAGTTTAAATTTGGTCAAAAATTTCCGGGTCGTCACAGTACCTACCCGTTAAAGAAATTTTGCCCCAAAATTTGATCGAGGAGGTCATGGTTAACAATAAGAATGTTTTTCTGACGTATATGAGTTGATAAATAAATTTTATCACCATTAAGTAATAAGGATAAAACAATTTAATTTCTCGAAGCGTACGAATGAAGCTATCACTTAAAGAGTGAATCTAGAAAATAAAGCTCATCTTAACTTTTGACGTTGTCACTGTTGAATTCCGGAATTGAAGGGATTTAAAAGAAAATCTTGGAAATCTATAAGATCTGATTCTTCAAAATTTATGGAAATTAAGATCTCTATAATTAAATGTGATTATCTGTCTCGATTGCTTGTCTGGTGTTTTCACTATAAATGAACTTCTTCCGTTCCATTATTTTCACCACTCCAATACTTTCTTTCTCGATCCATACTTTCAATGATTGTGAATATGCTTAATCCAACTCTGGTTCTTAACCTCATTCTGACTATCGCAACAATCATTCTTCTATTCCAACTCCCACCAGAGGAATCTGTTTACTTATACTTCGCTCTTGGGGTAATTGTGTTCATCATACTCCCGTGTTTTTATATTGCTATTCGTATTAATGTACACGGTTTGTGATTTTAGTGTTGTTGTCGAGTTTTATATCTTCTCTTATATTTCGGAGCTCTTTGCCTTTTTATTCTCTTCTCGACCTCTAGTAAAGCGAGTAATGGTCTAGAATTCGTAAGTATGGAGTTTTGAATGATTATAACATTCTAAGCACAAAGGAATATATTCTCATGATTTGACTTGTCAAATTACCAGATTCACTGAGGATAGAACTATCAATAATACATTTTATTGATATGTTCGAAGGTGAAACAGAATGTTCGAGTCGTGTAACATGGCACATGATGACGTTATGATCTATGAATCATCATGTTTCATTAGAACTTTCAGCATGACTTACTGTAATATAATCACGTTCGCCAAGTGTCATTATATTATACTAACTCATGCTCAAATTCTTAACACTTCTCCAGAATTCATTCGTAATTATATTTAAATTTTATAGAAGTTTCCAGTATAAAGTAATACAGAAAGCACTTAGAGGTATATAATTTCGGACAAGAATACTTTTGAAAATATCCTTAGAAATATCGAGGATATTTATGATGATATTTTGGAATTTCTAAGTTCGAAGGTTGATAAAGAAAGATTTTCCGCAAGATTTTAACATGAGTAAGGAGCAAGATATTCGTTGAAGGTTTCATCGGATCTAGAATTACCTGGATTCTTTGAATATAGGGTTTGGTCCTTGTATTTGTCCTTAGTCTCCTTCATGGTTAACTCAAACCGTTTTTCAGTACCAAATTTTCTATCGAGCGTTCCCAACGTTCCATTCTTTATTATCAAACTTTTGGCCATTTAGGTCATCTACAACATGCTGCTTCGTCAGTATTTTCAAAGTTAACGGATCTGGATCATCGGTTATCAAACCGAGGGTTTTCAAGAATATCGAAGGTTTTTAGATGATTAAACGCTGATTGTGATCGTCAAGATACAAAGGATGTTTAAGATGAAATCAAGTGACAAACTTGAAGAATTGTATAGTTTCATATGTTATAATCAGTATTTTAATTCATTTTAATTGTACAATATTAGTAGTCCACAGTTGATAGTCCACAATTAACAGTCCAATAATTCATATATAGCTTAATATATAATATTCAAATTAATTAATACGTATCATGACCCGTGTACATGTCTCAGACTCGATCACAACTCAAAGTATATATATTATTGTAGAATCAACCTCAACCCTGTATAGCGAACTCGTGCATTACAGCATATAGAGTGTCTATGGTTACTCCAAATAATATATATAGATGCATCGATATGATATGTCAAAACCTTGTATACGTGTTCCGATATTTAAAGTGCGTAAAATAAATAATAGAAATTGAATGACGATAAATAAAATTGCGAGAATATAAATTGCGATAAATAAAATGTAATCAGTTAGCTAGGAACAGTTAGCGTGGATTCTTAACAAAATTCTTCTCATAGTTAAATTGTTTGTTTCTAACAAATTTTATTTTGTCCAATATTTTCTTCATTATGCCACTTGTTGGATTCTGATAGATTAAAATTCAAATATGAAATTGAATGAAAATGGTTATTCTGCGGTGAACGGATACGTATATCAGTGGTTGTAAATAGGATAGTAAATGACTGTTGAATTAGATTTGAAAGAATGTACAGTGTACTTATTAATGTGAAATCTAAATATTCCTCGGGTATTACCTACCCGTTAAAATATTTTCACCAATAACAGTTTGTACGAAAGAATTTTTAATTACAATCTTTATGAAAATATATATACATATATATTTTCCTCAGATGTAATCATGGATTTAATGAGTCAATATGATACTAAGCTCATTTAATTTACCGTTAGAACGAGAATATATAATCTTTAAGACTTTAGATATTACATAATCGCCACGTAGAACGAAAATAATTGATGTAGATTGATATGTAGAACAAAGATAAAGTAGATAGAACGATAGGTAGAACGAAGATTATGCTCGCGGTACAGATGGTGATGTCGAGGCTGGTGATGTGGATGTTTTTGTCGGTGGTACAAATGCTGTTGGTGCTGAGGTTGGTGATGACATTGGTGTAATAAGTATAGCTTGTAAATCACGCACCATTCTTGTCAGGGTTTCTATCCTACCCTCTATCATTTCTATCCACCCACTCATCTGATTTGATAGACCTTGATTATCAATTCAAAGTTCCCTAACTTCTTCTAATATTCCCCTTCGATTGGTATTCGGAAGTAGGGGTTGAATATTTTCTGATATTGCAGTAATGCGACCTCCGAGGCGGAATATTTTGGAAAGAAGGGTGAAAACAGTGTTGCGCATAGGTTCAACGGTAAGTACATCGTTTTCTCCGATGTTAGGAGGTAAGTTTGGTTCACGGTAAGGTTCGCCTTCTTCATTTCTCCATCGGGTGAGTAAGTCTCGGACCCACCCCCATCTCCTCCAGAAAGAAAAATAGCTAAATGGTTGAGGCACTTCAGGTTTATCGACTTCAGAGTATATTTCAATATACATCTCGAAATCGCTCCCGGAACTAATGGAATCCAAACTAGGTGTAGGATCCATATTTTACTATTTGTTAGACGATTTTGATATGAAATAATTTTCGGATATCAGATGTTATTCTAATTATATAGAATACATATATATAGTACAGAAGATCCCGTAGATTACAGAGGGAATTAAGGAGACGTGTCAGACAAGGTTTAATGTGATGGGATATGAATTTGTCTGTACACCATCTATGCAATAATTGCAAAAAGATGTGTCAAGACTGAAAATGATAGGTAGATATTTTTCGACAAAGAATGGTAAGCAAAATTCTTGACATGCAGACCAAGTTCAAGTCCAGACTTATTAATGTATCCTGACAACTACCAGGTCGAAGTCCAGATTCATTAATGCATCCTAATAACTACCAGTTAGACACACTAATGCAAGACCTTATTCGCTAAGACCACCGCTCTGATACCACACGTGACGACCCGTCCTAATCCTCCTGAACGAAGTCTTCAACATCTGGTCCCTTTAAAATGAGAAAATGCACAGCAGAAGATTTCTTTCATACCTGAGAATAAAAATGCTTAAAAGTGTCAACCAAAAGGTTGGTGAGTTCATAGGTTTATCATAACAATCATTTCAATATATTAATAGACCACAAGATTTCCGTTTATAAATATATGTACACTCGCAAGTGTATAAAGTATTCTATAAGTTGTTGAGCGCTTCGGTAACCCTACTTAACAATTAATGTGGCATATTCCATTTATTATGAAATCTCCCTACACTGTACCAAGTGTAGTAAAAACGAAGTATTATGCAACCGTTTACGATACTAGAGCGACTAGCCCGGTTGGGGTGGTCAAACCCGATAGATCTATCAATAGGATTCGCGCTTACATGTTCTTCCAACATGTAAATATTAGTTACCAAGCTATTAGGGAAGATATGTAAGGTGGTACAACTCAACATAGAATATATTTTAAGTACTTGTGTCTATTTCGTCAAACATAAAAGCAGCGCATGTATTCTCAGCCCAAAAATATATATTGTAAAAGCATTTAAAAAGGGAGCAAATGAAACTCACGATACTGTATTTTGTAGTAAAAATACATATGACGATATTGAACAAGTGTAAGGTTGACCTCGGATTCACGAACCTATATCATGTATATTTATTAACATATATCACATTTAATCGACTGAGTTTATTTATATAATATAACGTATTAAGATTAATATCTTTATATATAAGATTGTATTAAAATATGTTTTTATATAACTAATACTTTATTTGGTAAAATAATATTTTTTATAGAAAGTTGTAATATTTTTATAATAATAATACTAATAATAATAATAATAAATTTAATACTACCTAATAATAATAATGAAAATGATAAGTTATACCATTTTGATTAGTGTTGTTTGGGTCATAACAGCAGCAGCCCAAATAAAAGCCCAATTCAGTTTTTAAATTCTCAGCCCAACAGGCCCTCCTAACCAATATATATATATATATATATATATATATATATATATGCAGTCGCCTGGATTCGAACTCACGACCTCCCGGATAACAACTCACTCCCTAAACCATTTGGGCTACATCTCTTTTCTGATTTATTGTAGACGCGATATATATATAAACCGTATTATCTTATTTATTTCTCCACCCACCACTATTCATCATCTTCTCCCATCATCCTAATACATCATCGTATATCATCATCTTATTATGCTTCTTCATAATTATCATCTTCTTTTCATTAGCATCATCATAATTGTCGATAACAGAAATAATAATAAAAAAACGCAGCATCGACCACAAACATTAACATCATAATTACTGTAGCATCGTCCTTCTTCATTTTTTTTTGCAGGTTCAACGTAGCAGTAACAGTGTGTCTGCGTTTGTGATGAAAGTTCTCGGTTAGTAGCAACAATACAGCAGTAGTAGTTCACGAATGATGAGAGGGAGATAAAGATAATTAGGGAGAGAGAGAAGAGAGAAAAAAATTGGTGATGGTGGTGACCCCGGTGATGGTTTTACGGTGGATGTGAAGGTTTGGGTGATTATAAGGTGGCGGTGGTCGTATGGTGATTATGGAGGTGGAGGTGCTGTGGTGATCGGTGATGGCGACTTCATCTCAAACAGAACAAATTCGTAACAAGTTATGGTTGGTTGTCTTGAGTTTTTAACGGTGATGGAAGGAGGTGACGGTGGCGGCTGAAGTGGTGGTGTGTGGTTCCCGGTGGCAGCTAGGTGGTGGCAGTGAACTATGGTGGTTGATGGCCGAAACAATGGAGATGGAGAGTGATGAATTCTACGTATCACTTACATATATATCTATATGTATATTTATATAACTTTTAGGTTAAAGATAATAATAATATAATAATTAATAATAATAATTTAATAAATAAAAAGAAATATGTGCAAAAGTAATAGCAGCCATCTGCCGACACTTATTAGCTTCGGGTATTATTTCGGGTTCCGTTGTTAATCAATGGCGGATAAAAGTCTCTAAAAAAATCCTAAATTTTTTAATTAGCTATTTTTATTTATTTTGGTCATTATGGTATAAAATTCGACCATTAACTATTAAATAAAAATTACATTATTTATTCACTCCCAACCCTAAGTAAAATATGAAAAGTTTTAAAATTCAACAAATAGTTCCTAGATACATTTTTAATAAGCCTAAAATTTATAGAACTCATTTTCGGATTACCGTTTATTTTAAAATCATATAATTTAGAATTAAACTTCTCTGAACAATAATCGAAACGTTTAACAACTTTTACAATCATTTAATATTTATTTTTAATATATTTTATTTATATATAGTTATGTTTTAAATAATAATTATTATAATATCATATTTTATTTTATTTTCCATAGTAAATTCTCAAAGTTGAATCATATAAGATTTCAAATTAATGTATATGTATATATTTAAATATGTACATATCTATTTACAAATAATTGTTCGTGCATCGTCGAGAACAGTCGAAGGGTAAATGAATACATGAACACAGTTCAAAGTTTTTGAGATTTCAACATTAAAGACTTTGCTTATCATGTCGAATTCATATTAAGATTAAGTTTAAATTTGGTCAGAAATTTCTGGGTCGTCACAATTATAGATATGGTGGAGCTTGTGATGTTGTAGGTGCTGTTGATGCTGGCGATGCTGACGGCACTGATGGTGCTGGTGATACTGCAGTACTGTTGATGCTGTTGGTAAAACAAGTCTAGCTTGTAAATCATTCACCATTCCGATCAGGGTTTCATTTCACCATTTCTTTTCGCTCATTTATCTGGTTTATGATTAAGGATGGAATAGATAATCTCTAAGACTTTAGAGATTACATAATCATTGTAGAATGTTTCTCCAATGAAGTTATGAATTGATACTTCATCAGTTATTGTTGTTGGTACTCCTTGGTATCTACGGTGTGTATGACATTGATGCTCGAGGTACAGGTTGTGATTTTGAGATGTGGGATGCAGATGTTGTTGTTGGTGGTGGTAATGGTACTGTTGGTATTGATGATGGTGGTACTGTTGATGCCGGTGATGCTGTTGGTGCTTGTAACCTTTGCACCATATTCTCCAAAGCCACTACTCGAGCGCGAAGCTCGTTGACTTCTTCTATTACACCGGGATGATTTTCGGTTCAGACGAGCGGACGAATAAGATTCAGAATTTGAGATACTATATAATCGTGACGAGATACTCTGGAAATGAGAGAGAAAATGGTGTCTCGAACAGGTTCGCCGGTAAGTGATTCAGGTTCTTCGCCAAGAGGGACATGTGGTGGATGGAAGGGATCACCTTCTTCTTGTCTCCAATAACTAAGTAGGCTACGAACCTATCCCCAATTCATCCAGAATAGATGATGGCTGATTGGTTGATCCATTTCGGTCACACTGCTTTCGGAGCTCGAGTGGAAATCCATATCGGAATAGCTGTCGGAATCTAAGGAATTTGAACTAGATACGGGATCCATTTTTGTATAATCAGGGAAATGATTTTTTTTTATATGAATTAGATTATAGGACTTAGATTTAGTATTCTTCAACACATAATTTACATATGTATATATAATACCAAAATCTCATAAATTACGGAGGAATCTTTGAAAAAATGTCAGGCATGTTTACAGTAACAGATATGCTAAAAATTTGAATTCGTCTGTACACTATCTATGCAATAAATGCAGGAAAACGTGTCTAGACTTAAGATGATAAGCAGGTAATTTTTGACAAAAATGATAAGCAAAACTTTTGATATGCAGACACGGTCGAAGTTCAGAATCACTAATGCATCTTAATAACTATCAGTTAGACACACTAATGCAAGACCTGGTTCGCTAAGACCACCGCTTTGATACCAACTGAAATGCCCCGTTCATATCGATTATAAATGTTACATAATAATTGATTTCATTGCGAGGTATTTGACCTCTAAATGATACATTTTACAAACATTGCATTCGTTTTTAAAAGACAAACTTTCATTACATCGAAAGTTGATAGGCATGCATACCATTTCATAATATATCCAAATTGTAAATGACTTAATCTGTCATTTACTTAATAAATAATCTTTATTGAACTCTACGACTTGAATGCAACGTCTTTTGAAATATGCCATGAATGACTCCAAGTAATATCTTTAAATGAGCAAATGCACAGCGGAAGATTTTTTTCAAACCTGAGAATAAACATGCGTTAAAGTGTCAACCAAAAGGTTGGTGAGTTCATTAGTTTATCATAATCGATCATTTCCACAATTTTAATAGACCACAAGATTTTCATTTTCATTTCTCATAAATATACATCTCATAACAGGCATTTCACAAACTGCATAGAGATAAAAATCATTCATATGCTGAACACCTGGTAACCGACATTAACAAGATGCATATAGAATATCCCCAAAACAGAATCCTCTCGTCTGTATAATAATAAGTCAAAGTACTAAAGCATTCGTACCTCGGATGGGGTTTGTTAGTCCCATAGATCTATCTTTAGGATTCGCGTCAATTAGGGGTACTGTTCCCTAATTATTATGTTACCAAGCTAAAAGGAGCATATTCGATTTCGATAATCCAAACATAGAATGTAGTTTCGATTACTTGTGTCTATTTCGTAAAATATTTATAAAAACAGCGCATGTATTCTCAGTCCCAAAAATATATATTGCAAAAGCATTTAAAAAGGGAGCAAATGAAACTCTTTATACTGTATTTCGTAGCAATTATGTATATGACAGCACTGAACAAGTACAGGGTTGGCCTCGGATTCATGAACCTATATTAGTATATGTATTTATATGTTGGTCAATATCTGTCTAACAATTTAAGTCAAGTCGTAGTGTATCACAATCCTAATGCTCGAGACCGATATGCAAAAGTCAACAAAAGTCAACTTGACCCAAAATGACTTCTAAAATCTATACATGTTTATTATATAACTTAAATATAGTCGTCTTATATATTTAAATATATTTATTAGATTTTATTAAATTAAATAATACAAGTCATTTATTAATAAATAAAATTTATATTAAAATTTATATATGATAAAAATATACTTTTATATATCTCAAGTAATAAAATTTATACAGTTCACTCAATATCATAAAAATATAGTGGTATGTATTATTAATGTAATTATATCACATATTTATTTGATAAAATAATATTGATAATAATAATAATGAACAAAAGTTGTATTATTGTGTAATAATAATAATATTAATTATTTTAATTAATTAATTAATAATAATAATAATAATAATAACATTATTTATGTTTATTAATGATAATAATAATTTTAATAATAAATAATATTATTATAATCATGTTAATGATAATAACAATGATAATAATATTGTTGTTATTAATAATACTAATAATATTCATAAAATGATAATTTTAATGAATACATTTTCTAACAATTATAGTAATCTTAATAATAACGATACTTTTTAATATTAACTGTAATAATAATAATATTTTATATAAAAATAATAATTCTATTCAAAATGATAATTTTTAATAATAATAACACTAAAATAATAATAATAATGATATTTTATAATAACAATGATATTTTTATTAAAAATGATAATTTTAATACAAATGATAGTTTTAATATTAATGATACTTTTAATAATAAAAATGATAAAAATAATGAAAACGATAGTTTTATCTAAATCAATATCTTACAATATTTTAATTTCACCATGATACTTATACTCATTATTTCCTAATCGATTTGTTTAATAGCTTTTAATCCTCTTTTATATCGCATTCATAATAATGATAATAATAGTAATGATAATAATTAGATGATACAATATTAGTTTTAATGATAATGATACTAACAATAATAATAATTATAATAATACTAATGATAATACTAATAATTTAATTATTATAATGATAATAATAATAATAATAATAATAATAATAATAATAATAATAATAATGATAATGATAATAATAATAATAATAATAACAATAACGATAATATTAATAATAACCTTTATGATAATAACGATAGTAATAATAATAACGATAACAATTTTTAATGATAATACTTATATTAATAACAATAGCGATAATAATAATAATAATTATTAGATAGTAATAGTAATGACGATAATAACGACGATAGTAATAATAATCATTTTAATAATGATACTAAAATTAACGATAATTCAGTTGGCAATATCTTTTAATTCGTTCATCGAAACCATTCGATATCTAAATGAAAAGTTATTAATTTTTTGCCAGCTTT
This sequence comes from Rutidosis leptorrhynchoides, assembly GCF_046630445.1. Taxonomy (NCBI): domain Eukaryota; kingdom Viridiplantae; phylum Streptophyta; class Magnoliopsida; order Asterales; family Asteraceae; genus Rutidosis; species Rutidosis leptorrhynchoides. The sequence continues at coordinate 480,341,691 of NC_092333.1, forward strand.
CCAACGACATGCATATCATATACCTTATCTTAGTAGCATATGTATTAAATTCATGATTTATGATAAACTATTTAACGACGAAACTAAGCATACAAAACATGCATAATCATATATACTCGAGCACTAGTTAGGGATACACTATTAATATATAAAAGATAAGATATGAATGTTCACGTATCAATATTGTGATTCAATATTGCAGGAAAGTACGTAGACGCAACGAAAATGATAAACATTAGGTTGACCTCATGAGCAATACCCTCGAACAATACCCATAACCTCCATAGCTATAACCCATAATTTCCTTAGCTCTATCCTGTTTGAAAACTTATTTTGAAATCGCCTGAACATAATTCTGTCATAGCATTTTATGTATACTTATAATATCTTGAAATAATACTGAGTAAATATATATATGTAAATCGATTGAGAGAGTTTAGAGAAATATATTTTGAAGTTTCTATGAAATAATGAAACCTATTGAATTCTATTTATAATAGATTTTTGAATTATTAAAGTAAATTATTAAAGTATGAATTATTAAAATGAATTATTAAAGTATGAATTATTAAAGTGAATTATTAAAGTATGAATTATTAAAGTGAATTATTAAAGTATGAAATATTAAAGTGAATTATTAAAGTTAAAGTAAAGTAAAAGTAAAGTAAAGGTAAAGTTAAAGTATAGTAAAAGTATAAAACTCTGTACGTATAATACGCGTATAAATATATATAATATTAATTTAAATTGTTATATATATTTAATAAAATAAAATATAAATATCGTTATTTTATTATACTAGTTAAGTAATGAGTTGTCAAAAGTGGTTCTAAATATTTATAAAAGTTATATACGTTTTAATAATAAAGTTCTTTATAAATTGAAAATGTTTTTATACGTTTGAAACTAAATCAAATAAATATGATAATTTTGTTTTCCAAAACTAAATATATTTAAGAATCATTTTGTTAAAAAGTTAAAATAATGGAAATCGTTATATCATAAAATGTTTTTAGAAAAGTAGAATTATATATATTCATAATAGGTTTCAAGTTTTTAAATTACAGTCTGTTGGTGTAACATGGCACATGATGACGTTATGATCTGTGAATCATCACTTTCCATTTAGAAACTCAGCATGACTTACTGTAATATAATCACGTTGATTAAATGTCATTATATTTTACTAAATCATGCTTCAGTTCCCAAAACTACTTCAAAAACATTCATATTTTAAACTCGAAGGTTTCAGAATTTAGAAACTAAAATAGTTTCTTTTATGATGCAACACAGATAGCGTGAAGTGGTAAATGATTTCATATAAGAATAATTGTGAAAATATCTTCAGAAGTATCGAGGATATTTATAATGAAAGGTACGATGATATCTTAGAATATTTAAGATCAGAGGATGATGAAGAATATTGTTCGTGATGGTTTTAGAGTAAGGAGCAAGGTATTTTCTAAAGACTTCAGTAGATACCTAATCATTTGGATTCTTTGAAGGTAGATTTCTTCCTTGTGATTTGTCCACAGTCTCCTTCATGGTTTGCTCAATCTATTTTTCAATACCAAATCTTCTCTTTTCTGAGCTTTGCTAACACATTATTCTTTGTCATCAAACCTTTTACTATTAATGTCGTTTACAGTTTCTGCTGCTTCATTCAACTTTCCTAAAAATTCGGAGAACTAATTTGCAGTTTTGGGTGTTTTTCAGAAACTTCACATTCGAAGTATGTAAGTCTAGGAGATAAACGTTATATGTACACATATAACAGTTGGCGTAGACATGCTGCAAGATTTCAAAATACTGATTGCTGGTTCCCAGTAATTGACATGACAATTCTTGTTACAAGATGCGGATGAGTAAATGATGGGGTTTCGATAAATATCATGATTTTTCAGAAAGTCAAAGATTAGTGAAGTTGTTGGTAAGTTTATTGTTAATGTGGTGAGATATAAAGGTTCTCCGGTAAGGATGACGAAAGGGCAACGTCTATATCGAGGTTATAATAAGACTGTTTCAACTGAAAAGTCGAAGTTGACTTGCTGGAGCTGTGACAAAACTGACTAATTTGAAAAGGAATCGCAAAGTTATGTTTGCTAATAAATGCCAAAGGGTCTGACACGGATACGTGTTAAACTATGACATTGGTTTCGAAAGTTTTTCAGGTGCAAGACTGTGGATAATATGTGGTTGGATCATCATCTCGATTATTCATTATTTGAAGTGTCTTCAGAAATTTTGAAGGGTTTGAACACAGATTGTAATCGTTAATATACATATGATGTTCTAGAATTTTGAATGATACAAATATTTTTCTGGGTTCTTGATAATGCTAAAAACAGTTGCTTGTTCAACGCTTTCCTTTACAACCGGACGGTAGTTTACCGAAAGGTAATATACGGAACAAGTGAACTGTACATGTTGCTTTCCTAATATAAGGTTAGCAAGTGGGTGACACAAAACTGCAAATTTTGAGCTAAAATTTTAAAATCTGAAACCCACAAAACCCAAAAAAAACAATTTGCAAACACCGGTGAAGGGTTATTTCGGAAAACTAATCTAGGGTAAAAAACTAGATTGAATTTTCAAAAGATCAAATATTTTCATAAAGATCCTATTTCCTAAAGGATCTAAATTTTTATAGTCATGTGGGACTGTAAACCACAATGTTACTATCATTGTTTATACCGCCATATCGAAATCACTGGTGTACAAAGTGTGAAGAATAAAGAAGTGATTCGTATTATATTATATCAAGTTCTATATTGCTTGAGGACAAGCAACGCTCAAGTGTGGGAATATTAGATAATGCTAAAAACGAACATATATTTCATAGCATTATCCTTCAAGAAAGACAAGCTTTTAGTTGCAATTGTTCTATTTACAAGTAATATTCGTTTAAATATTAAAAGGTGAAGACAAAAGACAGATTCGACGATTTGAAGACGCAAATGACCAAAAAGCTCAAATGTACAAGATACAATCTAAATGGTTCAAATTATTGATGAGAAACATCTAAAAATTACAAGAGTACAAGCCGTGAAACGCAAAGTACAAGATATTAAATCGTACGAAAGGACGTTCAAAAATCTGAAACTGGGACCTGAGCCAACTATCAACGCGCGACGCAACAGGCCTAAAATTACAAGTCAACTATGCACGTGAATATAATATAATATATATATATAATTATATATATATATTATATTATATTATTTAAATGTGTCGGCAAACAAAAAAACAAATGAATGTGAGCTGTCCCATCCCTCCATGCGATCGCATGGCCAGAAGGCATGTATCCCATGCGATCACATGGCCCCAAAAGCCTGGCCACATCTATAAATTCAGCAATTTTCGGGCGAGAGTATAACACCTTCAACATATATCATACATCTCACTCTCTCTCAAATATATATATTTATATTTTATAATTATAATTTTAATTTAAGTTAATAATAATAATAAGGTTATAGTAGCGAATGTTTTAAGTTTGTAAGTCGAAATTCTGTCCGTGTAACACTACGCGATTAATACTCATTGTAAGTTATGTTCAACCTTTTTAAATTAATGTCTCATAACTAAGTTATTATTATGCTTATTTAAGCCGAAGTAATCGTGATGTTGGACTAAATATTAAGACGGGGTTATTGGGCTTTGGACCATAATTGGGGTTTGGACAAAAGACCGACACTTGTGGAAATTAGACTATGGGCTATTAATGGGCTTTATATTAATTAAATGATATCTCGTTGATTTAATATAGAGATTTACAACTTGACGTATTTATATATAACCACATACGCTTGACTGGGTACGGTGGGCGGGATATCTATAAATACTGATAATTGTTCATTTAACCGGACACGGGATGGATTAATAGTCACTGGACTCATTAAAACAGGGGTGGATTACATTCAAGGGTAATTATTGTAATTGTTAATAAAGTATTAAAACCTTGGATTACACGCAGTCGATAACCTGGTGTATTCATTAAATAAAATATTAAGACCTTGTTACGGTTTAAATCCCCAATTAGTTGAAATATTTGACTTCGGGTATAAGGGTAATATGACGAAGACTCTCGCACTTTATAATTATGACCGATGGACTATTATGGACAAAACCAGATGGACTTATCAAATAATCCATGACAAAGGACAATTAACCCATGGTAATAAATTAAAATCAACAACGTCAAACATCATGATTACGGAAGTTTAAATAAGCATAATTCTCTTAATTTATATCTCATCGTACTTTTATTTACTGTCATTTTATTTATCGTCATTCTATTTATCGTACTTTAAATTATCGCACTTTTAATTATTGAACTTTTATTTATCGTCATTTACTTTACGCTTTAAATTAAGTTATTTTTATATTTAATATTTTGCATTAGGTTTTAACTGTGATATAAGACTTATAAATCGACAAACCGGTCATTAAACGATAAAACCCCCTTTAATAATATAATAATAATAATAATACTACTTATATATATATATATATATATATATATATATATATATATATATATATATATATATATATATATATATATATATATATATATATATATATATATATATATATATATATATATATATTTACAAATATAGTTGTGAAAAAAATATAGCGTTAAACTCAGCTGTATCCCTGTAGAACGAACCGGACTTATTAAAAACTACACTACTCTACGATTAGGTACACTACCTATAAGTGTTGTAGCAAGGTTTAGGTATATCCATTCAATAAATAAATAAATAACTTGTGTAAATTGTATCGTATTTAATAGTATTTCATAGTAAAATATATTCTATTTCGTACTACCCTCGCACACATCAAGTATTTTTGGTGCCGCTGCCGGGGACCATCACGCCGAAAGCGAAACGCAATAAATTTTTTTTAGTTTTTAAGGTATTTTTGTAAAAATATAATTTTATATAAGTTTTAAAATTCAAAAATATAAAAACATAAAAAAATATTTTTCTATATTTTTAAGTGTTTAAGTAAAAAGAAAATATATTTTATAATTTATATATAGGTATAAAAGTATTATTTTTAGTTCTTAAAAATATAAATTTATTTATAATTAATATTGCTTATATTTTATTTTAATAAATTAAATTCAGAAAAAAAAAATAATTAAAACTGTAAACGGGCCGAGTACTGTAGCATCCCAAAAAAATTGGCCTGGTATCCTAACCCATGTGACCGCATGGATTTAAAACCCTCAACTCATGTGATCGCATGAGCTGAGGTGACAGGACTACAACCTCGTCCGAACATAATTAGGGTTAGGTTTTTATTATTATTATTAATTAATTAGTTAATTAGGGTTTTAATTAAATAATAGTTAGTTATAGTTTTAATTAATTTTTTATTTTTAAGTTTTAATTAGTTTTATTAATTATATAGAATAATACTATTATAAATTAATAATATAAAAATAATATTTTTATAAAAATTGTATTTTTATAACTTTAAGTTTTATTTTTATATTTTGTATCTTTTTAATCGTTTAATCGTAAATTGTCTATTTATCGTTCGTAATTAGTTTAAACTTAGTTTTTACAGTAGTTATTTTATATTTCTAGATTCTTAGGCTTTGTCGTAAAATCCCTTAAGTGCTTTTTCTTTAGATTAAGATTTAGGCGCTTTAGAATTTGACGACGTCGCTTATCGCTTTTATATTTAATAGATTTTAGTGCCTTTTATGTTATTGCCGTTTTGAATTTAGAATTCCTTTTAAGCTTTAATACCTTTAGACGCAACTTTTAGTCTTAAGTTTTTAGACTTTTAAGTTTCGATGCTTTACTTTCTTATTTTTATTTTTTTCGACGATTGTTTTTCGACCTCTTATTTTTCGACGCGCTTTTTCTTTTCCATTTCTACGCTCTAGTTTTTAGGACATAGAATTTTCTATATTTTCCTTAAATTTCGACGAAAAATTATTTTAAGCGGTTAAATTGATAGACATCCAAAATTTTCTGGTTCGTAGTAATAGTTAGATTTGTTAGTGGCGAGTTGTGGGCTTCCGATTTAAAGGGTCCTGGCTACCTGCTGCATCTATTGGCTATTCGAAACGTGGGCAAAATCAGAAAAGTCTATTAATTTGATAACTTATATAATTTTTATCTTTATAACTAATAGGATATTCAGTGAATGCACCGAGCAAAACTTTCACCACCTTTCATACGTTCACCACCTGTAACTCAATCAAGACATCTAGCCAATATTGTCGCCGTTGATTTTTCTTTAGAATCATCATCTAGTCGACCGAGTACTCCATTTCAAATTTCCGATAATCCATTTTTTGAACCCGACTTCACAATTGAGAACCTGGAGGATATTCAAGGGCAATTCAGAGATCCTGAACCACTAATCTTTCCTCCGGAACCACCAATCATTCAAACGGAGATTGTCGAGGAACGAACCATTAAATCAGAATCCTCTAGGGATTCAGATTCAACAAATTCAATTATGGAGAATCTGGAACCTCTAAGTATGGAAGACTGAATGAGAGCTAAATGCACTGGCCAAGGTCACGCAATTACTCAACCTGACATTAATGCGCCAGATTATGAAATCAAAGGACAAATTCTACACATGATAACTAATCAATGTCAATTTAGTGGTGTACCGAAGGAAGATCCAAACGAACATCTTCGTACATTTAATAGGATCTGCACTCTATTTAAAATTCAAGAAGTTGAGGATGAACAGATATATCTCATGTTATTTCCCTGGACTTTAAAGGGAGAAGCCAAAGATTGGTTGGAATCGTTACCTGAAGGGGCGATTGATACATGGGACGTTTTAGTTGAAAAATTTCTTAAACAATTCTTTCTGGCATCTAAAGCCGTGAGACTTCAAGGAGAAATTGTTACGTTCGCGCAAAAGCCAAATGAAACTCTATATGAGGCGTGGGCAAGATTCGGAAAGTTATTGAGAGGATGTCCTCAACACGGTTTAGATACTTATCAAATAGTGCAAATATTCTACCAAGGATGTGATGTTGCTACACGAAAAGACATCGACACAGCAGCTGGTGGTTCCATTATGAAGAAAACCGCAACTGAAGCTCACAAAATTATTGATAACACAGCATCCCACACACATGAGTGGCACCAGGAAAAAGATATTCTTCGTTCATCTAAAGCGGCTAGAGCCAATTCTAGCCATGACTTTGATTCCATTTCTGCAAAGTTAGATGCTTTCTAGAGACGAATGGAGAAGATGACTAAAGATATTCACGCAACATGAATTAGTTGTGAGCAGTGTGGAGGACCACATTTGACAAAAGATTGTCTCAGTATTGAATAAACAATGGAACAAAGAGAGAATGTTTCATACATGAATCAAAGGCCTGAAAATAATTATCAAAATAATTATCAACCGCCAAGACCAAACTACAATCAAAATCAGAAATATAACCGAAATGTTCCATACAACAACCAACAAGGTCCTAGCAATCAACAAGTATCTAATAATACTTACAACCAGCAAAGACCTATTTTTCCAAATAAACCACCACAAACCGATGATAAAAATCCAAATTTAGAAGATATGATGTCAAAGCTAGTTGAATCTCAAACTCAATTTTTCACATCTCAGAAACAAATGAATGAACAAAATGCTCAAGCATTTAGAAATCAACAAGCTTCAATCCAAAATCTGGAACAAGAAGTAAGCAACCTAGCAAGGTTGATAGGTGAAAGAAAATCGGGGAGTCTACCTAGCGATACAAATGCTAACCCCTAAAATAAAACACCTAAAGTCATTACCACAAGAAGTGGTATTACATTTAAACCACCTGAAATACCTGTAATTTCTGATGACTCTATTCCTACTACACAGGCACCACAGCCTGAGCAAGAGAAGGAAACAGAACCAGTAGTTGAAAAGGTTAATGAAGATAACACAGTTAAGGCTAAACCTTATGTTAAACCATACCAACCACCGCTTCCTTACCCGAGTAAAATGAGAAAAGAAAGACTTAAAGCCGAGCAATCCAAATTTTTGGATATGTTTAAACAAATAAATGTCAATCTTCCTTTCATTGATGTGATTTCAGGAATGCCAAGATATGCCAAATTCCTGAAAGATCTAATCATAAATAGAAAGAAAATGGAAGAACTCTCGGCTGTTACAATGAATGCTAATTGTTCTGCAGTGCTGTTGAATAAGATACCAGAAAAATTATCAGATCCAGGAAGTTTCACAATTCCATGTTTTCTGAGAAGTCTTAGTTCAATAGAAGCATTGGCAGACTTAGGTGCTAGTATAAATTTAATGCCATATTCATTATACGCTAAACTAGACCTTGGAGAATTGAAACCAACACAAATAAGCATACAACTAACCGATCGATAAGTAAAATATCCTAGAGGGATAATAGAGAACATGCTAGTTAAAGTTGGTACTTTAGTATTTCCAGTAGATTTTGTTATTCTGGACATGGAAGAAGATTCTCGAGTTCCTCTCATATTAGGAAGACCATTCTTAAACACGGCTAAAGCAATAATAGACGTGTTTGGTAAGAAACTGACCCTAAGTATAGAGGACGAGAGCGTTACTTTTTCTGTTGATAGAGCCATGCAACAACCGCAATCTGCAGATGATACATGTTATTATGTTCAAACTATAGATTCACAAGCAGAATTGTTACAAGAATTTCCAGAATTACAAGGAACAGGAGAATGTTCTTTAGGAGAAGGAACTGAACCAATTGATGAAGCTGAAATATTAGCTACACTCATGGCTAATGAATATGAACCAACAACAGAAGAACTTTAAATATTAAAAGAGGAAGACAGATATCGATACAAATCATCGATAGAAGAACCACCGATATTAGAGTTAAAGCCACTTCCAATCCATTTGGAATACACTTATTTACATGGTGAATCCGAATTATCTATAATAATCTCGTCTTCTCTTATGAAAAATAAAAAATCTCAACTCATTTCTATGCTAAAAGATCATAAACCAGCTATTGCATGGAAGATTCATGACATTAAAGGTATAAGTCCTTCGTATTGCACACATAAAATCCTTATGGAAGAAGGTCATAAAATATATGTGCAACGCCAATGAAGACTAAATCCTAATATGCAAGATGTTGTTAAGAAAGAAATTATTAATCTGCTAGATGCAGGTTTAATTTATCCAATCTTTGATAGTCCATGGGTAAGCCCAGTTCAATGCGTACCTAAGAAGGGTGGCATGACTGTAATCACAAATGAAAAAGATGAGCTTATTCCTACTAGGACTGTAACAGGATGGCGTGTTTGTATTGATTATAGAAAATTAAATGACGCCACCAGAAAAGATCACTTTCCCTTACCTTTCATTGATCAAATGTTAGAAAGATTAGCCGGAAACAGTTACTATTGTTTTCTTGACGATTTCTCCGGATATTTTCAAATTCCAATCGCACCCGAGGACTAAGAGAAAACCACCTTCACGTGCCCTTATGGTACTTTTGCTTATAAACGCATGCCATTTGGACTTTGCAACGCCCCTGTTACTTTTCAAAGGTGCATGATGGCAATTTTTCACGACATGATAGAAGAATGCATGGAAGTTTTCATGGATGACTTTTCAGTCTTCGGTGATACTTTTGAAACATGTCTAGTTAATCTTGAACGAATGCTTATTAGATGCGAGCAATCAAATCTAGTTCTTAATTGGGAGAAATGCCATTTCATGGTTAAAGAAGGCATCGTTCTTGGTCATAAAATATCAAACGAAGGAACTGAAGTGGATAGAGCTAAAGTAGATGCAATTGCTAAACTTCCACATCCTACCAATGTTAGAGGAGTTAGGAGTTTTCTAGGACATGCCGGTTTTTACCGACGTTTCATAAAAGATTTTTCTAAAATTGTCACTCCTATGAATAAACTCCTAGAAAAAGATGCTCCATTCATCTTTTCGGATGAATGCATCAAATCTTTTAATATTCTTAAAGAAAAACTCACTAATGTGCCGATCATGATAACTCCAAATTGGAATCTACCATTTGAACTCATGTGCGATGCAAGTAATTTTGCAATGGGAGCCATTTTAGGTCAAAGAATTGAAAAACGATTTCAATCTATCTATTACGCTAGTAAGACGTTACAAGGAGCACAAACAAATTACACAACTACCGAAAAAGAACTCCTTCCTATTGTCTTTGCTTTTGACAAATTTCATTCATATCTCGTTCTAGCAAAAACGGTGGTCTATACCGATCATTCTGCTCTTAGATACCTTTTCTCAAAACAAGATGCCAAACCACGATTAATCTATTGGATCTTACTCTTACAAGAATTCGATATTGAAATTCGAGACAAAAAGGGAGCAGAAAATCTCGCCGCTGATCATCTTTCTCGCCTTGAAAATCCTGAATTAGAAGTTCTAAATGAATCGACCATACAAGACAACTTTCCTGATGAATATCTCTTGAAAATCGATTATAATGAAATTCCATGGTTTGCAGACTTTGCAAACTACTTACTATGTGGATTCCTTGAAAAAGGGTTGTCATACTAAAAATGAAAGAAATTCTTTACTGATATAAAACACTATTTTTGGGAAGATCCACATTTGTTTAAAAGTTGTCCCGATGGAATAATCCGCCGATGCGTATTCAGGGATGAAGCTAGTCAAATCTTAAACCATTATCACACAGGACCAACAGGAGGGCATTATGGGCCTCAACTCACAGCAAGAAAAGTTTACAACGTTGGATTCTATTGGCCTTCAATTTTCAAAGACGCACACCTTCTTTGTAAATCCTGTGATGATTTTCAAAGGGCCAGAAAAATAAGTCAACGTGATGAAATGCCACAAAATGTCATTCAAGTATGTGAAGTATTTGACGTTTGGGGTATTGACTTTATGGGTCCATTTCCAAAATCTCATAATAATCTCTACATTCTCGTTGCCATTGATTATGTATCTAAATGGGCGGAAGCACAAGCTCTCCCAACTAACGATGCACGAGTTGTAGTCAACTTCTTAAAACGTCTTTTTGCTAGGTTTGGAACACCGAAAGCTTTAATAAGTGATCGGGGTACTCATTTTTGTAATAATCAACTTGAGAAAGTTCTCAAAAGTTATGGAGTAACTCATAAAATCTCAACCGCTTATCATCCACAAACAAGTGGACAAGTTGAAAATACCAACCGAGCATTAAAACGTATTCTAGAGAAAACTGTAGGATCAAATCCGAAGGAATGGTCTATGAAATTGGAGGATGCACTCTGGGCTTTTTGAACGGTCTACAAAACTCCAATTGGCACCACACCTTTTGAACTCGTTTACGGAAAAGCATGTCACCTTCCAGTAGAAATTGAGCACAAAGCATTTTGGGCTTTAAAGACATGTAATCTTGATTTGCATGAAGCTGGCCATTTACGGTTTAGTCAACTAAATGAATTAGAAGAATTAAGACATGATGCATATGAAAATTCGTTAATCTATAAGGAAAGAACAAAGAAATGGCATGATAAAAGAATCAGAAGTTCAAAAGAATTTAAGGAAGGAGACCGAGTGCTTCTTTTCAATTCACGATTCAAGCTATTTCCTGGAAAGTTGAAATCAAGATGGTCTGGACCATTCATAGTCAAAAGAGTTTTCCCATAAGGAACAATAGAGTTAATAAATTCAAATGGGATTGAATTTAAAGTTAATGGTCATAGAGTTAAACATTACATACATGGTCCGATGGAAGTTGACAATGAAGTTAATCATAATTTCACCACCAAAGAAAACCCTCAGAATGACATAAATATGTTTTCAACAACATGTGAAAAACCAAATTTGGAAGATGGAGAGGTTTTAAATTGGAGTGATGAAGAAGAATTTCTATATAAACCTCCCATTCCAAGAAATGAAGAAAAATATGAACAAGAAGTTCAAGTAGAAGTGGACGAACCAAGAAAATATCACCCAGAAAAGGTTAACAAACCAACTCTACTTACTAAAGTAGGAGACCCGGGTGATTTTATCATTTCTTGCTTGCTTAATGATGGTGCTATGTATAATGGGCTCGTAGATTTAGGAGCAAGTGCAAATGTTATGCCTCTTTCCTTATACAAAAGATTAGGTGTAGGTAAATTAAGACCAACCAAAATAGGTGTTCAATTATTTGACCAAACCATTAAACACCCGGTTAGAATAGCCAATAATTTACTTGTTAAAGTGAGAAGTTTGACCTTTGCTGCAAATTTCATAGTTATTAATATGGAGGAAGACCTTGATATTCCTCTAATTTTAAGTCGCCCATTTTTAGCAACCACCGAGGCATTCTTTGATGTAAGAGAAGGCAGAATGACACTTAGGGATGGTGACAAATCGGTCACCTTTGTGAACAAAAAGTTTAAATCTCCACCAACCAAAACTGTTAAACCAATAAAAATGCCTAAGTGTGGGGAAGATAAAGAAACACCTAATGATGACCCAATAACAAAGAACCTCGTTATTGATACGAAATTAGATGAACCCGTTTTTAACAGTTCAACGAAGAAACTTTATAAACAGATTCAAGATGCTAGGATTAAGGGGAACTTTAAGTTATGTAACTGATTAGTATCTAATTTGTCTCCTAAAGAAAAGGCGATGTTAGTTAAATTTGTGAATGTTACAGAGGAAATCAACAAATGGCTTGAAGCAAAAGTCAGAGATATGCAAGTTGTTGATGTTCCAATTGAAATTAACAATGAAGTTAATCACAAGTTCGGCACTACAGCTAACTAAGTGTAGGGAGATTCAAATGTTTTAAAGGATAATATAATGCTGTCTAGAGTTAAATTTTCTGTTTTCGTGTAGTTCTCAAAAATGGAATCCAAGTGGTCTTTCCCTAGCAGACCCTAAAGAACTAGTCTTCTCCCTCCAAGTGGTCTTTACTACTACATGCTATGATTAATAAACGTAATAATAACACTTTCCCGAGTGAACTAGTATCATTCATAAGAGGCAAAATTGACGAAGTAAGGAAAGAACTCAGGAAGAATCATAATAAGATACATTTTGGTAAAGGAAAATCAAAATCCGCAACAAAAAGAAGAGCACGACACCTTGAAAGATGTCATAAATGCGAAAAATGGTCACACAAAGGTAAATGTTCGAACAATAAAACACATTCCAATTCTGAATTCGTTACTTTATGCAGAGAAGGACCGTTCAAATGTTTAGAAGAAAAGTTTTTGAAAAATCGAGGTTACGCTTATGTAGCAATGGAAAACTAAATCGAACGACTCTCCTATGAGTCGACTAAAGCAGGTCTCTGAGAATTCTATCTCATAGGTAAGTATGTACAGATTTTAATTTTATTTTTATTGCTTTTAACCTTTTGATAATAAACGCTGAATCGTTCGCTATAAAGTATTAAATTGATATTCAATAAAATTAGGTATAATAAACCAAAATTATTGATATCATACAAAAATTTAATTCATCATTGTGAAATTTACCGTTTATTCATAAGGTATAAATATCTTTAATCAATCAATACAAAATATTTCAGAAATTCGTCAGGAGTAAAACTAGGTAATATAGCCAAATTTACTTTACCCAAAACAGGAACGTATATTTTTGATAATATTTGATTGATTAAAGTGGGATAAAAGACCAAAAAGATTTTTACCTTGTTTTTAAAATTAATATATAACTATATTATTTTAAATATAAGTTTTGTAAAAGTAATGTATATATTAATAATATTTATATGAAATTTTATGCATTTTAAAATTTAAGTTTGGTGTGAATTTAAAAACAAAAATGTACTTTATTTCATTAAGTTAAAAATATGATTTCTAAAATTCATCGTGAGTTGAAGATTAGGTCGTTGAACCGAAATTGCTTTACCCGAGGGAGGAACGAGAAATTTTATTATCATTTATTTTAAATCTTATTGATTTAAAGTATACCAAAAACATTAAAAAAACCCAAAAATCTTTGCTTTTAAAACAATCGCTTTAAAAAGATAAATTTTAAAATTTTGTCGAGGGACGAACTAGGTGAACCTACCGAAACGACCTCAATCTAAAAAGAAATGAAATTTTAAAAATAAATTAATTGAATGTTTTAATAAGTGAAGGTTTTTATAAAAAAAAAAATCCGGGACCTCATGCGATTGCATGGGATTTACCCTTATACACCATGCGATCGCATGAGACTGAAATACTGGACAGGAACAAAAGCCAGCGAGCTCTCTGCTTCTGTCTCATAACACACACACAAATACACGAACATACTCCAAAACCCTCTCATATTTCACCATTTTTTCACCAAAATTCACCAAATTTCGTGCTACAATCCGCTATAATCATGCCTTTTCTTGGATTTGGGAGGAAAAAGGTATAAATTTCACCCCTAAACTCTTAAATTTCCTAATTTTTGTGATAATTACAATTAATTGCAATAATCGTAGTTTGATGATTTCTAGCTTAATTAGAGTTAAATTGTTAGTATATTATGCATATACAACCTAGATTGATGCTATTTGTCATGATTTGAAGCCTTAAACTTAAAAAATTTTAGAAATCTAGGGTTTGTGTTCTTGAACAATTTGGGGCTTTTTGATATAAACAGGTTATGGCCGATTTTTATTATGAATTATTGCTAAATTAAGTAGTGTAACATGTTTAGGTTGCTAAATGATCCAAACTTTGATCCTAAACATGATTTTTGAGCATCAAAGTGGATTTTTTAAGTCTAAAATTCATGAACTTGATTAATTTGATATAAATGCCGTTTGAAACTTGTTTATTGCTAGTAATGGTTATTTTGACATGTTATTTGAGATGAATGCTTATGAACATTGTATACATTTTCATATATGCTTATTTGAAAAAATGTAGAATTGTTAAATTCATGAAAATGTGTATAGGTTTAATATTGATTAAACATGTTATTGTAATTAAGTTAATATTTTATTTTGCTAACACTAATGCATATTTGGATGCACAATTTTGTGTTTAATGTGTTTTGCCGAGAAATACAGATACTGACGGTGCATCATCGTCTAGACGAGCTGATCAAGAGCCACAGCAAGAACCACAGCCAGAGAAGCCACCTGAGCCACAACACCAACATTATGATCAACATTTACCATATCATGAACCGGAACAACTGTTTTACACTCATTATCGTTAATTTTAGCCTCACCCGAGGATTACGCACCTACTTATAAATGAACAATAGTTACATCCCAATCTAAGATTCGATCGTTGTTGGACAGAGTACCCGAAATTTCAAAAGAACATGCACATCCTGTACCACAAAAATATTGAAATACCTTGGGTAATCGATTGAGAGTCTTTGGAAGCGGTTGACCTAGCCGACTCGGTTAGAGATTTACTAGTTCAGAGGTATGGTAACTCTACATTTAATGATTGGATCCGTTTATTTACCACGCGTAGAACTATATATAGAGAATGGTGTATTGAATTGCTTAGCACTATAGAGTTAAATAATCAGGTTACTATGTTAGGAGATAAAAGTTTTATTAGATTTTTGTTAGGCGGTAGAATGTACAGGATGTCCATGTTGGACATGGCTAGAGCTTTATTAATCTACACCCCGCTGAGATTAATACACCTGATTGTAATAGTTTAATTGCCGAAGGTGAGAGAGTAGATAGGAATTTTGACAATGACGCCGTATGGAGGCGTATGTCAAGATTTAGGGAGTTTACGCGGGGTGGAAGACACTCCTATTTAGATATTGACAGGGCAGAACTCCGGGTAATACATAGATTTTTAGCGAACTCGGTTACACAATGGGGTAGAAACAAGGAGAAAATGACCCAAAATGATTTATTCTATCTTAAGTGTATTCGAGACCCGAGGAGCTTTGTAAATATTCCTTATTGCGTCAGCCACTATTTGTCTAAAGTTGTTGAGGGTATGCAAGCAGGAAGTATCATAGGGGGAGGTATTTTTGTTACTCTCATTGGAAAGTACTTAGGTGTAGATAAAGAGCAAGGGGGTCCGATGGTAGAGATTGAGGAACAAGTCGAGAGGATAGGATTGCAGGTTTATCAAGGTGCAAAGGTACTAACTTGGAGGCACAATATGCCAATACCATATCAGGGCGACCATCCACAGGTAGAGAGGGGTTCGGATGAGGAGATGGAGGAAGCAGATGACATTAGGGATGTCATTCGGGATAGTTATATTGATGTTTATCAGCATATAGATGAGGTGGAAATGAATAACCAGGCTAGGCATCATCAGTATGAGCAGTGGAGAGCGTCAGTTGAGTATCAGCAATCCAGGCGACGCCAACATAATAGCTGGCAAGTTCATCAGCACCAGATAATGAGCCAGCTATCATATCAGGTACCACATAACTATATCCAGACTCGACCTGCTTACTATCCACCACATCAGCCTGACATCTGACCCCTTTAACCTGTACGACCCCAACCAAGCCTATCAAGACACCTATCACCAGCCATGGAACCCGAGCGATGACATGAACTGGAATCCATATCCAGATTGATACAGTTCCATTGGTGATTTCTTATCTTTTTTATCTATTTATGTTAAACATTTAATATTTTGATACTTTTATGTAATTTTTAAAATTTTTATTATTTAGTACTAATATTTCATTTATTGTAATTTGAAAGTGGGATATTAAGTCACATTTCAAATTATCATGCATGTTTATATTTGTATTGTATGTATATTGTGAATTGTACACAACAGGGTAAAACAGCGAACTTTCAAAGACTGGCATTAAGTTCAGGAAAAACAACTAATTTTAATGACAAGATAAACAATATATATGAAATAACAACTGCAAGAATGAACAAATGAAGTGCACCATTTATCATTCAAACAAGGAAGAATATATTTGGAAACTTTGGTAAAATTTAATCAATTTTCTACGCTAATCACCCTCAATAATTTAAATTGTTACTGATTTCTTGCAAATGAGGGCATTGCAAGATCTTAAGTGTGGGAAGTGATTAAATTTTTTCGGGTTTTAAACATTTGACTTATACACTTGGTTTAATAGTCACCGTTAAAATACTAGTAAAGCAGTAGTTGTATTAGAATCTAGTGCTCTCTGATAATAAAGAACAGCCCTAGTCTTATATACTGACTACCCACTTCTAGTAAAAAATTTTAAAAATTTCAACTAAATGAACTCAAAATCATGTTTATACATATTTATGAACGATAAAACTAGGTGTTAACACTGAAATTATTGTTACCTCAGAAAAGGACATAAATTGAGAAATAATCCAAAATACTTGAATTCATTTAAAATGGAATAGAAGAGAATAAAAAGGCAAAGAAAGAAAAATAAAAGCCAATTGTGGGAAAAATTTACCAAGTTATTTAGAACATATATCACATATTTTTGTACAAATAATTGAAGATACTTTTGTTTTAAACGATATTAATCAGTTTTACCCAGTTTATTGTAATATAAATGAAATTTAAAAGGAAGTAAAGTCTTCCGAGAAAAAGATACGCGCTTCTTGATTTAGGTCAGGAAGTTGTCATCCAGACCAGTTGTAGAGTCTATGAAAAACCTTGAAAAGTTTTCTCGAAAATCAGCAGGAAATCCACGGACCTCAGCATCAAACAGGGTCGCCATGTGGTCAGACTTATCCTATCCATGAGAGGATATGTCTTGTACAATGGGGGCACCGTGCAAATTAGATTATAAGACTAATGAATCAGATCCCCAGAAAGGATAATCTCCTTAAAAGATCAAAAATCAGCTTTTAAGACTGATATTACTCAATCCTTGAGATTGACCTTAAAGATTGAGAATTACAAACTCATGGAATTCGATGATATCTAAACTCGAGCTTGAACGAGAAAATATTTTGATCAAAATTAAAACCGATTTGTTTTCTGAAAACCTATTTTCAATGCGTTCATTATCATTGAACGTAAAATCCTGAGAATTCATCAGAATTCATTAGGTCACCTGAACCAAATCGGGTGTCAACCGTAAGAACGATGGTTGCATAGCATGGTCGAAAACAGGACCTTGTGCCAGACCGAAAAACTATAGGGTGAACTTTACTATTGCTCCTACAAAGGATAGTAATTGCATCCGACACGTTGTGGACCATGAACATCTGCATGTCATTAGACATTGCCTTAACAGTTGCTTGTTCAACACTTCCCTTTACAACCGGACGGTAGTTTACCGAAAGGTAATATACGGAACAAGTATACTGGACGTGTTGCTTTCCTAATATAAGGTTAGCAAGTGGGTGACACAAAACCGCAAGTTTTGAGCTAAAATTTAAAATCTGAAACCCACAAAACCCACAAAATCAATTTGCAAACACCGGTGAATGGTTATTCCGGAAAGCTTATCTAGGGTAAAAAACTAGATTGAATTTTCAAAAGATCAAATTTTTTCATAAAGATCCTATTTCCTAAAGGATCTAAATTTTTATAGTCATGTGGGACTGTAAACCACAATGTTACTATCATTGTTTATACCGCCATATCGAAATCACTGGTGTACAAAGTGTGAAGAATAAAGAAGTGATTCGTATTATATTATATCAAGTTCTATATTGCTTGAGGACAAGCAACGCTCAAGTGTGGGAATATTTGATAATGCTAAAAACTAACATATATTTCATAGCATTATCCTTCAAGAAAGACAAGCTTTTAGTTGCAATTGTTCTATTTACAAGTAATATTCGTTTAAATATTAAAAGGTGAAGACAAAAGACAGATTCGACGATTTGAAGACACAAATGACCAAAAAGCTCAAATGTACAAGATACAATCCAAGTGGTTCAAATTATTGATGAGAAATGTCTAAAAATTATAAGAGTACAATCCGTGAAACGCAAAGTACAAGATATTAAATCGTACGAAAGGACGTTCGAAAATCCGAAATCGGGACCTGAGCCAACTATCAACGCGCGACGCAACGGGCCTAAAATTACAAGTCAACTATGCACATGAATATAATATAATATATATAATTATATATATTATATTATATTATTTAAATGTGTCGGCAAACAAAAAAACAAACGAATGTGAGCTATCCCAGCCCTCCATGCGATCGCATGGCCAGAAGGCATGTATCCCATGCGATCGCATGGCCCCAAAAGCCTGGCCACATCTATAAATTCAGCAATTTTCGGACGAGAGTATAACACCTTCAACGTATATCATACATCTCACTCTCTCTCAAATATATATATTTATATTTTATAATTTTAATTTTAATTTAAGTTAATAATAATAAGGTTATAGTAGCGAATGTTTTAAGTTTGTAAGTCGAAATTCTGTCCGTGTAACACTACGCGATTAATACTCATTGTAAGTTATGTTCAACCTTTTTAAATTAATGTCTCGTAGCTAAGTTATTATTATGCTTATTTAAGCAGAAGTAATCGTGATGTTGGACTAAATATTAAGACAGGGTTATTGGGCTTTGGACCATAATTGGGGTTTGGACAAAAGACCGACACTTGTGGAAATTAGACTATGGGCTATTAATGGGCTTTATATTAATTAAATGATATCTCGTTGATTTAATATAGAGATTTACAACTTGATGTATTTATATATAACCACATACGCTTGACTTGGTACGGTGGGCGGGATATCTATAAATACTGATAATTGTTCATTTGACCGGACACGTGGATGGATTAATAGTCACTGGACTCATTAAAATAGGGGTGGATTACATTCAAGGGTAATTGGTGTAATTATTAATAAAGTATTAAAACCTTAGATTATACGCAATCGATAACCTGGTGTATTCATTAAACAAAATGTTAAGACCTTGTTACGATTTAAATCCCCAATTAGTTGGAATATTTGACTTCGGGTATAAGGGTAATTTGACGAAGACTCTCGCACTTTATAATTATGACCGACGGACTATTATGGACAAAACTAGATGGACTTATCAAATAATCCAGGACGAAAGACAATTAACCTATGGTAATAAGTTAAAATCAACAACGTCAAACATCATTATTACGGAAGTTTAAATAAGCATAATTCTCTTAATTTATATCTCATCGTACTTTTATTTACTGTCATTTTATTTATCGTCATTCTATTTATCGTACTTTAAATTATCACACTTTTAATTATCGAACTTTTATTTATCGTCATTTACTTTACGCTTTAAATTAAGTTATTTTTATATTTAATATTTTGCATTAGGTTTTAACTGTGATATAAGACTTAAAAATCGACAAACCGGTCATTAAACGGTAAAACCCCCTTTAATAATAATAATAATACTACTTATATATATATATATATATATATATATATATATATATATATATATATATATATATATATATATATATATATATATATATATATATATATATATATATATATAGTTGTGAAAAAAAATATAGCGTTAAACTCAGCTGTATCCCTGTGAAATGAACCGGACTTACTAAAAACTACACTACTCTACGATTATGTACACTGCCTATAAGTGTTGTAGCAAGGTTTAGGTATATCCATTCAATAAATAAATAAATAACTTGTGTAAATTATATCGTATTTAATAGTATTTCATAGTAAAATATATTCTATATCGTACTACCCCTCACACACATCAGTTCTATGAATAGAAATGATGTTCTAGCACAGTTTTAAAGTCAAAGTATAGCTTTGAAAGATGTAGGAATCTAAGAGTGATGTCTTCTATTAAATTTTGACTTGGATTTTGATTTGACAAAATCAGAATATGTAATCAAATTTGGATGAGAAACGTTGTTTTGATTTCTATGAAAGGATGTACATAGTTCTGAAAGTAGTGAGTATAGTTGATGATTGCGGAATCAGATTCGAAGAATGTAACATATTAATTGTGAATTTATATATCTCTCGGGTATTACCTACCCGTTAAAAAAAATCACAATTAATATTTTGTACAAAAGAATTTTATTATAGTCTTTATGAAAATATATATGTGTATATTTTTTTCAGATGTAACAAAAATTTAATGAGTTAATATTAAATTAAACTCATTTGATTTACGGTTGAAACTAGAATTTGAATAATCCCTAAAACTTTAAAAATTACATAACTTTTACGGAGTATTTCTTCAATGAAATTGAAATTATGAATCAATACTTCATTATTTGTTGATGCATGATGTTGGTGTTCGTGGAATTCTTGTGAACTTCGCAAGGTACGAATGATGTTATCTGAAAAGTTTCGATTACATCGATGATGAAAGTGTAAAATCAAACATATACTTGAATAATAAACTTGATTTATTATGATATGGAAATCATTGAATTGAAACAGAGATTGTAGTTAACGACGATTAAGTTGCTGACAAAGGATGTACGTCATAGCATATTAGTAATATGAATTGTCGTGACCCATCCTAATCCATCTGGACGAATACATTACATTTGTTTACATCACGAGGTACTTGATCTCTATATGATACATTTTACAAACACTGCATTCGTTTTTAAAAGACAAACTTTCATTACATCAAAAATTGATGGCATGCATACCATTTCATAATATATCCAACTATAATTGACTTAATAATAATCTTGATGAACTCAACGACTCGAATGCAACATCTTTTGAAATATGTCCTGACTAACTCCAAGTAATATCTCTAAAGTGAGCAAATGCACAGCGGAAGATTTCTTTCATACCTGAGAATAAACATGCTTTAAAGTGTCAACCAAAAGGTTGGTGAGTTCATTAGTTTATCATAATCATTCATTTTCATCATTTTAATAGACCACAAGAATTTCATTTCCAGTTCTCATAAATATACATCCCATGCATAGAGACAAAAATCATTCATATGGTGAGCACCTGGTAACCGACCTTAACAAGATGCATATAGAATATCCCCTATCATTCCGGGACTCCCTTCGAACATGATAAATTCGAAGTACTAAAGCATCCGGTACTTTGGATGGGGCTTGTTGGGCCCGATAGATATATCTTTAGGATTCGCGTTAATTAAGGTGTATGTTCCCTAATTCTTAGATTACTAGACTAAAAAGGGGCATATTCGGTTTAATAATCCAGCCATAGAATGTAGTTTTAAGTACTTGTGTCTATTTCGTCAAACATTTATAAAGCAGCGCATGTATTCTCAGTCCCAAAAATATATATTGCAAAAGAATTTAAAAAGGGAGCAAATGAAACTCACTATCATGTATTTTGTAGTAAAATACATATGATGACATTGAACAATGCAGGGTTGGCCTCGGATTCACGAACCTATATCATTTGTATATATATTAAAACGTATAATCGTAATCGAACAAATTTATATATATTATTATTAGTGGTATATTTGTTATATTTAATAATTTATAAGTTTCATTATTTATTTATATATTTTCATTTTATATATAGAAATATTAATATAGTTAAGTTTTGTAATTTAAATATATTTTTGTATATATAATCTTTATTTATATAGTTATAATCTTAACAATGTTATTAGAACTTTTATTTTCATAATAAATATTATTTTAATAACAATGACATAGATAATACTTGATAATAATAATAGTGATAGTTTTAATTATAAAGACAATCTTATTATAGATGAAATTTTCAATACAAATGATATTCTTAATACTAATAATCATAAGAATGATAATAATAATAGTAATAATAATAAAAATTATAATATCTATAATAATAATACTTTTACTAACAATGATATAGTTAATAATAATACTTCTAATAATAATAATAATAGCAATAATATCTTATTTAGATCATGACTAAATTATAGTTTTACTCATTTTCATATTTGTATTCATAATTAGTATATATATAATTATAATCCTTACAATAATATTTATCATAATACTAATAATAATAATACTTAGTAACGATAATAACATAACTTATAATGATAATCATGATATTAATAATAACGAGTAACATAATAATAATAATAATAACCATAATCATGATGATGATAATAATACTAATAATGATCATGATATTACTAATACCTATTAATAATAATAATAATTGATAATTACTGCTTATGTTAATGACAATAATAATTATAGTACTAATATTAATAACAACAACAACATTAATCATAGCAATAAAAATCATATTAATATTAATAATAATGATAACTAATATTAATAAGTAATAATAATAAAAATTATATGTAATTAAATGAAGACTACCTCAAATAAAATGAGTCCCAAAAATAACAGTTCATGCTTAGACTCGAACCCCAGACCTCTCGATACCCAGACCTCTCGATACCCGACACAACCTCCCAACCATCCATCTGTTTCTCTTTATCTGATTTATACGCGTATTATCTATCTATAACCTCTATCTTTCTGTTTTCCAATTCCTTCATCTTCTTCCCAAAAATCAAACAATTTAACCAAAGTGATTATCATTAACAAGGAATGGTTTTAGATTTAATGACAAAACAGAAATGTATCGTCAGAGTAATTGAACTTAACAGAAATAAAAAAAATAACAATGAATAAGGGTGCAGGCCGTCGCTGTTTAAAGAATAAAATAAAAAAAATTGATTTCGTTTTTGAGTATGTTTTAGACAAGGATTTCTACACGAACTAGCCTTTAAATCCTTCATAGAAACTTCTGCCATCATCAATTGAACTTGAATCATTAAATTGAGTTCGAATTTTCACTAAGAACAGACAGTTGACTTTTTCAATCTAAACTTTGACTTCCAAATTAGGATTCGATAAGAAAGATTGAAGTATGAAACTTTGCAGAAAGTTAAAATAGATCAAACCTAACAAGATTGCATTATCAGATATTTTAAAAATTGATTTGAATTGGCTTATGAAGAAAAAGAGTACGTACAGAGGTATATGAGCAGAATAAGTAAAAAAAATAATATCTGATTAATTCTTCACTTAGCAGATGCTATACGAATAAGTGATAATGATGGAGGACATTTGAATTATTTTTCGACAAATTTGAGATGATTGAATGTTATGTATTGGGACTAATTATCGACATTTTATCACGGGAAGGCAGAAACACAGAAAAAATATAATAAAAATAAAAGAACTGATGGTGATATATATTTATACATGCGTATTCAATTTTTTTAATTATATCCATATTATATATATTAAACTAATAATAATATTAATAATAATAATATCAATTATTAATAATTAATAAATATACTAATAATAATAATACTTTTAACATTAATAATAATAATAATAATAATATTAATAATAATGATACTGATAATTATTAATGATAACAATTACTAATAATAATGTTAATAATGATATTATTAATGATAATATTAATGAATTATATTACTTTGATAATAATAATGTTGATAATATATAATAATAATAATGATAATATCTAATAATAATACTAATATTAATCATATAACTAAAATTACAGTTTTACTACTAGTGACAAATATAATGATATTAACAAATCAATTATAATAATTTCAGTATTATAACTTTTAGTGATATTGATATTAATATTAATAATGATAATGAATGTAACAATAATCATATAATAATTATAATTGAACTTGTAATTACATTTAATATATTTATATTACAATTTATATCATATATTATTTGAGTACCTCTATTGAATATTTAATATTTTTATATTTTATAAATGTTACAATATAATAGTTATTAGTAGAAACCTTTTATATATGTTACCATATTGATTCATAATAATATCATATATCTATTTATATATTCATTTTAATAATAACTTAATTATTTTGTTTATTATTTTACATTTTTTATTTAATAATAAGAATGTATTCTATCAGCTCAAATTATTATATATACACTTATGTTTATATTTATATATATCTATCTATATTTATTTACATAATTATTTACACGCAACTGTTCGTGAATCGTCGGGAATAGTCAAAAGTCAATTTCATACATGAACACAGTTCAAAGTTTTTGAGACTTAACATTACTGAATTTGCTTATCGTGTCGAAATCATATAAAGATTAAGTTTAAATTTGGTCGGAAATTCCCGGGTCGTCACAGTACCTACCCGTTAAAGAAATTTTGTCCCGAAATTTGAGTGAGGTCGTCATGGCTAACAATAAGAATGTTTTCATGACGAATATGAGCTGATAAATAGAGTTTTATCATTATTGACTAATATAGATAAAATGATTCGATTAAGTGAAGCGTACGAGTGAAGCTGTCACAACATATTGAGATAGAAATTTAACTTTTGACGTAGTCTTGGTTGAATTCAGGAATTCAAGGGATTTAAAGAAAATCTTCGAAATCTAAAAGATTTGATTCTTCGGCGAGTAAGGAAATTAAGATCTCTATAATTAAATACGGTGATCTGTCTCGATTACTCTGTCTGATATTTCCATTATAAATTAAACTCTTCCGTTCCATTACTTTCACCATTCCTATACTTTCTTTCTTAATTCATACATCCAAAAGATTGTGAAAATGCTTAATCCCGTTCTAATCTGTGATATTTTTCTAATTATCATTTCTGTCATCCTTCTTTTCGATCTTCCACAAGAAAAAGCTGTTTACTTTTACTATTACCTTGGGGTGATACTATTCTTAATTATACTGTGTCTTTATATTACTATTCGTATTAATATCCATAGTTTGTAACCTCCGTGTTATTATTGGGCTTTATATCTTCCCTTATATTTCGATGTCTCTGCTTCTGTCCTTCTGTAATCATTGACATCCACAGTTAATACTCTTGCCAATTTACTGTGATTTATACTCCCATTTTTATTTCAGATCTTCATTCTTTTGTTTTTCTATTTTCGACTTTAAATCAAGCGAATAATGGTCCAAAATTCATAGGTATGGAGTTTCAAATAATCCTAGTGTTCTAAGTAGAAAGGGACATAATAGCACGATCTTGATTGGTTAAATTACCAGAAGTTACGGGAAAATATAGAACTATCAAGAAATATGTTCTTGATATGTTTATAAGTTAGATAGAATGTAAGAGTCATGTAACATGGCACATGATGACGTTATGATCTGTGAATCATCACGTTCCAATAGAAACTCAGCATAACTTACTGTAATATAATCACGTTGATCAAGTTTCATTATATTATACTAACTCATGCTCAACTTCTTAACATTTCTCCAGAATCCATTCATAATTTATACTTAGATTCTACAGAATATTGAAAACTAAACAGTTTTCAATATGATGTAATACAGATAGCTCGAAGAGGTATATAATTTCGGATGAGAATATTTATGAAAATATCTTCAGAAATATCGAAGATATTTATGATGATATTTTGGAATTTCTCAGTTCGAAGATTGACGAAGAAAAATTTTCTGCAAGATTTTAACATGACATCGGAGTAAGGTATTCTCTAAAGATTTCATCGGATCGAGAATTACTTGGATTCTTTGAATATAGGATTTGGTCCTTGTATTGGTCCTTGGTCTCTTTCATGGTTTGCTCGATCCGTTTTTCAGTACTAAATTTTCTATCGAGTATTCCTAACACCCCATTCTTTATCATCAAACTTTTGGCCGTTTAGACCATCTACAATTTTTCTGTTTACTCTGCATTTAATGCTACGATATCTGAATCATCGGTTATCAATCTGAGGTGGTTTCAAGAGAATTGTGTTTTTAGATGATTAAACGCTGTTTCAAGATACAAAGGATTGTTTCAAACGAAAAGTCAAAGTAAACTTGCTGGAGCTGTGACAAAACTGGCTATCTCGAACATGAGTTACAAGGTTATTTTCGGTAATAATAATGCTAGAGAAATTAGCACAGATACGTGTTAAACGTTTACTCAGGTTCCGAGTGTTTTCAGGTGCATAACTATATGCATCAATCTTTTCTTCCATAGATGAAGTGCGGTTGGTTCATTCTCTCGATTGAGGTGTTTTCAAGAATCATGAAAGGTTTGAACGCAGATTGTAATCGTCAAGATACAAATGAGGTTTAAGATGAAATCAAGTGGCAAACTTGAAGAAGTGTTTAGTTTCATATGCTATAATCAATATTTTAGTTCATTTTAATTGTCCAATGTTATTAGTCCACGGTCGATAGTCCACAGTTAACAGTCCAATAATTCATATATTGTTTAATATACAATATTAGAATTAATTAATACGTATCATGACCCGTGTACATGTCTCAGACTCGATCACAACTCAAAGTATATATATTATTGTAGAATCAACCTCAACCCTGTATAGCTAACTCGATCATTACTGCATATAGAGTGTCTATGGTTATTCTAAATAATATATATAGATGCGTCGATATGATATGTCCAAACATTGTATACGTGTACCGATATTTAAAATGCGTAAATAACAGTATTTAAATGACGATAAATAAAGTGCTTAAAATAAATAACAGAAATTAAATGACGATAAATAAAATTGCGAGAATATAAATTGCGATAAATAAACTGCGATAAATAAATTGCGATAATAAAATGTAATAAGAAATTAACAGTTAGCTAGGAACAGTTAGCTAGGATTTTGTTAGCGTGGATTCTTAATAAAATTTTCTCATGGTTAATTTGTTTGTTTCTAACAAATTTTATTTTTGTCCAATGTTTTCTTCATTATGCCACTTGTTGAATTCTGATAGATCAAAATCCAAATATGAAATTGAATGAAAAGGGTTATTCTGTAGTAAACAGATTCGTATATCTGTGGATGTGAGTAGGATAGTAAATGACTGTTGAATCATATTTGAAAGAATGTACAGTGTACTTATTAATGTGAAATCTAAATATTCCTCGGGTATTACCTACCCATTAAAATATTTTCACCATTAACAGTTTGTACGAAAGAATTTTTAATTACAATCTTTATGAAAAAATATATATATATATATACATATATACTTTCTTCAAATGTAATCATGGATTTAATGAGTCAATTTGATATTAAACTCATTTGATTTACCGTTAGAACAAGAATATATAATCTCTAAAACATTAGAGATTACATAATCGCCATGTCGAACGAAGATAAATGATGTAGAACGATTCGCAGATTGATGATTATGCTCGAGGTATATAATGAGATGTTGAGGTGTGTGATGTTGAACTTGGGTTGTTGGTGGTACTGGTATTGATATTGGTGCTGGTGATATTGCTGAAGCTGGTAAATTTTGCATCATATTCTCTAAAGTCACTACCCGAGCGCGAAATTCGTTGACTTCTTCTATTATTCCGGGATGATTGTCGGTTGGAACGAGCGGATGAATAAGGTTTAGGATTTTAGATAGAATATAATCGTGGTGAGATATTCGGGAAATTAGAATGAAAATGGTGTTTCAGATTGGTTCGTCGGTGAATGCTTCAAGTTCTTCGCCCAGCGGACAATATGGTGGATGAAAGGGATCGCTTCTTCTTGTCTCCAATGATTAAGTAGACTACGAGCCCATCAGATGAATTGGGGATGGCTGAATGATTGATTCATTCTGGTAACACCGCTTTCGGAGCTTAGGTGAATATCCATGTCGGAATAGCTGTCGGAATAACTATCGAAATCTGAGGGACGCGAACTGGTTGACGGATTCATCTCGTACGTCAGATAAAGGATTTTCGATAAGAAATAGATTATAGGATGTAGATTAGTACCCTGCATCACATAATTTACATATGCATATATAATACTAAAATCCCATAAGTTACGGAGGAATCTACAGAAGTTGTCAGGCAAAGGTAACAATAATAGATACGCTAAGATATGAATTTATCTATACACTGTCTATGCAATAGAGGTAGTAAGACTTGTCTAGACTTTAAGGATGATAAGCAAATAATTTTCGACACTAAATGATATACAAAACTTTTGACATGCAGACACGGTCGAAGTCCAGACCCATTAATGCATCTAAACAACTATCAGTTAGACACACTATTGCAAGACCTAGTTTGCTAAGACCACCGCTCTGATACCACATGTCGTGATCCGTCCTAATCCATCTGGACGAATACATTACATTTGGTTACATCGCGAGGTACTTGACCTCTATATGATACATTTTACAAATATTGCATTCATTTTTAAAAGACAAACTTTCATTACATCAAAAATTGATGGCATCCATACCATTTCATAATATATCAAACTATAATTGACTTAATAATAATCTTGATGAACTCAACGACTCGAATGCAACGTCTTTTGAAATATGTCATGAATGACTCCAAGTAATATCTCTAAAGTGAGCAAATGCACAACGGGAGATTTCTTTCATACCTGAGAATAAACATGCTTTAAAGTGTCAACCAAAAGGTTGGTGAGTTCATTAGTTTATCATAATCATTCATATGGTGAACACCTGGTAACCGACCTTAACAAGATGCATATAGAATATCCCCTATCATTCTGGGACTCCCTTCGGACATGATAAATTCGAAGTACTAAAGCATCCTGTGATGCCCCGTACAAAACCATCGTGTACGAATCATCAACAACAGGATCATTACAAGGTTAAGTACCATATGCTGTAATTAAAGAAATTGCATTCGCGATAAAAAGGTGATGTCATAACCGACATCAAATGTTTTACATTTCAAAAGCATGCTTCACTAGTAGAAGCAAATAATAAGTGTACGTGACCACAATGGTCGTTACAAGTCATAGTTCAAAAGTACGAATGTTTGAATGCAAAGTAAAGTAGTTCATGCGTGGACAACTCTAAGCAGCGGGTTCTACATCACGACTAGTACACAGCGGAAGCAACCTCAAGCACCTGAGAAATACATGCTTAAAAACGTCAACACAACGGTTGGTGAGCTATAGTTTAAGTATAACAGTATGTAAGGTAGGCCACGAGATTTCAGTGCTACAAAGAGCATTTCAAAACAGTATGATAAAGTATATGTTAACCGTGGGCACTTGGTAACTAACTTAACGTTTAAAATACCCCCTGAATGTACACTTGGCGAGTGCGTATGTTTACGAAGTATTAAACACTCGTTGACTGCTAGCGCAACTAGCCCGAGTGGGGATGTCAAACCCTATGGATCCATATCTAAGATTCGCGTTCACCGGTTCATAAACCAATGATTAAACGTTACCGAGCTAAAGGGAATGTTTCTGCCGTTATATAACCCACACATATATAAGTTTAAGTACTCGTTCCTAGTATGTAAAACATAAAATCTGCATGTATTCTCAGTTCCCAAAATAAGTTAAAGTAAAAAGGGAATGCTATAACTCACAATGATATGTAGCGGTAAAGTAGTAGTCGGGAAAGGTGTGCAAGTAAATGGTCCGAAGTCCTCAACCTAAGTCAAATAGTACTAAGTCAGTAAATCGTCTTAATAGGTTTAAAAGTATGTAATTAAGGTCTTAAGGGTCATCATCATTCATCATCAAACAAAAGGCGTAAAGTAAGTTTCGTTTATGAAAGTAGTTTTCAACAAAGTCTGACTTCAGTCAGTCGCCACGGCCTCTACCCTTACTGAATTAAGGTGAGACCAGTGGCCACGGCTCCGTCTATGAGTCCCTTAAGTGTGGTAAAATTTACAGAAGCAAACTCATCTTGGTTTGACTGTGGTGACGGTCTAAGTGCGAGTAGGTCAGAAATTTTTGCACAACGTTAAAGGACATAGTAACGATCGGAGGGCCATAAATCCTAAACCGTAACTCGGATTAAGATGAGTCCTATATGAAAAGTTATCTGCTCGAAAAGTTCTATCTAAAAATCAAGGTTAGAACAGCCCAGGTCTACTGGTCTGTTCCAGAAGCATCAGGTCAGTAGGTTTTGGACAGAACAGTGAGTTTAAAAGGGTTCCGGTGGTCTTGGTGCTTGATGTTCATCATGGCTATCATCCTTGATGCATATAGCTTCAAGTGTACAACTCATTGTTGTATCTACATCATCTTAACCAAGTCTTGACCATCATAACCCATGTGCAAGTCTAAGACATGAAGCACAACTCACTTAAGAGTTGCATGAAGTTTGATGAACCAAAGTTACATCAAAGTCTTAGGTTTGACACTTACATGAACTATAAACTTGGAAGTTAACTAACTAATCAAGATCATAAGTAGTAGAACATAATTCTTAGTTTGATCTTGAAGATCCAAGACTCAAAAGTCTAGATCCAAAGTTATATTTAAGGAAAACTTATTTGTGTGTTCTTGAACTTTCAAAGTTAACTTAATTTGTTCAAGAGATATGAGATCAAGACTAACTTGTAGTACTTGACCATATAAACTAACTACATGAAATTAAAGTGTATAAAATAAAGAAACAAGTTAATTAAACAAGTAATTAGTTCAAGGGTTGCTCATACTTTAAAGATTCAACCAAAGTTGATCTTTAAGTAAAGTAAACTTTAAGTTTACTTCCATGACTTACAAGTATGATTTCAACAACAATGAACTTATATCTTTTGAAACAATATATGTAGAACATAAACTAGTAAGTTTAGTTCTTGGGTGTTCTTGAAATTACAAGATAAATGAAGAATTCAAACTAGTAAGTTTGATTCTTGAAAGCTAGTAATTAAGTAACAAGAAACTACAAAGTAAGTAACAACAACATGATTTAAATCAAAGACAAGTAACATTTAAATAAAAGAATGATGATGATGAAGATGTAGAATTCAGTTTTTAGAAGTAAAAAGGAGAGAAAAGTTATCTTGCTACTTACTAGATTTGAGAGAAAAGCAAGAGAGAAAAGAGAGAAAGAAGTTGCAAGTATGTGTGTGTGTTTGAATGAGGTTTACAAGTAATGAAGTAGTAAAGTAAAAATGAAATCAAAACCTCCATATGGTGGCCCTAAGTCCACGGTTTTGCTACAGATTTTAGGAGGGAGAAGTTTGTTTGTTGGATACTTAGATGAAAAGCTTACAAAAGATGGGTATTAAGGGTGCATGCATGGGGAAGGTGTGAAACTAGATTCCAAGTCTTCTTTAACCAACTAGTTCATGAACTAATTGATACTTACAAGTAGTGTTGGGCTAATTAAGTCCACTAATAATGTAGGGTGGGCTTGGAAGTCCAATAACATGAGTCCATTACACTAACAAAGCCCAAGTTCAAATAAATCACAAGTTAAACCAATTAAAGCCCAAGTAACTAACTAATAGCCTTAGTTAATTAAAATGATTAATAAATTTAATCATGAATGTAAATAATATCTAAAAATATTATTCGTGAAAGTTTCGGGTGTCACAAAGACGTTTCGGGATCTTAAAAGTCAAGTACGGGCAATCAAGGCAACATGTAAATGTAATAACGTTCATTCGTTTAAACACGCGTATTAATAATAGTAATTATTAATAAATAAAAGTTAGAAATTCCAGGGTCGTTACACATCCGGTACTTTGGATGGGGCTTGTTGGGCCCGATAGATCTATCTTTAGGATTCGCGTCAATTAGGGTGTCTGTTCCCTAATTCTTAGATTACCAGACTAAAAAGGGGCATATTCGGTTTAATAATCCAGCCATAGAATGTAGTTTTAAGTACTTGTGTCTATTTCGTCAAACATTTATAAAGCAGCGCATGTATTCTCAGTCCCAAAAATATATATTGCAAAAACATTTAAAAAGAGAGCAAATGAAACTCACTATCATGTATTTTGTAGTAAAATACATATGACGACATTGAACAATGCAGGGTTGGCCTCGGATTCACGAACCTATATCATTTGTATATATATTAAAACATATAATCGTAATCGAACAAATTTATATATATTATTATTAGTGGTATATTTGTTATATTTAATAATTTATAAGTTTCATTATTTATTTATATATTTTCATTTTATATATAGAAATATTAATATAGTTAAGTTTTGTAATTTAAATATATTTTTGTATATATAATCTTTATTTATATAGTTATAATCTTAACAATGTTATTAAAACTTTTATTTTCATAATAAATATTATTTTAATAACAATGATATAGATAATACTTGATAATAATAATAGTGATAGTTTTAATTATAAAGACAATCTTATTATAGATGAAATTTTCAATACAAATGATATTCTTAATACTAATAATCATAAGAATGATAATAATAATAATAATAATAATAATAGTAATAATAATAAAAATTATAATATCTATAATAATAATACTTTTACTAACAATGATATAGTTAATAATAATACTTCTAATAATAATAATAGCAATAATATCTTATTTAGATCATGACTAAATTATAGTTTTACTAATTTTCATATTTGTGTTCATAATTAGTATATATATAATTATAATCCTTACAATAATATTTATCATAATACTAATAATAATAATACTTAGTAATGATAATAACATAACTTATAATGATAATCATGATATTAATAATAATGAGTAACATAATAATAATAATAATAACCATAATCATGATGATGATAATAATACTAATAATGATCATGATATTACTAATACCTAATAATAATAATAATTGATAATTACTGCGTATGTTAATAACGTTAATGAAAATAATAATTATAGTACTAATATTAATAACAACAACAACATTAATCATAGCAATAATAATCATATTAATATTAATAATAATGATAACTAATATTAATAAGTAATAATAATAAAAATTATTGGTAATTAAATGAAGACTACCTCAAATAAAATGAGTCCCAAAAATAACAGTCCATGCTTGGACTCGAACCCCAGACCTCTCGATACCCGACACAACCTCCCAACCATCCATCTGTTTCTCTTTATCTGATTTATACGCGTATTATCTATATATAACCTCTATCTTTCTGTTTTCCAATTCCTTCATCTTCTTCCCAAAAATCAAACAATTTAACCAAAGTGATTATCATTAACAAGGAATGGTTTTAGATTTAATGACAAAACAGAAACGTATCGTCAGAGTAATTGAACTTAAGAGAAATCAAACAACAACAAAAAAATAACAATGAATAAGGGTGCAGGCCGTCGCTGTCTAAAGAATAAAAGCAAAAAAATTTTGATTTCGTTTTTGAGTATGTTTTAGACAAGGATTTCTACATGAACTAGCCTTTAAATCCTTCATAGAAACTTCTGCCATCATCAATTGAACTTGAATCATTAAATTGAGTTTGAATTTTCACGAAGAATAGACAGTTGACTTTTTCAATCTAAACTTTGACTTCCAAATTAGGATTCGATAAGAAAGATTGAAGTATGAAACTTTGCAGAAAGTTAAAATAGATCAAACCTAACAAGATTGCATTATCAGATTTTTTTAGAATTGATTTGAATTGGCTTATGAAGAAAAAGAGTACGTACAGAGGTAAATGAGCAGAATAAGTAAAAAAAATATCTGATTAATTCTTCACTTAGCAGCTGCTATACGAATAAGTGATAATGATGGAGGACGTTTGAATGATTTTTCAACAAATTTGAGATGATTGAATGTTATGTAGTGGGACTAATTATCGACATTTTATCACGGGAAGGCAAAAACACAGAAAAAAATATAATAAAAATAAAAGAACTTATGGTGATATATATTTATACACGCGTATTCAATTTTGTTTTTTAATTATATCCATATTATATATATTAAACTAATAATAATATTAATAATAATAATATCAATTATTAATAATTAATAAATATACTAATAATAATAATAATAATAATACTTTTAACATTAATAATAATAATAATATTAATAATAATGATACTGATAATTATTAAAGATAACAATTACTAATAATAATGTTAATAATGATATTATTAATGATAATATTAATGAATTATACTGCTTTGATAATAATAATGTTGATAATCTATAATAATGATAATGATAATATCTAATAATAATACTAATATTGATCATATAACTAAAATTACAGTTTTACTACTAGCGACAAATATAATGATATTAACAAATCAATTATAATAATTTCAGTATTATAACTTTTAATGATATTGATATTAATATTAATAATGATAATGAATGTAACAATAATCATATAATAATTATAATTAAACTTGTAATTATATTTAATATATTTATATTACAATTTATATCATATATTATATGAGTACCTCTATTGAATATTTAATATTTTTATATTTTATAAATGTTACAATATACTAGTTATTAATAGAAACCTTTTATATATGTTACCATATTGATTCATAATAATATCATATATCTATTTATATATTCATTTTAATAATAACTTAATTTTTTGTTTATTATTTTACATTTTTTTTATTTAATAATAAGAATGTATTCTATCAGCTCAAATTATTATATATACACTTATGTTTATATTTATATATATCTATCTATATTTATTTACATAATTATTTACACGCAACTGTTCGTGAATCGTCGGAAATAGTCAAAAGTCAATTTCATACATGAACACAGTTCAAATTTTTTGAGACTTAACATTACTGAATTTGCTTATCGTGTC
The DNA here is from genome assembly GCF_046630445.1 of Rutidosis leptorrhynchoides. Lineage (NCBI taxonomy): Eukaryota > Viridiplantae > Streptophyta > Magnoliopsida > Asterales > Asteraceae > Rutidosis > Rutidosis leptorrhynchoides. The sequence goes on from NC_092333.1 coordinate 480,377,083, forward strand.
GAAATCATATAAAGATTAAGTTTAAATTTGGTCGAAAATTCCCGGGTCGTCACATGAATTAACCGAGTAGTTAAGATTCACACATAATACCTTAGTACGGAAAGATTTATTATGGCTTAAGAATTTATATATATAAGATATACATATAAATCCTTCAGTGGAAATGAGTTAATACTTCATAATTCGTTATTTCGATATACCTATTGGTGATTGTGTTGTCGATATCGTTGGTGGTTATGTAATTGATGAAGCTTGTAGTGTTATACGTGTTGCTGGTGTTGGTAATACTGATGGTGATGCTGGCGGTACTGGCGGTGCTAGTGATGCTGACGGTACTGTTGATGCTGCTGGTAAATAAGTCTAGCTTGTAATTCGTGCACCATCCTTGTCAGGGTTTCTATTCTTCCTTGTATCATTTTATCCATCCATTCATCTTGGTTTACGGCTATGATTTGAATAAATAATCTCTAAAACTTTAGAGATTACATAATCACCGTAGAATATTTTTCGATGAAGTTATGAATCAATACTTCATCATTTGTTGTTGTTGGTACTCCTTGGTATCTATGAGGTGTGTGACGTTGATGCTCGAGGTACCGATTGTGATGTTAAAGTGTGGGGTGCAGATGTTACTGTTGGTGGTGATGGTGTTGTTGCTACCGGTGCTATTGTTGGTGCTTGTAACATTTGCACCATATTCTCCAAAGCCACTACCCGAGCACAAAGCTCGTTGACTTCTTCTATTACACCGGGATGATTTGCGGTTCGGACAAGCGGATGAATAAGATGTAGAATTTGAGATAATATGTAGTCGTGACGAGACACTCTGGAAATGAGAGCGAAAATGGTGTCTTGGACAGGTTTGCCGGTAAGTGCTTCAGGTTCTTCGCAAAGAGGGCATTGTTGTGGATAGAAGGGATCACCTTCTTCTTGTCCCCAATGATTAAGTAGGCTAAGAACCCATCCCCAATTCATCCAGAATAGATGATGACTAATTGGTTGTGTGACGACCCAAAAATTTCTGACCAAATTTAAACTTAATCTCTATATGATCTCGACACGATAAACAAAGTCTGTAATGGTGAGTCTCGAAAATTTTGGAACCATGTTCATATAACTAATTACCCTTTGATTATTCCCGACGATTCACGAACAATTATTTGTAAACAAATATATATATATATATATATATATATATACATACATACATACATACATATGAATATGAGTGTAAGTATATATATAATAAATTGGAATTATAACATATAAATTAAACATTTGAATTTAACAAGTGAAATAAGATATAAAAATTAAGTGTAATTTAAAATGTATATATATGATTTATATTAATAATTACTTGTAATATATATATATATATATATATATATATATATATATATATATATATATATATATATATATATATATATATATATATATATATATATATATATATATATATATATATAATAACTAAATGTTATCATATAATATAATATTATATAGTTATAATATAAATGTAGTAAATGTAATTACAAGTTTAATTATAAGTTGTTATATTATTATTATTGTTAATATTATTATTATCATTAATAAAACTTGTATTATTATAATTAATAATATTAAAAGTACCCTTGATAACATTAATTTTTTTATTTAGTATTATTATTAAAAATCAGTGTTAGATGTATTAATACGTTCAATAGATAATATAGAGATATAAAATTTGTTATATATTATAATTACTAATATCATTATTAATATCAATATAATTAGTATTATTATTATAATTACCATTAATAATATTATTATTATAAATTGCACTAAACTTTTATTATTGTGACTTGTTATTAACATTAATATTACTCTTATTATTATTATTATTATTAATTATTATTAATATTATTATTATTATTATTATTATTAGTATTTTTGATTATAATTAATATAATTATATATATTAAGTATTAATTCTTTATTTATTAGTAACAATTAGGGGAAAAACCGTATAGACAGATTTGGTAAATCAAAATTGTTTCAAGTCATTTTCCAATCTGTACTGGTTGTCTGCTCAATCGAATCTAACAAACGAATTAGTCCACATTGTGATCAGTTTTTTTTTATTTTTTATATTGCTCTTCCTGTTCTATTCTTTTGTCTGAGTGTTAAATAATCGACACCCTTATTTGCTTTATAAATCGAACAACTCCAGTATAATGACAGCTAACATCCTTACATTATCATTATAAACTTCAAACATCCATAACAGCTCTGAATTTAATCTAATTTAATCTGAAAAATTGAAGAACCTAGGTATAACTCTGTTTAAATTTTTTTTTTAAAAAACCTTGAATTCGATTATAATTATAAAATGTATAAAATGTATAAAATCAGTTTTGGTAGGAATGTTATAAATGATCTTTCTCCAAAATATCAAGTTTCAATTCGTTGTAACAAGTCTGAATTTTTGAAGTCAACGTTTTCAAAATAAAAAGTCAAACAATGTTCTTCCATCGAATTCAAGATTTATATAAAGTTTTGGATCTAATAGAGGATACAGAAAGTTTATAGAAGTAATTTAGAATCTTTTTCATATAGAAACTATAAGCTAAAACGTTCGATATTTTTAAAATTGATTTGGGTGTTCATCGTGACCAAGATAAAGCTGTTGCAGCTATATTTTTTTATTTATTTCTGTTCTAATTAAACTGGGTTAAAAGGTAGTAATTGCTGGCTATAAATAAATTCTAAAAATAGTTATAAGTTGGTAAGTGAAAGAATGTGACCTCTGGTCGATTACAGAATTTGAGAAGAATGAGATGAAAGGTAAGTAATTATAATAAGGGTTAAATATTAATGGAAGCAGTATTAAATCAGAAAATCGGCAACAGCCGAATAGTTAATGAGGGTTATGGCTTATCGAGAGGTTGCAAGTTCGATCCTGAGCTGGGTCGTTATTTTTTTTTAAAGAGCCTATTTTGAGGTAGTTTCATGTTCTATTATATTTATAATTATTATTATTATTGTTATTATCATTTTTATTATTATTGTTACATTATTTATTACTAGTATCTTAATTGTTAATAATATAAAAATTAACACTAGAACAAGTATTATTATTATTATTATTATTATTATTATTATTATTATTGTTGTTGTTGTTGTTGTTGTTGTTGTTGTTGTTGTTGTTGTTGTTGTTGTTGTTGTTGTTGTTGTTGTTGTTGTTGTTGTTGTTGTTGTTGTTGTTGTTGTTATTACAATTAAAAACTACTTAATATTATTAACAAGACTAATAACATAATTTTTTATTAGTAACATTAACATAAATTATAGTATTACCATTATTAGTACTAGGAAAATCATGAAGTATTATTATTAGTATTATCATTAAGAATATATTAGCACTACCAATATAATTGAGACTATCATTATTATCATTATTATTATTATTTTCATAACAAATAAATCTTTTGTACATTATATATACTTATTACATATACTAGGAATATATTAATATTTCATATAACAAACTAATGATATTTCATATATAAAACACTAATCGCATATATATGTATATAGATATATTAATATTACTAAATATATAAATATTAATCATTATAAATCTATATATACACAAAATCAATAAATATAGAATATAATTTAAGATATAATATAAGTATACTTTTTAAAATGAAATTTATTATAAATACTATATAATTATAAACATATAAATAATACATATTAATAAATGAAATTTTGTGATTTACATTATATGTATTAATAGATATACAATTGCTATAGGTTCGTGAATCTGAGATCAACCCTACACTTGTTAAATGACGTCATATGTATTTTTACTACAAAATACAGTATGGTGAGTTTCATTTGTCTTTTTACCTATTATATTTTTGGGCTGAGAATACATGCGAAATCTTTATAAATGTTTTACGAAATAGACACAAGTAATCGAAACTACATTATATGGTTGAATGATCGAAGCCGAATATGCCCCTTTTTACTTGGTAACCTAAGAATTAGTAAACCAGTCTACTAATTGACGCGAATACTAAGGATAGATCTATTGGGCTCAACAAACCCCATCCGTTGTAGCGGATGCTTTCGTACTTCGATGTTGTTTTATCATGTCCGAAGGATTTCCCGGAATGATAGGGGATATTCTTATATGCATCCTGTTGATGTCGGTTACCAGGTGTTCAATCCATATGAATGATTTTTGTCTCTATGCATGGGACGTATATTTATGAGAACTGGAAATGAAATTCTTGTGGTCTATTAAAATAATGAAAATGATCGTTTATGATAAACTAATGAACTCACCAACCTTTTGATTGACATTTAAAGCATGTTTATTCTCAGGTATGAAAGAAATCTTCCGCTGTGCATTTGCTCATTTTAGAGATATTACTTGGAGTCATTCATGACATATTTCAAAAGACGTTGCATTCGAGTCGTTGAGTTCATCAAGATTATTATTAAGTCAATTATAGTTGGATATATTATGAAATGGTATGCATGCCGTCAACTTTCGATGTAATGAAAGTTTGTCTTTTAAAATCGAATGCAATGTTTGTAAAATGTATCATATAGAGGTCAAGTACCTCGCGATGTAACCAAATGAAATGTATTCGTCCAGGTGGATTAGGATGGGTCATGAAAGTTGGTATCAGAGCGGTGGTCTTAGTGAACCAGGTCTTGCATTAGTGTGTCTAACTGATAATTGTTTAGATGCATTAGTGGGTCTGGACTTCGACCGTGTCTGCATGTCAAAAGTTTTGCTTATCATTCAGTGTCAAAAATTATTTGCTTATCATCCTTAAAGTCTAGACATGTCTTACTGCCTCTATTGCATAGACAGTGTATAGATAAATTCATATCTTAGCGTATCTGTTATTGTTACCTTTGCCTGACAGCTACCGTAGATTCCTCCGTAACTTATGGGATTTTAGTATTATATATGCATATGTAAATTAGGTATTGCAGGGTACTAATCTACATCCTATAATCTAATTCTTATCGAAAATCCTTCATCTGATCGTACGAGTTAAATCCCTCAACCAGTTCGAGTCCCTCAGATTTCGATAGCTATTCCGATAGTTATTTCGACAGCTATTCCGACATGGATGTTCACCTAAGCTCCAAAAGCAGTGTCACCAGAATGAATCAACCAATTTATCTGATGGGTTCGTAATTGACTTAATCAATGGAGACGAGAAGAAGGCGATCCTTTCCACCAACCGAATTCACCACTTGACGGAGAACCCGAAGCACTTACCGTCAAACCTGTCCGAAACACCATTTTCTCTCTCATTTCCAGAGTATCTCGCCACGACTATATCATAACTCAGATTCTAAACCTTATTCATCCGCTTGTTCCGACCGACAATCATCCCGGAATAATAGAAGAAGTCAACGAACTTCGCGCTCGAGTAATCAATTTGGAGAATATGGTGCAAAATTTACCAGCTTCAGCAACATCACCAGCACCAACATCAATACCAGTACTACCAACAACCCAAGTTCAACATCACACACCTCAACATCTCATTATGTACCTCGAGCATAATCATCAATCTGCGAATCGTTCTACATCATTTATCTTCGTTTGACATGGCGATTATGTAATCTCTAATGTTTTAGAGATTATATATTCTTGTTCTAACGGTAAATCAAATGAGTTTAATATCATATTGACTCATTAAATCCATGATTACATCTAAAGAAAATATATATGTATATATGTTTTCATAAAGATTATAATTAAAAATTCTTTTATACAAATTGTTAATGGTGAAAATATTTTAACGGGTAGGAAATACCCGAGGAATATTTAGATTTTACATTAATAAGTTACACTGTACATTCTTTCAATTCCGATTCAACAGTCATTTACTATTCTACCTACATCCACAGATATACGAATCCGTTCACTGCAAAATAACTATTTTCATCCAATTTCATATTTGAATTTTGATTTATCAGAATCCAACAAGTGGCATAATGAAGAAATAATGGACACAATAAAAATTGATTAGAAACAGATTAATTAACAATATGAAATTTTGTTAAGAAACCACGCTAACAAGATCCTAGCTAACTGTTCCTAGCTAACTGTTAATTCCGTATTACATTTTATTTTATCGCAATTTACTTATCACAATTTATATTCTCGCAATTTTATTTATCGTCATTTAAATTCTGTTATTTATTTATTTTACGCACTTTATTTGTCATCATTTAAATACTGTTATTTACGCATTTAAATATCGGGACACGTATACAAGGTTTTGACATATCATATCGACGCATCTATATATATTATTTGGAATAACCATAGACACTCTATATGCAGTAATACTGGAGTTAGCTATACAGGGTTGAGGTTGATTCTATAATAATATATATAATTTGAGTTGTGATCGAGTTTGAGACATGTATAACGGGTCACGACATGTATAAATTAAATCGAATATAATATATTAAACTATATATGAATTATTGAACTGCTAACTGTAGACTATCAACTGAGGACTACCAACATTGGACAATTAAAATGAATTAAAATATTGATTATAACATATGAAACTAAACAATTCTTCAAGTTTGCCACTTGATTTCATCTTAAACCTCATTATTGTCTTGACGATTACAATCCGCGTTCAAACCTTTCATAATTCTTGAAAACACCTCAATTGAGAGATGAACCAACCACACTTCATCTATGGAAGAAAAGATTGATACATATAATTATGCACCTGAAGACTCTTGAAAACTTAGTAAACGTTTAACACGTATCTGTGCTAGATCCTTTGGCATTGTTATTTCTGAAAATAACAATGCAAATCCTTTTCAAATTAGCCAATTTTGTCACAGATCCAGCAAATCAACTTCATCTTTTCGTTCAAAACAACCTTATTATAATCTTGATAAATATACGTGCTCTTTTATTGTTACCGGGGAACCTTTCATATTCCATCATATTACCATCAGCGTTTAATCATCTAAAAAACAAAATTATCTTGAAACTACCTCGAATTGATAACCGATGATTCAGATATCGTAGCATTAAATGCAGAGGAAACAGAAAAATGGTAGATGGTCTAAACGGCTAAAAGTTTGATGATAAAGAAAGGAGTATTAGGAACGCTCGATAGAAAATTTGGTACTGAAAAATAGATTGAGCTAACCATGAAGGAGACCAAGGACAAATACAAGGACCAAACCCTATATTCAAAGAATCCAGGTAATTCTGGATCCGATGAAATCTTTATAGAATATCCTGCTCCGAAGTCATGTTAAAATCTTGCAGAAAATTTTTCTTCATCAACCTTCGAACTTAGAAATTCCAAAATATCATCATAAATATCTTCGATATTTCTGAGGATATTTTCATAAATATTCTCGTCCGAAATTATATACCTCTTCGTGCTATCTGTAATACATTATACTGAAAATTTCTGTAAAATCTAAGTATAAACTACGAATGAATTCTGAAGTAGTGTTGGGAACTGAAGCATGAGTTAGTATAATATAATGACACTTGATCAACGTGATTATATTACAGTAAGTCATGTTGAGTTTCTAATGGAACGTGATGATTCACAGATCTTAACGTCATCATGTGCCATGTTACATAACTCTGTCATTCTACTTAACCTCCGAACATATCAAGAAAAATATATTCTTGATAGTTCTATCTTCTGTAATTCTGGTAATTTAACCAATCAAATCGTGGTATTACAATTCTTCTGCTTAGTATATTATGATCATTCAAAATTTCATACATATGAATTCTGGATCATTATTCGCTTGACTTGAGGTCGGGAACAGAAAACAAAAGCATGGAGCTCCGAAATATAAAGGAGGATATAAAGCTCGATAACAACACGTAAATTACAAGCCGTGTATGTCAATGTTTATTGCAACATAAATACACAGGAGAATTAAAAACACTATAACCCCAAGGGAGAAGTAGAAGAAAACAGATTTCTCCGGTGGAAGTTGGAAAAGAAGAATGATTGTGGCGATAGTCAGAATAAGGACAAGGATCAGAACTGGATTAAGCATTTTCACAATCTTTTGAATTTGAGAATTGAGTATAGGAATGGTAAAATTAATGGAACGGAAGAAGTTAATTTATAGTGAAATATCTTATAAGAAAATCAAGGCAGATCTTCGCATTTAATTAGGGAGATCTTAATTTCCTAAATTACCAAAGAATCAGATCTTATAGATTTTGAAGATTTTCTTTTAATTCCTTGATTTTCGGAAATCAACCGTGACTACGTCACCGGTTAAGACAAACTTGGATTTACTCATTTCACTCTTTTATGATAGCTTCACTCGTACTCTTCACAAAATCAAATCGTTTTATCTATATTATTCAATGATGGTAAAACTCTAATTATCAACTCATATTTGTCATGAAAACATTTTATTGTTAGCCATGACCACCTCACTCAAATTTTGGGATGAAATTTCTTTAACGGGTAGGTACTGTGACGACCCGGAAATTTCTGACCAAATTTAAACTTAATCTCTATATGATCTCGACACGATAAGCAAAGTCTGTAATGGTGAGTCTTGAAAATTTTGGAACCATGTTCATATATCTAATTACCCTTTGATTATTCCCGATGATTCACGAACAATTGTTTGTAAACAAATATATATATATATATATATATATATATATATATATATATATATATATATATATATATATATATATATAATAAATTGGAATTATAACATATAAATTAAACATTTGAATTAAACAAGTGAAATAAGATATAAAAATTAAGTGTAATTTAAAATGTATATATATATAAAATATATGAATATATATATATATATATATATATATATATATATATATATATATATATATATATATATATATATATATATATATATATATATATATATATATATATATATATATATATATATATATATATATAATAAATAAATGTTATCATATAATATAATATTATATAGTTATAATATTAATGTAGTAAATGTAATTACAAGTTTAATTATAAGTTGTTATATTATTATTATTGTTAATATTATTATTATCATTAATAAAACTTGTATTATTATAATTAATAATATTAATAGTACCCTTGATAACATTAATATTTTTATTTAGTATTATTATTAAAAATCGGTGTTAGATGTATTAATACGTTCAATAGATAATATAGAGATATAAAATTTGTTATATATTATAATTACTAATATCATTATTAATATCAATATAATTAGTATTATTATTATAATTACCATTAATAATATTATTATTATAAATTGCACTAAACTTTTATTATTGTGACTTGTTATTAACATTAATATTACTATTATTATTATTATTATTATTATTATTAAATTATTAATTATTAATATTATTATTATTATTAGTATTTTTGATTATAATTAATATAATTATAAATATTAAGTATTAATTCTTTATTTATTAGTAACAATTAGGGGAAAAACCGTATAGATAGCTTTGGTAAATCAAAATTGTTTCAAGTCATTTTCCAATCTGTACTGGTTGTCTGCTCAATCGAATCTAACAAACGAATTAGTCCACATTGTGATCAGTTTTTTTTTATTTTTTATATTGCTCTTCCTGTTCTATTCTTTTGTCTGAGTGTTAAATAACCGACACCCTTATTTTCTTTATAAATCGAACAACTCCAGTATAATGACAGTTAACAACCTTACATTATCATTATAAACTTCAAACATCCATAACAGCTCCGAATTTAATCTAATTTAATATGAAAAATTGAAGAACCCAGGTATAACTCTGTTTAAATTTTTTTTTTTTTTAAAAAACCTTGAATTCGATTATAATTGTAAAATGTATAAAATCAGTTTTGTTAGGAATGTTATAAACGATCTTTCTCCAAAATATCAAGTTTCAATTCGTTGTAACAAGTCTGAATTTTTGAAGTTAACGTTTTCAAAATAAAAAGTCAAACAATGTTCTTTCATCGAATTTGAGATTTATATAAAGTTTTGGATCCAATAGAGGATACATAAAGTTTATAGAAGTAATTTAGAATCATTTTCATATAGAAACTATAAGCTAAAACATTCGATATTTTTAAAATTGATTTGGGTGTTCATCGTGACCAAGATAAAGCTGTTGCAGCTATATTTTTTTTTATTTCTGTTCTAATTAAACTGGGTCAATGGGTAGTAATTGCTGGCTATAAATAAATTCTAAAAATAGTTATAAGTTGTTAAGTGAAAGAATGTGACCTCTGGTCGATTACAGAATTTGAGAAGAAGGAGATGAAAGGGAACTAATTACAATAGGGGTTAAATATTAATGGAAGTAGTATTAAATCAAAAAATCAGCAACAATCGAATGGTTAATGAGGGTTACGGGTTATCGAGAGGTTGCAAGTTCGATCCTGAGCTGGGTCGTTATTTTTTTTTAAAGAGCATATTTTGAGGTAGTTTCATGTTCTATTATATTTATTATTATTATTATTATTATTATTATTATTATTATTATTATTATTATTATTATTATTATTATTATTATTATTATTATCATTTTAATTATTATTGTTACATTATTTATTACTACATTATTTATTACTAGTATCTTAATTGTTAATAATATAAAAATTAACACTAGAACAAGTATTATTATTATTGTTGTTGTTGTTGTTGTTGTTGTTGTTGTTGTTGTTGTTGTTGTTGTTGTTGTTGTTGTTGTTGTTGTTGTTGTTGTTGTTGTTGTTGTTGTTGTTGTTGTTGTTGTTGTTGTTGTTGTTGTTGTTGTTGTTGTTGTTGTTGTTGTTGTTGTTGTTGTTGTTGTTGTTGTTGTTGTTGTTGTTGTTGTTGTTGTTGTTGTTGTTGTTGTTGTTGTTGTTGTTGTTGTTGTTGTTGTTGTTGTTGTTGTTGTTGTTGTTGTTGTTGTTGTTGTTGTTGTTGTTGTTGTTGTTGTTGTTGTTGTTGTTGTTGTTGTTGTTGTTGTTGTTGTTGTTGTTGTTGTTGTTGTTGTTGTTGTTGTTGTTGTTGTTGTTGTTGTTGTTGTTGTTGTTGTTGTTGTTGTTGTTGTTGTTGTTGTTGTTGTTGTTGTTGTTGTTGTTGTTGTTGTTGTTGTTGTTGTTGTTGTTGTTGTTGTTGTTGTTGTTGTTGTTGTTGTTACAATTAAAAACTACTTAATATTATTAACAAGACTAATAACATAATTTTTTATTAGTAACATTAACATAAATTATAGTATTACCATTATTAGTACTAGGAAAATCATTAAGTATTATTATTAGTATTATCATTAAGAATATATTAGTACTACCAATATAATTGAGACTATCATTATTATCATTATTATTATTTTCATAACAAATAAATCTTTTGTACATTATATATACTTATTACATATACTAGGAATATATTAATATTTCATATAACAAACTAATGATATTTCATAAATAAAACACTAATCGCATATATATGTATATAGATATATTAATATAACTAAATATATAAATATTAATCATTATAAATCTATATATACACAAAATCAATAAATATAGAATATAATTTAAGATATAATATAAGTATACGTTTTAAAATGAAATTTAGTATAAATACTATATAACTATAAACATATAAATAATACATATTAATAAATGAAATTTTGTGATTTACATTATATGTATTAATAGATATACAATTGCTATAGGTTCATGAATCTGAGGTCAACCCTACACTTGTTAAATGACGTCATATGTATTTTTACTACAAAATACAGTATGGTGAGTTTCATTTGCCTTTTTACCCTTTATATTTTTGGATTGAGAATACATGCGAAATCTTTATAAATGTTTTACAAAATAGACACAAATAATCGAAACTACATTATATGGTTGAATGATCGAAGTCGAATATGCCCCTTTTTACTTGGTAACTTAAGAATTAGTAAACTAGTCTACTAATTGACGCGAATCCTAAGGATAGAGCTATTGGACTCAACAAACCCCATCCGTTGTAGCGGATGCTTTAGTACTTCGATGTTGTTTTATCATGTCCGAAGGATTCCCTGGAATGATAGGGGATATTCTTATATGCATCTTGTTAATGTCGGTTACCAGGTGTTCAATCCATATGAATGATTTTTGTCTCTATGCATGGGACGTATATTTATAAGAACTGGAAATGAAATTCTTGTGGTCTATTAAAATGATGAAAATGATCGTTTATGATAAACTAATGAACTCACCAACCTTTTGGTTGAAACTTTAAAGCATGTTTATTCTCAGGTATGAAAGAAATCTTCCGCTGTGCATTTGCTCATTTTAGAGATATTACTTGGAGTCATTCATGACATATTTCAAAAGACGTTGCATTCGAGTCGTTGAGTTCATCAAGATTATTATTAAGTCAATTATAGTTGGATATATTATGAAATGGTATGCATGCCGTCAACTTTCGATGTAATGAAATTTTGTCTTTTAAAAACGAATGCAATGTTTGTAAAATGTATCATATAGAGGTCAAGTACCTCGCGATGTAACCAAATGAAATGTATTCGTCCAGGTGGATTAGGATGGGTCATGAAAGGTTGATCCATTCCGATCACACTGATTTCGGAGCTTTAATGGAACTCCATATCAGAATACGATGAACTTGAACTAGTCAAGGGATCCATCTCGTATGATCAGGTAAATGAATTTAGATATGTAATAGATTATAGGATTTAGTTTGGTATTCTTCAATACATATTATTCATATGTATATATAATACCAAGATCCCATAAATTACGGAGAAATTTTCGAAAGACGTCAGACAGTGTTTACTGTAATAGATATGTACAGATATGAATTTGTCTATACACTATCTATGCAATGAATGCAGTAAGACGCGTCTAGATTTAAGATGATAAGCAGTTAATTTCCAACAAAAATTATAAGCAAAACTTTTGATATGCAGACACGATCGAAGTCCAGACTCACTAATGCATCTTAATAACTATCAGTTAGACACACTAATGCAAGACCTGGTTCGCTAAGACCACCGCTCTGATACCACATGAAGCGACCCATCCTAATCCATAAGGACGAATACAATAACATATGGTTACATCACGAGGAAATTTGACTTCTACATGATAAATTTTACAAACATTGCATTCGTTTTTAAAAGACTACCTTTCATTACATTGAAAGTTGACAGGCATGCATACCATTTCATAATATGTCACAATCTATAAATGACCTAATCTGTTATCTTCTTAATAATAATCTTTATTGAACTTAATGACTTGAATGCAACGTCTTTTGAAATATGCCATGAATGACTCCAAGTAATATCTCTAAATGAGCAAATGCACAGCGGAAGATTTCTTTCAAACCTGAGAATAAACTTGCTTTCAAGTGTCAACTAAAAGGTTGGTGAGTTCATTAATTTATCATAAACATTCATTTCCATCATTTTAATAGACCACAAGATTTCAGATATATAATTGTACACGTAACCCGAGTACAAAATAGTACGCATAACCTGCGAATTAAAAATCATTCATATGGTGAACACCTGGTAACCGACATTAACAAATGCATCTAGAATCTCCCCAATATACAGGTACACTCATCTGTATATAAAATCGAAGTACTAAAGCATCCGTAACCCGGATGGGACGTGTCAAAGTCCATAGATCTATCTTCAGGATTCGCGTCAATTTGGGGGTCTGTTCCCAAATTCTTAGGCTACCAAACTAAAAGGGTGATATTGATGTTGTACGAGGTGTATATGAAATAGTTATAATTTTACTGCGAAATACTATTAAATACGATACAATTTTACACAAGTTATTTATTTATTTATAGAGTGGATATACCTAAACCTTGCTACAACACTTATAGGCAGTGTACCTAATCGTAGAGTAGTGTAGTTTTTAGTAAGTCCGGTTCGTTCCACAGAGAGCTAGTGATACGTACTAAGGAAAAGAAAAAGATGTATATTACTCGTCCAATTCGCTGCCTTTTATAGATGTGAGCTGAGTTTGGGAGCCATGCGATCGCATGGGTTCCCTTTGTTATTTCCATGCGATCGCATGGACAGGCTGGCCAGCATACATCCTTCAACTAAACGTGGGCTGCTTGATTTATTTAATATATAATGTAATATATATAATTTTATATAATTATATATATATTATATTATATTCTTGTGCATAGTTGACTTGTAATTTTAGGTCCGTTGCGTTGCGCGTTGATAGTTGGCTCAAGTCCCGATTCCGGATTTTCAAACGTCCTTTCGTACGCGGAGATATCTTGTACTTTGCATTCCGCGATTCGTACTCTTGTCATTTTTAGACGTTTCTTATCAATAAATGGAACCACTTGAATTATATCTTGTTCATTTGAGCTTTTTGGTCATTTGCGTCTTCAAATCGTCGTTTTCTTCTTTTGTCTTCGCACTTATTTATTTAAACGAATATTACATAAAAATAGAACAATTGCAACTAAAAGCTTTACATATTGGAAGGATATTGTGCCTAAATATATGTTCATTTAGAGCATTATCAAATATCCCCACACTTGAACGTTGCTTGTCCTCAAGCAATACAGAACTTGAAATTAAATCACACTTCACTCGAATCACTTTTTTTTTATTCTCACACTTTATACATCAGTGATTTTGATAAAGCGTTATACACAATGATAGTAATGATGTAGTTTACAGTCCCACATGTCTATAAAAATTTAGATCCTTTAAGGAAATTAGATCTTTATGAAAACATTTGATCTTTTTGAAAATTCAATCTAGCTTTTACCCTAGATAAGTTTTCCAGAATAACCCTTCACCGGTGTTTGCAAATTGTTTTTGTGGGTTTTGTGGGTTTCAGATTTGAAAATTTTAGCTCAAAACTTATGGTTTTGTGTCACCCACTTGCTAACCTTGTATTAGGAAAGAACACGTCCAGTATACTTGCTCCGTATATTACCTTTCGGTAAACTACCATCCGGTTGTAAAGGAAAGCGTTGAACAAGCAACTGTTAAGGCAATGTCTAATGATATGCAGATGTTCATGGTCTAAAACGTGTCGAATGCAATTACTATCCTTTATAGGAGCAATAGTAAAGATCACCCTATAGTTTTTCGGTCTGGCACAAGGTCCTGTCTTCGACCATGCTATGCAACCACCGTTCTTACGGTTGACACCCGAATTGGTTCAGGTGACCTAATGAATTTCAGATGAATTCACAGGATTTTACGTTCAATGGTAATGAACGCATTGAAAATAGGTTTTCAGAAAACAAATCGGTTTGTAATTTTGATCAAAATATTTTCTCGTTCAAGCTCGAGTTTAGATATCATTGAATTCCATGAGTTTGTGATTCTCAATCTTTAAGGTCAATCTCAAGGATTGAGTAATATCAGTCTTAAAAGCTGATTTTTGATCTTTAAGGAGATTATCCTTTCTGGGGGTCTGATTCATTAGTCTTATCAAGCTAATTTGCAAGGCGCTCTCCCTATTTTACGAGACAGATCCTCTCATAGTTAGGATAAGTCTGACCACTTGGCGACCCTGTTTGATGCTGAGGTCCGTGGATTTCCTGCTGATTTAAGAGATGACTTTTCTAAATTTTTCGTCAACCTACAGCTAGTCTGGACGACAACTTCCTGACCTAAATCAAGAAGCGCGTGTCTTTTTCAGAAGACTTTACTTCCTTTTAATAATGGAATTGATTCATGGTGCAGATCCATCTTTCTTTCAAATATATTACAGTAAATTAGGTAAAACTGATTAAAATCGTACAAAACAAAAGTACCTGTAATAATCTTGTACAAACATATGTGATATGTGTTTTAAATAACTTGGTAAATTCTTCCCACACTTAGCTTTTATTTATTTTTTCTTTGCCTTTTTATTCTCCTCTATTCCATTTTAAATGAATTCTAACCTTCTGGGTTGTTTCTCCATTTATGTTCTCTCCGAGGTAACAATAATTTCGGCATTAACACCTAGTTTTATCGTTCATAAATATGTATAAACATGATTTTGAATTCATTTAGTTGAAATTTTTTCAAATTTGGCAATTAAACTAAGTGTAAACCCGAGAGAATTTATAACCCTTCCCCACACTTGAGATCATGCAATGCCCTCATTTGCATGAAATCATACTATAATTATAAAATCATGAGGGTGATTAGAGTAGAAAAGTGATTAAAAATACCGAGTTTGCAAACATATTATTTTATATCACATTTGATATTTTGCGTCTTGTCGTCAAAATTAGTAGCTTTTGCTGAACTTTAATGCCATTCTTTGAAAGTGCGCTGTATTACCCCGTTTTGTACATAAGATAAACTACAAACATATATATATATATATATATATATATATATATATATATATATATATATATATATATATATATATATATATATATATATATTATAAAAACTTTATTTATTAAAACAATTTAAATGAATAATTTAAAATTTTGTTTCCTTTTACTTTAGGTAGTTTCGGTATGTTTACCTAGTCCGTCCCTCGACAAAATTTAAAATTTGTCGTTTTTAAAGTGATTGTTTTAAAAGCAAAGATTTTTGGGTTTTTTTAATTTTTAATTTTTTTGGTATACTTTAGATCAATAAAATTAAAAATAATGATAACAAAATTTTTCGCCCCGCCCTCGGGTAAAGCAATTTCGGTTCCATGACCTAGTCTTCAACTTACGATGAATTTTTAGAAATCATTTTTTAAACTTAATGAAATAAAGTAATTTTTTTGTTTTTAAATTCACACAAAACTTAAATTTAAAAATGCATATTAATTTCATATAAAACCTACAAAATAAAAAAAATTCAGAATGCGGGGAGAAAACTAGTTCTTTAGTGTCTGCTAGTGAAAAAGACCAATCAGATTCTATTCTCGGAACTACACGAGAACAGAACAAGTAACTCTAGACAGCGTTTTCCTTTTAGAACATTTGAATCTCCCCACACTTAGGTAGCTGTGGTGTCGAAATTGTGATTAACTTCATCGTCAATTTCTTTTGGACCATAATCAACTTGCATATCTGTGACTTTTGCCTTAAGCCATTGGTCGGATTCCTGTGTAATATCCACAAATTCAACTAGTTTCGCCTTTTCTTTAGGCGATAGATTAGATACTAACCGGTTACATAACTTAAAGTTCCCCTTAGTTCTAGCATCACGAATCTATTTTATAAGTTTCTTCATTGAACTGTTAATAACGTAGTCATTTAATTTCGTATCAACAAGGTTCTTTGTTATCAAGTCATCATTAGGTGTTACTTTATTTTCCCCACACTTAGACGTTTTATTATTGTTAAGCACTACCGTTGGAGTTGGTAAAACAACATGGTTCTTACCAATCATTTTTGTTGGTTCAACGGTTTTAGTTGGTGGAGATTTAGTCTTTCGAATCACAAAGGTGATCGATTTTTCATCATTACTAAGTGTCATTCTACCCTCTCTTACATCAAATAAGGCCCCGGTAGATGCTAAGAATGGTCAACCTAAAATTAGAGGAATGTTTGGGTCCTCTTCTGTGTCAATGATAATAAATTCGACTAGAAAGGTTAAATTACCTACTTGAACGGGTAGATTGTCGGCAATTCCAACTGGGTGCCTAATAGTTTGATCAAAGAGTCGGACACTCATCTCTGTTGGACTTAACTCACCTACTCATAATCTCTTATATAATGAAAGAGGCATAACACTCACACTCGCACCTAAATCTGCTAGTGCATCATACATGACACAATCACTAAGTAGACAAGGAACAATAAATTCACCAGGATCACCCAACATGGGTGAAGGTTTTGGTGGAACTGTCTTCACCGGGTTTATCTTTACGGTTTTTGTTTCTTGTACTTTCTTATTCTTCTTCTTCTTTCCAGAGGTATCACAAACTTTATTACCTATTACTTGCTCATACTCAACTCCTTTTCTTGGAAACGGGATGGGTGGTCTGTATGGTGCCACCACTGGCTTTACATACTCGGGTGGTGGTGGTGTTGTAACTTCTTCATTGTTACTCACATCTAAAATCTTCCCATCTTCTGATGCTTGTTTTTCAGAATTTTTTGATACCATATTAACATTCTCATTCCGAGGATTTACTTCAGTATTACTCGGTAGCTTTCCTTGTTCCCTCTCACTCATCATGCTAGCAAGAGTACCTACATGTTTTTCTAGATTCAAAATGGAAGCTTGTTGAGTTCTTAATGACTGATCAAACCTCTCATTCGTTTGGGTTTGAGTTGTAATAAATTGTGTTTGAGATTCCATTAGCTTTTCCATCATTTCTTCCAGATTTGGCTTTTTCTCTTCGGTTTGTTGTGGTGGTTTATATAAGCCAGGTCTTTGTTGATTGAAAGTGTTATTTTTAGTTGGTTGGTTATTTGGTCCTTGTTGGTTATACGAGTTATTGTTGGGTCCATTTGGATTGTAAAGAATGTTTTGATTTCGATTGAAGTTTGGCCTTCGCGGTTGATAATTATTTTGATAATTATTTCCCGGTCTTTGGTTCATGTAGGAAACATTCTCTCGTTGTTCCATCGTTTGCTCAATGTGACAATCTTTTGTTAAGTGTGGTCCACCGCATTGCTCGCTACTGATTCGTATTGCGTGAATATCTTTATTCATCTTTTCCATTCGTCTCTCGAAAGCATTTTTTTTGCAGAAACGGAATCAAAGTCATGGCTAGAATCGGCTCTAGCCGCTTTAGATGATCGAAAAATATCTTTTTCTTGATGCCACTCATGTGAGTGGGATGCTGTGTTATCAATGATTTTGTGAGCTTCAGTTGCGGTTTTCTTCATAATGGAACCACCAGCTGTTATGTCGATGTCTTTTCGTGTAGCAATGTCGCATCCTTGGTAGAATATTTGTACTATTTGATAAGTATCTAAACCGTGTTGAGGACATCCTCTTAACAACTTTCCAAATCTTGTCCACGCCTCATATAGAGTTTCATTTGGCTTTTGTGTGAACGTAACATTTTCTCCTTGAAGTCTCACGGCTTTAGATGCCGGAAAGAATTGTTTAAGAAAATTTTCAACTAAGACATCCCATGTATCAATCGCCCCTTCAGGTAACGATTCTAACAAATCTTTGGCTTCTCCCTTTAAAGTCCAGGGAAACAACATGAGATAGATCTGTTTATCCTCAACTTCTCTGATTTTGAATAGAGTACATATCCTATTAAAGGTTCGAGGATGTTAATTTGGATCTTCTTTTGGCGTACCACTATATTGGCATTGATTAGTTACCATGTGTAGGATTTGTCCCTTGATTTCATAATCTGGCGCATTGATGTCTGGCTTAATAATAGCGTGACCTTGGCCCGTGCGTGTGGCTCTCATTCGGTCTTCCATACTTAGAGGTTCTGTTACTTCCATAATTGAATTTGTTGAATCTGAATCATTAGAGGATTCTGATTTAATGGTTTCTTCCTCGACAATCTCTGGATGAGTAATTTATGGTTCCGGAGGAATGATTAGTGGTTCAGGATCTCTGAATTGTCCCTGAATATCCTCTGGATTCTCAATTGTGAGGTTGGGTTCAAAAAATGGATTATCGGAAATTTAAATTGGAGTACTTGGTCGACTGGATGCGATTCTAAAGAAAAATCAACGGCGACAATGTTGGTTAGATGTCTTGATCGAGTTACATGTGGTGAACGTATGAAAGGTGGTGAACGTTTTGCTCAGTGCATTCACTGAATATCCAATTAGTTATAAAAGATAAAAATTATATAAGTTATCAAATTAATAGACTTTTCTAATTTTGCTCACGTTTCGAATAGCTAATAGATGCAGCAGGTAGCCAGGACCCTTTAAATCGGAAGCCCACAACTCGCCACTAACAAATCCAACTATTACTACGAACCAGAAAATTTTGGATATCTATCAATTTAACCGCTTAAAATAATTTTTTGTTTTGAATTTTTAGAGAAGAAATAGAAAATTCTATGTCCTAAAAACTAGAGCGTCGAGAAATAAGAAAGAAAAAGAGCGCTTCGAAAAATGTCGAAAAATAAATGTCAAAAAATAATAAAAAGAAAGTAAAACGTCGAAACTTAAAAGGTACTAAATACTAAAAATTAAAACTACGTCTAAAGGTATTAAAGCTTAAAAGGAATTCTATATTCAAAAAGGCAATAACTTAAAAGTCACTAAAATCTGTAAAATATTAAAGCGATAAGCGACGTCGTAAAATTCTAAAGCACCTAAATCTTAGTCTAAAGAAAAAGCACTTAAGGGATTTTACGGCAATGCTTAAAAATTTAGAAATATAATTTAACTACGGCAAAATACTAGTCTTAAAACTAATTACGAACGATAAATATTATGAATTATGAATTAAACGATAAATAAGAAAAATACAAAATACAAAATACAAAAATAAACTAAATTGATAAAAATACAATTTTACAAAAATATTATTTTATATTATTATTTTATAAAAGTATTAACTTATAATTAATAAAACTAATGAAAAACTTAAAAATACAAATTAAATAAAACTAAAACTAATTATTATTATATATAAACCCAAATTACTAATTAATTAATAATAATAATTAATAAATCTTAACCCTTATCCGTACCAGCAAGGTTTCAGGCGTGTCAGACAGAGCCATGCAGTCGTATAGGTATTGGGTTTCTGGCTCATGTGATCGCATGATCCAAGAATCCAGAAAACATTCTGGCTTTGATCAGGCTCGACCCAGTTTCCTATTTATTAAATATTTATTTATTTATTTATTTGTTTTTTATAAATATTACAAAATATTTAAAAAATTTAGAATAAACTTATATTTTAAAATCTAAAAATAAAAATACTTTTTAATTTTATATATAAAGCCTTAAAAATATATATTTTTTTTTATTTATTTTTTATTTTTAACACTTATTATAAATACAAAATAATTTTATGAAATAAGAAATAATATATTTTTACAAAAATATAGTTTTACTAAAATATAGCGTAAAAATATAGCGTTTCGCCGAGTCCCCGGCAGTGGCGCCAAAAACTTGATGTTGTGCGAGGTGTATACGAAATAGTTATAATTTTACTGCGAAATACTATTAAATACGATACAATTTTACACAAGTTATTTATTTATTTATAGAGTGGATATAGCTAAACCTTGCTACAACACTTGTAGGCAGTGTACCTAATCGTAGAGTTGTGTAGTTTTTAGTAAGTCCGGTTCGTTCCACAGGGAGCTAGTGATACGTACTATATTTTTAACAACTAAATTTATATAATATATATATATAAGTAGTAATAATATTATATACAAGGGGGGTTTTACAGTTTAATGACCGGTTTGTCGATTTTAAATAAAGCGTAAAAATAAATGACGAAAATATAAATGATAGAATTTAAATTGCGATAAAGTAAATTGCAGTAATTAAACTGACAGTTATAAATGTACGATGAAATATGAAATAAAAGTATTATGCTTATTTAAACTTCCGTAATCATGATGTTTGACGTTTTGATTTTAATTAATTGTTACCCGGGTTAATTGTCCTTTGTCCTGGATTATTTGATACCTATTTAGTTTTTGTCCATAATAGTCCATCGTTCATAATTATAAAATGCACGTCAAATTAACCTTATTTCCGAAGTTAAATATTCCAACTAATTAGGGATTCGAACGGTAAAAAGGTTTTAATACTTTGTTTAATAATTACACCAGGTTATCGACTGCGTATAATCCAAGGTTTTATTACTTTGTTAACAGTTACACCAATTATCCTTGTATGTAATCCATCCCTGTTTTAATGAGATATGAATATTAATTTATTCACTTGATCAGAATGAATAATCAATTACCCAACCCGAATAATTAATTAAATGATCGTAAAAGATGCCGTATAAACGTCACTAAATAGAACATACATATTTATTTTAATAATTATTAGATTAACTAATTTAAAGATAGGTTCGACAGATTCTAATGAGTTGTCATTCGATTTGACAATACCCCCTATATATTAATAGTCAATAGTCCAATGTCCACAAGTGTCGGTCTTTTGTCCAAACCTTAATTATGGTACAAAATCTAATAACCCCGTCTTAATATTTGGTCTAACATCATGATTACTTTGGCTCAAATAAGCATAATAATAACTTAGTTACGAGACAGTAATTTAAAAAGGAAGGACATAGCTTACAGTGGTGATTAATCGCGTAGCGTTGTACG
Organism: Rutidosis leptorrhynchoides; assembly: GCF_046630445.1. Classification (NCBI taxonomy): domain Eukaryota; kingdom Viridiplantae; phylum Streptophyta; class Magnoliopsida; order Asterales; family Asteraceae; genus Rutidosis; species Rutidosis leptorrhynchoides. The sequence goes on from NC_092333.1 coordinate 480,399,333, forward strand.
GACAGAATTTCGACTTAAAACCCTTAAAACATTCTTAAAATAACCTTATTATTATTAACTTAAAATTAAAATTATATTATAAATATATATATTTACGTTACATAGAAAGGAAAAGAAAAAGATGTATATTACTCGTCCAATTTGCTGCCTTTTATAGATGTGAGCTGAGTTTGGGAGCCATGCGATCGCATGGGTTCCCTTTGTTATTTCCATGCGATCGCATGGACAGGCTGGCCAGCATACATCCTTTAATTAAACGTGGGCTGCTTGATTTATTTAATATATAATATAATATATATAATTTTATATAATTATATATATATATATATATATATATATATATATATATATATATATATATATATATATATATATTATATTATATTCTTGTGCATAGTTGACTTGTAATTTTAGGTCCGTTACGTTGAGCGTTGATAGTTGGCTCAGGTCCCGGTTCCGGATTTTCGAACGTCCTTTCGTACGCGGAGATATCTTATACTTTGCATTCCGCGATTCGTACTCTTGTCATTTTTAGACATTTCTTATCAATAAATGAAACCACTTGAATTATATCTAGTTCATTTGAGCTTTTTGGTCATTTGCATCTTCAAATCGTCGTTTTCTTCTTTTGTCTTCGCACTTATTTATTTAAACGAATATTACATAAAAATAGAACAATTTCAACCAAAACTTTACATATTGGAAGGATATTGTGCCTAAATATATATTCATTTGGAGCATTATCAGATATTGTGAAGACCCGTCCTAATCCATCCGGACGAAGTCCATATCGATTACAAACGATTCACAACAGTTGATTACATCGCGAGGTAATTGACCTCTATATGATAAATTTTACAAACATTGCATTCGTTTTTAAAAAGACAAACTTTCGTTACATCGACAGTTGACAGGCATGTAAAGCATTTCATAATATATCCAAATATAATTGACTTAATAATAATCTTGATGAACTCAACGAATCGAATGCAACATCTTTTGAAATATGTCATGAATGACTCCAAGTAATATCTCTAATATGAGCAAATGCACAGCGGAAGATTTCTTTCGTACCTGAGAATAAACATGCTTTAAAGTGTCAACCAAAAGGTTGGTGAATTCATTAGTTTATCATAAAGAATCATTTCATAATTTTAATAGACCACAAGATTTCATACTTCCATTTCTCATAATCATACGTCCCATGCATAGAGACAAAAATATCATTCATATGGATTGAACACCTGGTAACCGACATTCACAATATGCATATAAGAATATCCCCATCATTCCGGGATCCTCCTTCGGACATGATATAAATTTCAAAGTACTAAAGCATCCGGTACTTTGGATGGGGCTTGTTGGGCCCGATAGATCTATCTTTAGAGTTCGCGTCAATTAGGGTGTCTGTTCCCTAATTCTTAGATTACCAGACTTAATAAAAAGGGGCATATTCGATTCGATAATCCAACCATAGAATGTAGTTTCGATTACTTGTGTCCATCTCGTAAAACAGTTATAAAAACAGCGCATGTATTCTCAGTCCCAAAAATATATATTGCAAAAGCATTTAAAAAGGGATTAATGAAACTCACAATACTGTATTTTGTAGTAAAAATACATATGACGATATTGAACAATGCAGGGTAGGCCTCGGATTCACGAACCTATAACAGTTATTTACATATTAAAACATGTAACAAGTTTATATATTTATTTGTAATCTACTCGTTATTTTAATGAATTATATATTATTTTAATAATTAAATAACTTATATTTATTCTACATACTTTAAGTAGTTAATAGTTATATAGCAAATACTTATTAAAATATTTTATCATTCATTACACAACAATAACAATCATCAATAATCAAATAAACTACAACCATTAAATTAAACTTTTACATTAAAGGCAGCATCAGTTAGTGTTATATATATATATATATATATATATATATATATATATATATATATATATATATATATATATATATATATATATATATATATATATATATATATTTTTTTTTTTTTTTCACACATCCCTTTTTAATAGTCATGGCCGCCCATATATATCTAAGTCTAGTTTGGGTTGGCCCAATGGACAACCGAAGAAGTTAGTTTGAAGAAATATAAAGATTGCTCGTGGACTTTTGATTTGGTACTCTTATGTTGACCGATGATCATGGATATTTTAAGAAATATGTGCATGGAGTGGTGTACATGTTATTAGGAGCACATTGGTTGGTTAATATATGTTAGTGGAGTTAGTGGGTAAACATGTGACACGTTAGTCTAGTATAATGGTTAGTGGTAGTTAAATAGAGTTATGACTATATAAATAGAAGTAGTCATATTAGTTTTATGCAGATTGTTAAAAATGTAGTCCTTTAATATTTTTAACATGTAATCTCTTATGAGATTTTGTGAGTAATATTGCAAGAAACTTGTCACTATGTTTGTCTATTTATATTCAATTCATACATTGAATATAATTTGGTATGAGTATGTTCCAACAGTTACAAGAGGACCTGTTTTGATGTCTTAACTTTTTAACCACTAAATAAAATAAAATACTGGCATCAACATAATTGCAAATTAATACTAATCCAACATTTACATACATATATGAACGACCTTCAGTAGACATCAACCCATCATCGGTTTTTTTTTAGTTTTAATCTTCATTGGAACACCAAAACTCCCAATTTTAAAAGCTACTAGTTTAAAAATTAAAAGGGTTAATCCTTACCTCAAATCAGGAACTAGACTCCTTTAGCTCAACTTGAAAAGATGGTGATGGAATTGGTGAATCCACCTCAAAAATGCTTCTCCTTCTTTAATCCCTCGACTTATTCTCTCTTTTCTTTTGGTGTGCGTGTGTGTGTGTTAGGAGGTGGAGAGGTAAAGATGGCGATCAAAGAAGAGAAATAAAACTAGGTGGTGTTCTCGGTGGTGGTTATATACGAGTGTGGTTTGGTTAGTATGCATGCATGCATGCGCTAAACCAATACATGTATGCAGGTGCCATATTCATGTACGCATGCGACTTATGCGCAAACTTCATGCGTGAAACTGCGTGAAACTTTTGAGGTTAACCGTTGAGCGTTGATCGCTAGCCGCGAGACGTTTTAAGAGAAACTAATGTCTTCTAGTGAAGACGACTAATTCTAAAGTAACAAAAAAAATATCACAATATAAATATAGATTTTTTTTTTAGTTGGTGTTTTCTTTCATCCACAAGCTGTAAAGTACTAGATAAGGAACAATATTAATTAATTGGGATGATTTGTTTTGTTGTACATGGTGATTGGTTGAATAATTTGCAGAAAGTTTCATGGCATATGCATATATATTATATTATCATCCGTAAGTTTGATTATGAGAAAAAGTAATATAGACAACAACAGTAATTTAATCAATCAAAAATCACGAATAGTGAAGCAGCCTACTAGTTTGGATTTTTCGCTGTCGACATCCAAAATTCAGGGTATTATTTCGTGCTCCGTTGTTAATCAATGGCGAATAAAAAAGTGTTCAGAAAAAAATCTCATATTTTTAAATTAACTATATTTATTTATTTTGGTCATTATGGTATAAAATTTGATCATTAATTTATTAAATAAAAATTACATCAACTGTTCCTCTCATTTATGGGTGAAATATAACAAGTGTTAAAATTTATTAATTGGCTTCTAAATATATTTTTAATAAGCCTGAACTTTATATAACTCACTTTCGGATTATCATTTATTTTAAAATCACATAAGTTCCTTCTTAACTCATTTACTATTCATTTAATAACAATTGAGCATTACCATCGTTTACGAAATAAATTCGAAATCCCAAAATATAAATTTAATATACCTTATTTATATACATAGATATGTTTTAAATATTAATTATCATAATATCATATTTTTATTTTATTTTATATACTTAGCTTTAATAACAACAACATATAATATTTCAAATTATATTTCGAATTATTATTTATATATACATACACCCATATCTATTTACAATTAATTGTTCGTGAATCATCAAGAGCAGTCAAAGGTCAAATGAATATATGAAAATAGTTCAAAGTTTTTGAGACTTCAATGTTACAGACTTTGCTTATCGTGTCGGAAACATATAAAGATTAAGTTTAAATTTAGTCGGAAATTGCCGGGTCGTCACAGTACCTACCCGTTAAAGAAATTTCGTCCCGAAATTTGAGTGAGGTGGTCATGGTTAACAATAAAAATGTTTTCCTGACGAATATGAGTTGATAAATTGAATTTTATCATCATTGAGTAATATGGATAAAAATAACTCGATTATTCGAAGAGTACGAATGAAGCTATCACCAAAGAGTGAAATAGGAAAGTAAAGATTCATCTTAACTTTTGACAGAGTTAGGATTGAATTTAGAAAATAAAGTTCGTCTTAACTTTTGACGTCATCTTGGTTGAATTCCGGAATTCAAGGGATTTTAAGAAAATTTTCGAAATCTAAAAGATTTGATTCTTCGGCGAATAAGGGAATTAAGATCTCTATAATTAAATACGGTGATCTGCCTCGATTACTCTGTCTTATATTTCCATTATAAATTTATCTTTTCCGTTCCATTAGTTTCCACCACTTCTATACCTTCTTTCTCAGTTCATATATCCAAAAGATTATAATAATGCTTAATCCGGTTCTAATCCTTGTTCTTATTCTGACTATCGCAATGATCGTTCTTCTTTTCCAACTCCCACCGGAAGAATCTGTTTATTCCTGTTATGCTCTAGGGAATATTGTATTTATAATTCTCCCATGTCTTTATATTGTTATACGCACTGATATCCACAGTTTGTAATTTCGGTGTTGTCATTGGGCTTTATATTTTCTCTTATACTTCGAAGTCCTTGCTTCTGTTTTTCTATAATCATTATCATCCCCAGTTAATATTCCCACTATTTGCTACGATTTATACTCCAATTTCTATTTTGGAGCTTTGTCCCTTCGTTTCTTCTTCTTGCGATTGGGCATCTCTTGTAATGGTCCAGAATTTGCAGATACAAGTTTCAGAATGAACATCGTTAATGTCCTAAGAAAGAAACGGTAATAGCATAATTTGACTTGTCAAATTACCAGAATTCAAAGAAAGATAGGACTATCAAGAAAAATATGTTCTTGATATGTTTATAGATTAGACAGAACGTAAGAGTCGTGTAACATAGCACATGATGACGTTGTAATATGTGAATCATCACATTCTATTTAGAAACTCAGCATGACTTACTGTAATATAATCACGTTGATCAAGTGTCATTATATTATACTAACTCATGCATCAGTTCTCAACATTACTTCAATAACATTCATATTTTAAGCTCGAAAGTTTACAGAATATTGAAACTAACAGTTTCTATATGATGTAACACTGATAGCACGCAGAGTTTAATGATTTCAGATAAGAACAGTTATGAAAATATCTTCAGAAATATGGAGGATATTTATAATGAAATATACGATGATATCTTGGAATTTCTAATATCGAAGGATGGTAAAGAAAATTTGTCCACAAGAGTTTGGAGTCAGAAGCAAGGTATTCGCTAAAGATTTCATCAGAAACATAATCTTCAGGATTCTTTGAAGTCAAACTTATTCTTTGTGATTTGTTCACGGTTTCCTTCATAGTTTCGCATAATCTGCTTTTCAGTACTATATTTTCTATTGAATGTTTCCAATATATTGATACACAGGAAGCACGAAGAGGTATATAATTTCGGACGAGAATATTTATGAAAATATCCTCAGAAATATCAAAGATATTGATGATGATATTTTGGAATTTCTAAGTTCGACGGTTGATGGAGAAAGGTTTTCTGCAAGATTTTAACATGACTTCGGAGCAAGATATTCTCTAAAGATTTCAACGGATCCAGAATTACCTGAATCCTTTAAATATAGGATTTGATCCTTGTATTTGTCCTTGGTCTCCTTCATGGGTAACTCAATCTGTTTTTCAATACCCAATTTTCTATCGAGCGTTCCTAACACTCCTTTCTTTATCATCAAACTTTTGTACGTTTAGACCATCTACCATTTTTCTGTTTCCTCTGCATTTAATGCTATGATATCTGAATCATCGGTTATTAATCCGAGGTGGTTTCAGGAGAATTGTGTTTTTAGATGATTAAACGCTGATGGTAATATGATGGAATATGAAAGGTTACCTGGTAACAATAAAAGAGCACGCGTATATATAAACGTTATAATAAGGTTGTTTCGTACGAAAAGTTGAAGTTGACTTGTTGGAGCTGTGACAAAATTGGCTAATTTTGAAAAGGGATCGCAAAGTTGTTTTTGTTAATAAATGCCAAAGGATCTGACGCGGCTACGTGTTGAACTTTTACTCAATTGCCGAGAGTTTCTCAGGTGCATAACTATATGCATAAATCTTTCCTTCCGTAGATGAAGTGCGGTTGATTCATCCTATCGATTGAGGTGTTTTCAAGAATCATGAAAGGTTTGAACGCAGAATGTAATCGTGAAGATACAAATGAGGTTTAAGACGAAATCAAGTGGCAAACTTGAAGAATTGTTTAGTTTCATATGTTATATTCAATATTTTAATTCATTTTAATTGTCCAATCTTGATAGTCCACAGTAACAGTCCAATAATTCATATATAGTTTAATATATACTATTCGAATTAATTAATACGTGTCGTAACCCGTATACGTCTCAGACTCGATCACAACTCAAAGTATATATATTATTATAGAATCAGCCTCAACCCTGTATAGAGAACTCGGTCATTACTGCATATAGAGTGTCTATGGTGATTCTAAATAATATATATAGATGCGTCGATATGATATGTCAAAACCTTGTATACGTGTCCCGATATTTAAAGTGCGTAAAATAAATACAGAAATTAAATGACGATAAATAAAATGCGTAAAGTAAATAACAGAAATTAAATAACGATAAATAAAATTACGAGAATTAAAATTGCGATAAAATAAATTGTGATAAATAAAATGTAATATGGAATTAACAGTTAGCTAGGAACAGTTAGCTAGAATTTTGTTAGCGTGGTTTCTTAACAAAATTTCATATTGTCAATTAGTCTGTTTCTAATCAATTTTTATTGTGTCCATTATTTCTTCATTATGCCACTTGTTGGATTCTGATAAATCAAAATTCAAATATGAAATTGGATGAATATGGTTATTCTGTGGTGAACGGATTTGTAATTCAGTGAATGTAAGTAGGATAGTAAATGACTGTTGAATCAGCTTCATCGAATGTACAGTGTAACTTATTAAAGTGAAATCTAAATATTCCTCGAGTATTACCTACCCGTTAAAAATATTTTCACCATTAACAGTTTGTACAAAAGAATTTTTAATTACAATCTTTATGAAATTATATAGACATATATATTTTCTTCAGATATAATCATGAATTTAATGAGTTAATGTGATATTAATCTCATTTGATTTACCATTAGAACAAGAATATATAATCTCTAAAACATTAGAGATTACATAATCGCCATGTCGAACGAAAATAAAATAGATAGAACGATACGTAGAACGATGATTATACTCGAGGTACAGAATGAGATGTCGAAGCTGGTGATGCGGATGTTGTTGTTGGTGGTACTAATGCTGTTGGTGCTAAGGTTGGTGATGTTACTGGTATTGCTGATACTGCTGGTGCTTGCAAATTGTGTACCGTGCTCTCTAAAGTTAACACTCGAGCTCGGAGTTCTTTAACTTCTTCTACTAACCCTGGTTGATTATCAGTGTGAGGTAGTGGTCGTATATCTTCTCTAGTTCCGTTAATGGTAGATTCAAGACGAAAAATTCTTGCAAATAGGGTATAAACGGTGTTACGAACGGGTTCGCCGGTGAGCGGGTCAAGTACTCCAAGGTTAGGTGGTAGATTCGATTCATGATATGGAGTACCTTCTTCCCTTCTCCATAGGGTGAGTATGTCGCAAACCCACCCCCATTTTCTCCAGTAATCACGGTAGTTGGTTGGTTGGTGTGCTCCTGTCACTCTGTCTTCGGAGTCAGAGGAACTTGGTTGATTCGTAGAGGCCATCTTACGCGATCTCTGGAAAGATTTTTGATATGAAGAGTTTAGTGACAGCAATAGATAGTTGGATGGTATTCTCAATGCATAATTTGCATAGATATATATAGTACTAGGATCCCTTAAATTAAGGAGAAATTTATGAGAGATATCAGGCAAGGTCTACAGTAACAGATACGCTAAGATATGAATTGTCAGATACGCTAAGATATGAATTTTATCTATACACTATTCATGCAGTCAATGCAGTAAAATGTGTCTAGACTAAGAATAATGAGTAAGTGATTTCCTAAGGATGATAAGCAGATGGTTTTCGACAAAAATGATAAGCAAAACTTTTGACATGCAGACACGGTCGAAGTCCAGACTCACTAATGCATCCTAACAATTATCAGTTAGACGTACTAATGCAAGACCTGGTTCGCTAAGACCACCGCTCTGATACCAACTGTGAAGACCCGTCCTAATCCATCCGGACGAAGTCCATATCGATTACAAACGATTCACAACAGTTGATTACATCGCGAGGTAATTGACCTCTATATGATAAATTTTACAAACATTGCATTCGTTTTTAAAAAGACAAACTTTCGTTACATCGACAGTTGACAGGCATGTAAAGCATTTCATAATATATCCAAATATAATTGACTTAATAATAATCTTGATGAACTCAACGACTCGAATGCAACATCTTTTGAAATATGTCATGAATGACTCCAAGTAATATCTCTAATATGAGCAAATGCACAGCGGAAGATTTCTTTCGTACCTGAGAATAAACATGCTTTAAAGTGTCAACCAAAAGGTTGGTGAATTCATTAGTTTATCATAAAGAATCATTTCATAATTTTAATAGACCACAAGATTTCATACTTCCATTTCTCATAATCATACGTCCCATGCATAGAGACAAAAATATCATTCATATGGATTGAACACCTGGTAACCGACATTCACAATATGCATATAAGAATATCCCCATCATTCCGGGATCCTCCTTCGGACATGATATAAATTTCAAAGTACTAAAGCATCCGGTACTTTGGATGGGGCTTGTTGGGCCCGATAGATCTATCTTTAGAGTTCGCGTCAATTAGGGTGTCTGTTCCCTAATTCTTAGATTACCAGACTTAATAAAAAGGGGCATATTCGATTCGATAATCCAACCATAGAATGTAGTTTCGATTACTTGTGTCCATCTCGTAAAACAGTTATAAAAACAGCGCATGTATTCTCAGTCCCAAAAATATATATTGCAAAAGCATTTAAAAAGGGATTAATGAAACTCACAATACTGTATTTTGTAGTAAAAATACATATGACGATATTGAACAATGCAGGGTAGGCCTCGGATTCACGAACCTATAACAGTTATTTACATATTAAAACATGTAACAAGTTTATATATTTATTTGTAATCTACTCGTTATTTTAATGAATTATATATTATTTTAATAATTAAATAACTTATATTTATTCTACATACTTTAAGTAGTTAATAGTTATATAGCAAATACTTATTAAAATATTTTATCATTCATTACACAACAATAACAATCATCAATAATCAAATAAACTACAACCATTAAATTAAACTTTTACATTAAAGGCAGCATCAGTTAGTGTTATATATATATATATATATATATATATATATATATATATATATATATATATATATATATATATATATATATATATATATATATATATATATATATATATTTTCACACATCCCTTTTTAATAGTCATGGCCGCCCATATATATCTAAGTCTAGTTTGGGTTGGCCCAATGGACAACCGAAGAAGTTAGTTTGAAGAAATATAAAGATTGCTCGTGGACTTTTGATTTGGTACTCTTATGTTGACCGATGATCATGGATATTTTAAGAAATATGTGCATGGAGTGGTGTACATGTTATTAGGAGCACATTGGTTGGTTAATATATGTTAGTGGAGTTAGTGGGTAAACATGTGACACGTTAGTCTAGTATAATGGTTAGTGGTAGTTAAATAGAGTTATGACTATATAAATAGAAGTAGTCATATTAGTTTTATGCAGATTGTTAAAAATGTAGTCCTTTAATATTTTTAACATGTAATCTCTTATGAGATTTTGTGAGTAATATTGCAAGAAACTTGTCACTATGTTTGTCTATTTATATTCAATTCATACATTGAATATAATTTGGTATGAGTATGTTCCAACAGTTACAAGAGGACCTGTTTTGATGTCTTAACTTTTTAACCACTAAATAAAATAAAATACTGGCATCAACATAATTGCAAATTAATACTAATCCAACATTTACATACATATATGAACGACCTTCAGTAGACATCAACCCATCATCGGTTTTTTTTTAGTTTTAATCTTCCTTGGAACACCAAAACTCCCAATTTTAAAAGCTACTAGTTTAAAAATTAAAAGGGTTAATCCTTACCTCAAATCAGGAACTAGACTCCTTTAGCTCAACTTGAAAAGATGGTGATGGAATTGGTGAATCCACCTCAAAAATGCTTCTCCTTCTTTAATCCCTCGACTTATTCTCTCTTTTCTTTTGGTGTGCGTGTGTGTGTGTTAGGAGGTGGAGAGGTAAAGATGGCGATCAAAGAAGAGAAATAAAACTAGGTGGTGTTCTCGGTGGTGGTTATATACGAGTGTGGTTTGGTTAGTATGCATGCATGCATGCGCTAAACCAATACATGTATGCAGGTGCCATATTCATGTACGCATGCGACTTATGCGCAAACTTCATGCGTGAAACTGCGTGAAACTTTTGAGGTTAACCGTTGAGCGTTGATCGCTAGCCGCGAGACGTTTTAAGAGAAACTAATGTCTTCTAGTGAAGACGACTAATTCTAAAGTAACAAAAAAAAATATCACAATATAAATATAGATTTTTTTTTTTAGTTGGTGTTTTCTTTCATCCACAAGCTGTAAAGTACTAGATAAGGAACAATATTAATTAATTGGGATGATTTGTTTTGTTGTACATGGTGATTGGTTGAATAATTTGCAGAAAGTGTCATGGCATATGCATATATATTATATTATCATCCGTAAGTTTGATTATGAGAAAAAGTAATATAGACAACAACAGTAATTTAATCAATCAAAAATCACGAATAGTGAAGCAGCCTACTAGTTTGGATTTTTCGCTGTCGACATCCAAAATTCAGGGTATTATTTCGTGCTCCGTTGTTAATCAATGGCGAATAAAAAAGTGTTCAGAAAAAAAATCTCATATTTTTAAATTAACTATATTTATTTATTTTGGTCATTATGGTATAAAATTTGATCATTAATTTATTAAATAAAAATTACATCAACTGTTCCTCTCATTTATGGGTGAAATATAACAAGTGTTAAAATTTATTAATTGGCTTCTAAATATATTTTTAATAAGCCTGAACTTTATATAACTCACTTTCGGATTATCATTTATTTTAAAATCACATAAGTTCCTTCTTAACTCATTTACTATTCATTTAATAACAATTGAGCATTACCATCGTTTACGAAATAAATTCGAAATCCCAAAATATAAATTTAATATACCTTATTTATATACATAGATATGTTTTAAATATTAATTATCATAATATCATATTTTTATTTTATTTTATATACTTAGCTTTAATAACAACAACATATAATATTTCAAATTGTATTTCGAATTATTATTTATATATACATACACCCATATCTATTTACAATTAATTGTTCGTGAATCATCAAGAGCAGTCAAAGGTCAAATGAATATATGAAAACAGTTCAAAGTTTTTGAGACTTCAATGTTACAGACTTTGCTTATCGTGTCGGAAACATATAAAGATTAAGTTTAAATTTAGTCGGAAATTGCCGGGTCGTCACAGATATCCATTATAATAATTCAACCATAGAATGTAGTTTCAAGTACTTGTGTCTATTTCGTAAAATAGTTATAAAAGCGGCGCATTTATTCTCAATCCCAAAAATATATATAAAAAGGGAGTAATGAAACTCACGATATTGTATTTCGTAGTAAAAAAATACATATGACGGCATTGAACAAGGCAAGGTTGGCCTCGGATTCACGAACCTATATTAGTATATGTTGGTCAAATAAATGTCTACCAAGCTAGGTCAGGTTGTAACATCCGTGTTACATCCATCCCACATCGGTTGAAGAGGGGAACGAAGCATGCCTTATAAGGGTGTGGAGACCTTTCCTAGCATGACGCGTTTTGGGAGCACAAGGGCAGCAAATCCCATGAGAACTCTGCAGTTAAGCGTGCTCAGGTGAGAGCACTACCAGGATGGGTGACCTCCTAGGAAAGTGCTCGTCGTGTTTGGTCGCCAAGAAAAATCCGTGCGCCTACGGGCAAAGCGGAAAATATCATGCTACGGGGAACGACCTGGGATGTTACATATGGTATCAGAGCCAGGCCCCGGACCAAACGTGCACCGCGAGGACGCTGTGTCCCATTAAGGGGGAGGATTGTAACATCCGTGTTACATCCGTCCCACAACGGTTGGAGAGGGGAACGAAGCATGCCTTATAAGGGTGTGGAGACCTTTCCTAGCATGACGCGTTTTGGGACCACAAGAGCAGCAGATCCCATGAGAACTCTGCAGTTAAGCGTGCTCAGGCGAGAGCACTACTAGGATGGGTGACCTCCTGGGAAAGTGCTCGTCGTGTTTGGTCGCCAAGAAAAATCCGTGCGCCTATGGGCAAAGCGGACAATATCATGCTACGGGGAACGACCTGGGATGTTACACAGGTCATAGTGTATCATAATCCTAATGCTCGAGATTATCATGCAAGAGTCAATAAAAGTCAATTTGTCCCAAAATGACTTCCAAAATCTATACATGTTTATTGTATAACTTAAATATAGTCGTTTTATATATTTAAATATATTTATCATATTTTATTAGAGTAAATAATATAAATCATTTATTAATAAATAAAAATTTATATTAAAATTTATATATGATAAAAATATACTTTTTATATATCTCAAGTAATAAAATTTATAAAGTTCACTTGATATCATAAAAATATAGTGGTATGTATTATTAATGTAATTATATTACGTGTGATAAAAATATCTTTGTATCACATATTTATTTGATAAAATAATATTGATAATAATAATAATGAACAAAAGTTGTATTATTTGTAAATACAATAATATTAATTATTTTAATAATAATAATAATAATAATAATAATAAAAATAAAAATAATAAAATTATTTATGTTTAATTAATGATAATAATAATTTTAATAATAAATAATATTATTATAATCATGTTAATGATAATAAAAGTGATAATGATATTGTTGTTATAATTAATACTAATAATATTCATAAAATGATAGTTTTAATGAATACATTTTCTAACAAATATGATAATATTAATAATAACGATACTTTTTAATATTATCGATAATAATAATAATCATAATATTAATATTAATAATAATCTTAGTGATAATAACGATAGTATTAATAATAACGATAACAATTTTCAATATTAATACTTATATTAATAACGATAATGATAATAATAATAATAATTATTTTTAGATAATAATAACGATGATAATAACGACGATAGTAATAATAATAATACTAAAATTAATAATAATTCAGTTGGCTATATCTTTTAATCCGTACATCGAAACCACACGATTTCTAAATGAAAAGTTATTAATTTTTCGCCAGCTTTCCAACGACATACATATCATATACCTTATATCAATAACATATGTATCAAATTCGTGATTCATCATAAACTATCTAACGACTAAATTTAGCATACAAGCATGCATAATCATATATACTCGAGCACTAGTCAGGGATACACTATTAATATATAAAAGATAAGATATGAGTGCTCACGTATCAATATTGTGATTCAATATTACAGGAAAGTACGTAGACGCAACGGAGATGATAAATACTTGATTTGACTCATGAGCATACCCTCGAATAATACCCATAACCTCCATAGCTATAACCCATAATTTCCTTAGCTCTATCCCTCTCGAAAAACCCATTTTGAAATCATTCGAACAACACTCCGTCGTAGTATTTTATGTATATTAATAATAATACTACTACTAATAATAATAATATGATTTAATAAAAATAATAATAATAATAATAATAATAATAATAATAATAATAATAATAATAATAATAATAATAATAATAATAATAATAATAATAATAATAATAATAATAATAATAATAATAATAATAATAATATATAAATATAGAAAGGGTGCGAGAGATAGATAAAGAAACAGAACCAGAAGTCGTTCGATTTTATAGCACATTTCACCCACCTACCCCCACCATGCGATCGCATGGGATTTTACCTATATGGCCATGCGATCGCATGGCATGAAAAATACAGCTCCAATTCACAATTTATGCCTACCGGCACTAATATATATATTATTTAATATATAATATATTTAATCTTTAGAATTAATAAAATATTATATTATATTCTCGTGCATAGTTGATTTGTAATTTTAGCACCGATGAATTGTACGTTAACGCTCGACTTACATATCGGTTCCGGTTTTTCGAACGCCTTTTCGTACATTTAGAAAACTTGTACTTTACGTTTCACGACGTGTACCTTTATCAATAATTAGATTTAATCATCGATAAACTATCTTACCCAAAACATAACTTATACATTTGAGTGTTATGGTCATTTGCTTCTATAAATCAAAATCTCGTTATTTATCAAATTATGTTTAATAATATTATTTTAAATACAAAATGTTTTATGACCAAGTTAATATTATATTTCATCACTTCGTAAAATATAAATAAATTTTTCATTTAGAAATATAGACTTATATATTTTAGAAATATTTATTTACTAATATAATATTTAGTTTTTCAAAAACTAATTATATTTCAAAGTTTGATATATATAAATTAAAATCATTTAAACAATAGATATTATTATATCACCTAACGTTTACGCTCTAAAACTTAATTTAATATAATTCATTTATGCGCCAACATTTATTTCAACTCCTCAAACATTTTAAATAACATATCTAAAAATCAATCGAATCAAATAAATAAGTGTTACTACTATCTACTTAACTAATTTGAAGTTATATATATTCAATAATTATAAACACGTTTTAAATACATGTTGCAAGTTATTTATATACACAACAATTAATATTCCAATTCACGTTATTTAAACAAGGACATTTTAATAATCAAATTCCATTATATCGAAAAACGTTTTCGTACACTTGTATCTAAATCAATTGATTATTATGAAATCTAGTCTTCCACTAACTTTTGTCTAATTTTCATTATTTGACACATTGTTCTCATATGAAGATCACTTTACCAATTATTCCGAATATCGTTAAAAAGAATAGATTTCTTAAATCATAGTAGACCTCATAACAGAAACCCGTAATCATAATCACAATGTATCTGATAATTCAATCATTTGATATTATCTTTTATTTCCGTCGATAAATATATTAAATATATTTTGAAACAAATACGATCATGTAAAGTATTATTCATCTAATACTTTGTTAATGTTTTCAAGTTATAACATATACACATATACATATATAATCATATCCGTTCATATAATGGTTCGTGAATCGTTGGTATTTGGTCGAGGTTAAATAAATGTATGAATACAGTTTACACTTCTTGAGATTCAACTTAACAAACTTTGCTTATCGTGTCGGAATAATATAAAGATCAAGTTTAAATTTGGTCAGAATTTTCCGGGTTGTCACATTCTTCTTATCCAGGCTTTCCATTTCAATTTCTTCATCCACCTCCTCGTCACTCTGGTTAGGAGTTTCAAGAATAATTAGTTCAGAGAGTTCTTCTAGAGTGAAGTCGTCTCTAGTAATTAAAAGATCAAAATACGGTGGAAGTGAAGACTGAGTAGGTGTGGAGTGGTTATTCTTCTTGTCTTCTACTTCTATCTTCTTCTTTTCATTCTCGGAATTGAAGGTGACTTTCCTAGTGGAGATGGTATTTATTTCACCGTTCCCATCAATAGGACATACAGACTCGTCGTTTGTGAAAGTGACCTCTTCTTCACGGGCTCTCAAGGTGATAGTCCGTGAATAGACGTCAACGATCGCTTTGGCTGTATTCATGAAAGGCATTCCTAAGATGATAGGGGTTTTCTCATCTTATTTATAGTCCATAACCACAAAGTCGGTCGGAAAAAGGAATTTGTCGACCTTAACCATGACGTTCTCAGCTATTCTCTTAGGATATCTAGTGGATTGGTCAGCTAGCTTGTTGCTCATTTTTGTAGGGTTAAGGTTTCCAATTTCGAGTTTCTGGAACAGTGAGTAGGGCATGAGATTGATGCTGGCACCAAGGTCAATGAGAGAATAGATAGTACCAGATTGGTAGATAGAACAAGGAAGGGTAAATCGTCAGGTATCCCCTAGTTTTTCAGGAAGAGTATTTAAGAGAATGGCTGAACAATCCACGTTCAGCGGGACATTGGGTACTTCGGATACCTTATCCTTGGTTGATAAGAGTTTTCTAAAATACTTCTTACTATGAGAATTTTTAGACACAGTGTCCAAAAATTTACCGTCAAGCTTGAAAGATTTCATCTTGTTATTTCTTTGCTCGAGACGGCCAAGGAATGGAATGGGTACTTTCCTATCGGTTTTAGGTGATGACTCAATGACTACTACTGAACAGGTATTAGTTAGTTTCTTCTCCTTAGAAGAAACTGAAGGTTGGCTATGTGCCACCTTTGAGTCATTTTTAGGACAACCTAGAGAATCGAGACGTTGATTTAGCTGTCTTATTTGATTTTTAAGACTACTCAAGTGATTAGTCATGACTATGTCAGCTGCGTCTTATCTTGCTGTGATCATGTTGATGTTACGCAGTATGACATTGTCTGGACTTGTCTCTATTGGGGTAGTGGGTTTGGTAGGTTGGTTGTACGGATGAGCTAGGATCTTATCGGAGTAGACAACAGAGTCCTCACATTCAGCCTTGTATACCTTGACTGGATGTGGGTTAGTATAGTTCTGGCATAATTGCACTTGAGACACATGTTGCGGGAGTTTCTTTAGCTCTCCGACTTCTTTGGTGAGGTTTTCTATTTGGTCCGAGAGAAATTTTATGTTTTCATTTTCGATAGGATCGGAGGCGGAAAGCGGTGTTGCTGATGAAATGTGCTCTTCCGTGTTTAAATCATGATGGTGCATAGTCATCTTCTCGATCAATCTCCATGCCTCGTCAGCAGTGAATTTCATGAAGTTACCTTGAGAAACAACATCAAGAGTAGACTTGTTGTTCTGATTCAGACCTTTATAGAAGGTCAAAATTTGATCAGTTCTCTCAAGACGGTGGTTCGGGCATCTTCGAAGCAAATGTTTGAATCTTTCCCATGCAGTGTAGAGTGATTCATCGTAGGCTTGCTGAAAGTTTACGATATCATTCCTGAGTATGATTTGTGTTGATGGGAGAAGTACTTGATTAATAAAGTTGTTGCCATTTCCTCCCATGAAGTGATAGAGTTGGGTTCTAATCCATCAAACCAGGTTTTTGCATGAAGAGTTAAGGAATAGGGGAACAGATATAGACGAATACATCTTGTTCAACCCCATTTTGCTTATATGAGTTGGATAAAGAGAGGAATCTATTTAAGTGAGAGTTGGGATCGTCAATTGGTAAGATGTGGAATAGGCAATGGTTGTGACTGAGTTGTATGATGCTATGCTTAAGCACAAAAGACACTCTGTTAACCTCTGGATAGATTATCGGTCCTCCTCGTTCTTCTCACGAGGGTTTGGTGATGTCAGCGAGAGTGATGCATGCTGCCATTGTCGAACTATTGGCATGTAAGTGTGGATCTCGTCGGATGGGTACAATGTATGATATCGGATAGAAGAAAGGATGTGTCGGAAGAAATCTTAGCGGTCTAAGTAGGTTAAATCATCCTAAAGGTTCACTAATAAGGAAGTCCATTTCAAACTTTTTAATTAATCTAATTTAAGCTAATATTATCTAACCTAACTACGGTAAACTAGTAACTTCTGACAAAGCTAGTCTTAGTCAAAAGGGTCTCTTAAAAACTAACTAATCTAAACATGCTCCAAATCGTACTACCGCTCCTCGGCAGTGGCGCAAAAAATTAACTCTACCTATGATATGCCCGAATCGTACAGTTTATTTATGCGGTGTCGTTAGGTCGCAAACGTCAATTCAGGATATCAACAGAAGAAGTTGATTGTTTAATTTATATATGCTGGGCCTAAATCTATTATTACTTCCTATGGGTTAGCAAGGGAAAATATGACCTAGGGTCATTCCTTGAGCGGTCAAATTTGAAACGGAGTTTATTCAGATAATTTATAAAATATCCCGTTCATATTGATTATAAACGTTCCGTATTAATTGATTTCGTCGTGAGGTTTTGACCTCTATATGAGACGTTTTTCAAAGACTGGATTCGATTTTAAAACAAACCATAACCTTTAAAATGTTACGACGATTATCAAATAATGATAATCTAAAATATAGCGTTTTTCACACGACCATTACATAATGGTTTACAATAATATTACACATTAACATAAGTCTTCGAATGCAATTTTTAAACAATATTATACAAGCATGGACTCCAAATCTTGTCCTTAATTTAGTATGCAACAGCGGAAGCTCTTAATAATCACCTGAGAATAAACATGCTTAAAACATCAACAAAATTGTTGGTGAGTTATAGGTTTAACCAACATATTATTAAATCATAATAATAGACCACAAGATTTCATTTTTATAACACATCTCTTATCAGGCATTTCACAAACTGCATAGAGATAAAAATCATTCATATGTTGAACACCTGGTAACCGACGTTAACTTAATGCATAGAATATCCCCAAAACAGAACCTCTCGTCTGTATAATAATCTCAAAGTACTAAACCATCCATAACCTGAATTGGGGTTGTTAAGCCCAATAGATCTATCTTTAGGATTCGCGTCAATTAGGGGTCATTTCCCTAATTCTTAGGCTACCAGACTTGAAGGGCGATATTCGGTTTAATAATCCAACCATAGAATGTAGTTTTGCGTACTTGTGTCTATTTTGTAAAACATTTATAAAGCTGCATGTATTCTCATCCCAAAATATTAGATTTTAAAAGTGGGACTATAACTCACTTTCACAGATTTTTACTTCGTCGGGAAGTAAGACTTGGCCACTGGTCGATTCATGAACCTATAACAAATATGTACATATATATCAAAGTATGTTCAAAATATATTTACAACATTTTTAATACGTTTTAATGTTTTAAATATTTTCAGTCAGCTGTCCTCGTTAGTAACCTACAACTAGTTGTCCATAGTTAGATGTACAGAAATAAATTGATATATATTATCTTGACCCAATCAACGAACCAGTGTATACACGTCTCAGGCTAGATCACAACTCAAAGTATAAATTTTTTTGGAATCAACCTCAACCCTGTATAGCTAACTCCAACATTACTGCATATAGAGTGTCTATGGTTGTTCCAAATAATATATATAGATGGGTCGATATGATATGTCAAAACATTTGCATACGTGTCTATGGTATCCCAAGATTACATAATATATTAGAATACATGTATAATACAATATAAGTTAGCTAGGATATGATTTGTATAGATTTGTTACCAATTTTCACGTAGCTACAACAAGTAAAAATATCCAATCTTGTTTTACCCATAACTTCTTCGTTTTAAATACGTTTTGAGTGAATCCAATTGCTATGGTTTCATATTGAACTTTAAGTTTATGAATCAATACAGAAAAAGTTTAAGTTTATAGTTGGAAATACAGGTTACAAGTCAATTTTGTAAAGGTAGTCATTCAGTCGAAAGAACGACGTCTAGATGACCATTTTGGAAAACATACTTTCACTTTGAGTTTAATCATGATTTTTGGATATAGTTTCATGTTCATAATAAAAATCATTTTCCCAGAAGAACAACTTTTAAATCAAAGTTTTTCATAGTTTTTAATTAACTAACCCAAAACAGCCCGCGGTGTTACTACGATGGCGTATATCCAGTTTTACGGTGTTTTTCGTGTTTTCAGGTTTTAAATCATTAAGTTACCATATCATATAGATATAGAACATGTGTTTAGTTGATTTTAAAAGTCAAGTTAGAAGGATTAACTTTTGTTTGCGAACAAGTTTAGAATTAACTAAACTATGTTCTAGTAATTACAAGTTTTAACCTTCGAATAAGGTAGTTTTATATATATGAATCGAGTGATGTTATGAACATCATTACTAACTAAGGTTTTGTGGATAAACCTACTGGAAATGCGAAAAATATATCTAGCTTCAAAGGATCTTTGGATGGCTTGAAAGTTCTTGAAGCAGAATCATGACACGAAACAAGTTCAAGTAAGATTTTCACTCAAAATAAGATTGTTATAGTTATAGAAATTGAATCAAAGTTTGAATATGAGTATTACCTTGTATTAGAAAGATATCTTACTGTAAATAAGAAAGATTTCTTGAGGTTAGATGATCACTTTACAAGATTGGAAGTAAGCTAGCAAACTTGGAAATATTCTTGATTTTATGAAACTAGAACTTATAGAATTTATGAAGAACACTTAGAACTTGAAGATAGAACTTGAGAGAGATCAATTTGATGAAGAAAATTGATGAATGAAAGTGTTTGTAGGTGTTTTTGATCGTTGGTATATGGATTAGATATAAAGGATGTGTAATTTTGTTTACATGTAAATAAGTCATGAATGATTACTAATATTTTTGTAATTTTATGAGATATTTCATGCTAGTTGCCAAATGATGGTTCCCACATATGTTAGGTGACTCACATGGGCTGCTAAGAGCTGATCATTAGAGTGTATATACCAATGGTACATACATCTAAAAGCTGTGTATTGTACGAGTACGAATACGGGTGCATACGATTAGAATTGTTGATGAAACCGAACGAGGATGTAATTGCAAGAATTTTTGTTAAGTAGAAGTATTTTGATAAGTGTCTTGAAGTCTTTCAAAAGTGTATAAATACGTATTAAAACACTTCATGTATATACATTTTAACTGAGTCGTTAAGTCATCGTTAGTCGTTACATGTAAATGTTGTTTTGAAACCTTTAGGTTAACGATCCTGTTAAGTGTTGTTAACCCATTGTTTATTATATCAAATGAGATGTTAAATTATTACATTATCATGATATTATGATATATTAATATATCTTAAAATGATATATACAATTAAATGTCGTTACAACGATAATCGTTACATATATGTCTCGTTTCGAAATCATTAAGTTAGTAGTCTTGTTTTTACATATGTAGTTCATTGTTAATATACTTAATGATATGTTTACTTATCATAATACCATGTTAACTATATATATTTCCATATATATGACATCATATAGTTTTTACAAGTTTTAACATTCGTGAATCACCGGTCAACTTGGGTGGTCAATTGTCTATATAAAACCTATTTCAATTAATCAAGTCTTAACAAGTTAAGCTACTTAACATGTTGGAAACAATTAATCATATAAATATCAATTTCATTTAATATATATAATTATGGAAAAGTTCGGGTCACTACAGTACCTACCCGTTAAATAAATTTCGTCCCGAAATTTTAAGCAGTTGGAGGTGTTGACGTATCTTCTGGAAATAAGTGCAGGTATTTCTTCTTCATATGATCTCCTCGTTCCCAGGTGAACTCGGGTCCTCTACGAGCATTCCATCAAACCTTAACAATTGGTATCTTGTTTTGCTTGAGCCTTTTAACCTCACGATCCATTATCTCGACGGGTTCTTCAATGAATTGTAGTTTTTCATTGATTTTAATTTCGTCTAAAGGAATAGTGAGATCTTCTTTAGCTAAGCACTTCTTCAGATTCGAGACGTAAAAGGTATTATGTACATTGGCGAGTTGTTGAGGTAATTCAAGTCGGTAGGCTACTGGTCCGACACGATCTAAAATCTTGAATGGTCTAATGTATCTTGAATTTAGTTTACCCCGTTTACCAAATCGAACAACGCCTTTCCAAGGCGAAACCTTATGCATGACCATCTCTCCAATTTCAAATTCTATATCTTTCCTTTTAAGGTCCGCGTAGCTCTTTTGTCGACTCTGAGCGGTTTTCAACCGTTGTTGAATTTGGATGATTTTCTCTGTAGTTTCTTGGATTATCTCCGAACCGGTAATCTGTCTATCCCCCAATTCATTCCAACAAATTGGAGATCTACACTTTCTACCATAAAGTGCTTCGAACGGTGCCATTTCGATACTCGAGTGGTAACTGTTGTTGTAGGAAAATTCTGCTAATGGTAGATGTCGATCCCAACCGTTTCCAAAATCAATAACACGTGCTCGTAGCATGTCTTCAAGAGTCTGTATCGTCCTTTCACTCTGCCCATCGGTTTGTGGATGATAGGCAGTACTCATGTCTAGACGAGTTCCCAATGCTTGTTGTAATGTCTGCCAAAACCTTGAAACAAATCTGTCATCCCTATCAGAGATAATGGAGATTGGTATTCCATGTCTGGAGACGACTTCCTTCAAATACATTCGTGCTAACTTCTCCATCTTGTCATCTTCTCTTATTGGCAGGAAGTGTGTTAATTTGGTAAAACGATCAACTATTACCCAAATAGTATCAAAACCACTTGCAGTCCTTGGCAATTTAGTGATGAAATCCATGGTAATGTTTTCCCATTTCCATTCCGGGATTTCGGGTTGTTGAAGTAGACCTGATGGTTTCTGATGCTCAGCTTTGACCTTAGAACACGTCAAACATTCCCCTACGTATTTAGCAACATCGGCTTTCATACCTGGCTACCAAAAATGTTTCTTGAGATCTTTGTACATCTTCCCCATTCCAGGATGTATTGAGCATCTGGTTTTATGAGCTTCTCTAAGTACTATTTCTCTCATATCTCCAAATTTTGGTACCCAAATTCTTTCAGCCCTATACCGGGTTCCGTCTTCCCGAATATTAAGATGCTTCTCCGATCCTTTGGGTATTTCATCCTTTAAATTTCCCTCATTTAAAACTCCTTGTTGCGCCTCCTTTATTTGAGTAGTAAGGTTATTGTGAATCATTATATTCATAGCTTTTACTCGAATGGGTTCTCTGTCCTTTCTACTCAAAGCGTCGGCTACCACATTCGCCTTCCCCGGGTGGTAACGAATCTCAAAGTCGTAATCATTCAACAATTCAATCCTCATGCACTGCCTCATGTTTAGTTGTTTCTGATTAAATATATGTTGAAGACTTTTGTGGTCGGTATATATAATACTTTTGACCCCATATAAGTAGTGCCTCCAAGTCTTTAATGCAAAAACAACAGCGCCTAATTCCAAATCGTGTGTCGTATAATTTTGCTCGTGAATCTTCAATTGTCTAGACACATATGCAATTACCTTCGTTCGTTGCATTAATACACAACCGAGGCCTTGCTTTGAGGTGTCACAATATATCACAAAATCATCATTCCCTTCAGGCAATGACAATATAGGTGCCGTAGTTAACTTTTTCTTCAACAATTGAAACGCTTTATCTTGTTCATCCTTCCATTCAAATTTCTTCCCTTTATGCGTTAATGAAGTCAAGGGTTTTGCTATTTTGGAAAAATCTTGGATGAATCTTCTGTAGTAACCAGCCAGTCCTAAAAATTGGCGTATTCGAAGTTTTAGGGGTTTCCCACTTTTCAACGGTCTCAATCTTTGTCGGATCCACCTGAATACCTTCTTTGTTCACTATGTGACCGAGGAATTGAACTTCTTCCAACCAAAATGCACACTTTGAAAACTTACCGTACAGTTTTTCTTTCCTCAACAACTCTAGCACTTTTCTCAAATGTTCTTCATGCTCTTGATCATTCTTTGAGTAGATAAGTATGTCATCAATGAAAACAATGAGAAACTTGTCGAGATATGGCCCACACACAGGGTTCATGAGGTCCATGAACACAGCTGGTGCGTTAGTCAATCCAAATGGCATAACCATAAACTCGTAATGACCGTAACGCGTTCTGAAAGCAGTCTTCAAAATATCGTCCTCCTTCACCCGCATTTGATGATACCCAGAACGTAAATCAATCTTCGAATAAACTGACGAGCCTTGTAATTGATCAAATAAGTCATCGATTCTCGGTAGTGGGTAACAGTTCTTGATAGTAAGTTTGTTCAACTCTCGGTAGTCGATACACAACCTGAATGTACCATCCTTCTTTTTGACAAACAAAACAGGAGCTCCCCATGGTGATGTACTTGGTCGTATGAAACCACGCTTTAGAAGTTCTTGTAATTGGCTTTGAAGTTCCTTCATTTTGCTGGGTGCGAGTCTGTATGGAGCACGAGCTATTGGTGCAGCTCCTGGTACAAGATCTATTTGAAATTCAACGGATCGGTGTGGAGGTAATCCCGGTAATTCTTTCGGAAATACATCGGGAAATTCTTTTGCGACGGGAACATCATTGATGCTCTTTTCTTCAGTTTGTACTTTCTCGACGTGTGCTAGAACAACATAGCAACCCTTTCTTATTAGCTTTTGCGCCTTCAAATTACTAATAAGATTTAGCTTCGCGTTGCTCTTTTCTCCGTACACCATTAAGGGTTTTCCTTCTTCTCGTACAATGCGAATTGCATTTTTGTAACATACGATCTCTTCTTTCACCTCTTTCAACCAGTCCATGCCGATTATCACATCAAAACTCCCTAACTCTACTGGTATCAAATCAATCTTAGATGTTTCGCTAACCAGTTTAATTTCTCGATTCCAACATATATTATTTGCTGCAATTAATTTACCGTTTGCTAATTCTAGTATAACTTATTATCCAAAGGCGTCAATGGACAACTTAATTTAGCACAGAAATCCTTACTCATATAGCTTCTATCCACACCCGAATCAAATAAAACATAAGCAGATGTATTGTCAATAAGAAACGTACCCGTAACAAGCTCCGGGTCTTCCTGCGCTTCAACCGCATTAATGTTGAAGACTCTTCCTCGGCCTTGCCCATTATTATCCCCCTGATTTAGACACATATTTTTGTAATGGCCCTTCTTCCCGCATCCAAAATAGGTAATGTCTGCATAAGTTGTTCTGGCATTATTTGTTCCCTTAGCCATTGATCCGTAGATTTCGCACTTTGTCGCACCATGGCCCTTTCTATTACTCTTAGTACACACTGCTGTACAGAGCCCAGTTGGATGGTATCCTTCACATCTCTGGCAGAATTTCTGCCTCTTGTTTTTATTGTTGGAATTGTTGTTGTTGCAGTTGTTATTGTTGTTGAAACAGTTGTTGTAGTTGTTGTTGGGGTGGTTGTTGTTGTTGCGTTTATTGTTGCGAAAATTGGTGCGATTGTAGTTATGATTGTTGGGTTGATTATTGAAATTGTGACCCTTGTCACTGGTTTCTTCCCATTTCCTCTTGACTTGTTTCGTATTGGCTTCTTCGGCCGCCTGTTCTTTAATCCTTTCCTTAATTTGATTTATAAGTTTATGAGCCATTCAACTTACCTTTTGTATGGAGGCGGGCTCGTGTGAACTTATATCCTCTGGGATCCTTTCCGGTAACCCTTTTACAAATGCGTCGATTTTCTCTTCTTCATCTTCGAACGCTCCCGGACACAATAGGCACAACTCTATGAATCGTCGTTCGTACGTGGTAATATCAAACCCGTGTGTTCGTAACCCTCTAAGCTCTACCTTGAGCTTATTGACCTCATTTCTGGGACGGTACTGCTCGTTCATTAAGTGTTTAAATGCTGAACACGGTAGTGCGTAAGCAGCATCTTATCCCACTTGTTCGAGATAGGTATTCCACCATGTTAACGCAGTACCTGTGAAGGTATGCGTGGCGTACTTTACCTTATCTTCCTCAGCACATTTGCTTATAGCAAACACAGATTCGACCTTTTCGGTCCATCGTTTCAGTCCAACTGGTCCTTCAGTTCCATCAAATTCCAGAGGTTTACAGGCAGTGAAAGCCTTGTAGGAGCATCGTACACGGTTTCCTGTGGAGTTAACTCCACTGCTAGACCCTGAGTTATTGTTGTTTTGCATTGCAGCCTGTATTGCGGCTATATTTGCTGCAAAGAAAGCACGGAAGTCTTCCTCACTCATGTTCAAGTTCTGACGAGTAGTCGGTGTCATTTCCTTCAAAAATAGCCAAAAGAATTAAGTTAATCATATAGAATATTAAGAGTAGTCAATAGTATTCCGTAGCATAATATGAACTCATTTATAAAGCTTTTTCTTCATATTAGCATTTTATAAGTTTTAATTTGGGTAATACCTACCCGTTAAGTTCATACTTAGTAGCTAACATACAATTTAACTACTACAATTATATATGAAAACTGATTATAATAATATTTCACATTCAAACTTTTATACAATATTTTGCAAACTTACAATACCGCTATTTTACATATAGCATGAAATATAGCACATAAAAACTCTGATACAAAACAGTTGCGAAGACAATTCTAGTTAATACGCAAGTCGTTCAACAAAGGCAATAAAGACACATAATTCATACGTCCAGAAACAAGTCATGCATTCTGGTTTTACTAGGAGTACTTCCCATCCTTGGTCTAGTGGAACATAACCGTTGTGACTGTTGACAAGACAGCATGTTGTAATGTCGTCAAAAGGACAAGGGTTTCGTAATGTCCAACAGCCCCGTAATAATCTAAAAACCTTGTTTCTCATCTCAACTACCGAGTCCATCACTTGTGGGAATGTTTTATTTAAAAGTTGCAACCCAATGTTCTTTTTCTCAATTTGATGAGAAGCGAACATTATTAACCCGTAAGCATAACATGCTTCTTTATGTTGCATGTTAGAAGCTCTTTCTAACTCACGAAATCCTATGTTGGGATATGTTGAGTCAAAATAGGTTCTTAACCCGTAGCGTAAAATTGCATTTGGGTTCCCCGCATTTAACGCTTTAAAAAAAACACGGCGTAACTTACGGTCTCCCCAATGTGATATACCCCACCTATCAAAGGAAAGCCTTTTATAAACTAAGGCATTTTTGGAAAGTCTTTTAAATGTTTGAAAAGTTAATTTCGCCATAACTAAATGTGTTGATGAATTCTGACCGACTCTAGACAAGATTTCCTCAATCATATCCTCTGGTTGGTCTTCTAAAATATTCGATTGTCTACCCTTATCGCCCATTTTGTTTTTATACTGTAAAATAGACAAGGATTAGATTCGTAAAAGATAATTAACAAACAATACAAGCAATTTTTACATAGAACATAAAAGTACAAGCACACTATATTACATATATTACACAACATGATTACAACTCTTTAATCCAACTCACTCGTTTCTTCTTCTTCGGACTTGGTTCGTTTTGCTAATTTCCTAGGGATATATGATGCTCCCCTAATACGAGCTATCATTTTCCACAATGGTTTAGAAAAACCTGGTGGTTTAGAGGTTCCCGGGTCATTGCTACATTTTAGGAAATACGGATGTTGCCGATACATATAAAGTTCATCGGGGTTGGAATCGGGTTTCTCTATTTTTATACCTTTTCCCTTATTATTTTCTTTCGCTTTATTAAATTGGGATGAGGTAATTTCTATAACATCATCGGAATCCTCATCGGGATCCGATTCATTGGAAATTTGATAATCTTCCCAATGTTTTGCTTCCTCGGTGGAAACACCATTGACCATTATTAACTTTGGTCCGTTGGTTGATGATTTTCTTTTATTTAATCGATTTACTATAGGTATCAATATTTCTTCTTCCGGAACCTCTTCTTCTTCCAGTTCCTCCTCTTCTGATTCCTCTTCTTCCGGTTCCTCTTCTTCCGGTTCCTCTTCTTTCGGTTCCTCTTCTTCCGGTTCCTCTTCGAGAATTTGTGAATCTTCCCAAACTATATTCGACTCTTCATTATTATTAGGTGAGTCGATGGGATTTGTACTAGTGGTAGACATCTATCACACAATATCAAACACATTAAGAGGTTAATATATCACATAATATTTACATGTTAATAATATATAGTTTCCAACAAAAGTGTTAAGCAATCGTTTTTAAATAAAAAATGGTCGAAGTCCAGACTCACTAATGTATCCTAACAAACTCGATACGACACACTAATACAAATTTATGGTTCTCTAAGACGAACGCTCGGATACCAACTAAAATGTCCCATTCATATTGATTATAAACGTTCCGTATTAATTGATTTCGTCGCGAGGTTTTGACCTCTATATGAGACGTTTTTCAAAGACTGCATTCGATATTAAAACAAACCATAACCTTTAAAATATTACGACAATTATCAAATAATGATAATCTAAATTTTAGCGTTTTTCACACGACCATTACATAATGGTTTACAATAATATTACACATCAACATAAGTATTCGAATGCAGTTTTTAAACAATATTATACAAGCATGGACTCCAAATCTTGTCCTTAATTTAGTATGCAACAGCGGAAGCTCTTAATAATCACCTGAGAATAAACATGCTTAAAACGTCAACAAAATTGTTGGTGAGTTATAGGTTTAACCTACATATTATTAAATCATAATAATAGACCACAAGATTTCATTTTTATAACACATCTCTTATCAGGCATTTCACAAACTGCATAGAGATAAAAATTATTCATATGTTGAACACCTGGTAACCGACATTAACTTAATGCATAGAATATCCCCAAAACAGAACCTCTCGTCTGTATAATAATCTCGAAATACTAAACCATCCATAACCTGAATGGGGGTTGTTAAGCTAAATAGATCTATCTTTAGGATTCGCGTCAATTAGGGGCTATTTCCCTAATTCTTAGGCTACCAGACCTGAAGGGCGATATTCGGTTTAATAATCCAACCATAGAATGTAGTTTTGCATACTTGTTTCTATTTTGTAAAACATTTATAAAGTTGCATGTATTCTCATCCCAAAATATTGGATTTTAAAAGTTGGACTATAACTCACTTTCACAGAATTTTACTTCGTCGAGAAGTAAGACTTGGCCACTGGTCGATTCACGAACCTATAACAAATATATACATATATATCAAAGTATGTTCAAAATATATTTACAACATTTTTTAATACGTTTTAATGTTTTAAATATTTTCTGTCAGCTGTCCTCGTTAGTAACCTACAACTAGTTGTCCATAGTTAGATGTACAGAAATAAATTGATATATATTATCTTGACCCAATCCATGACCCAGTGTATACACGTCTCAGGTTAG
Source organism: Rutidosis leptorrhynchoides (assembly GCF_046630445.1). Lineage (NCBI taxonomy): Eukaryota > Viridiplantae > Streptophyta > Magnoliopsida > Asterales > Asteraceae > Rutidosis > Rutidosis leptorrhynchoides. Next base: position 480,428,724 of record NC_092333.1, read on the forward strand.
ATCACAATTCAAAGTATATATATTTTTGGAATCAACCTCAACCCTGTATAGCTAATTCCAACATTACTGCATATAGAGTGTCTATGGTTGTTCCAAATAATATATATAGATGGGTCGATATGATATGTCAAAACATTTGCATACGTGTCTATGGTATCCCAAGATTACATAATATATTATAATACATGTATAATACAATATAAGTTAGCTAGGATATGATTTGTATAGATTTGTTACCAATTTTCACGTAGCTACAACAAGTAAAAATATCCAATCTTGTTTTACCCATAACTTCTTCGTTTTAAATCCGTTTTGAGTGAATCCAATTGCTATGGTTTCATATTGAACTTAAGTTTATGAATCTATATATAAAAAGTATAAGTTTAAAGTCAGAGATATAGGTTACAAGTCGTTTTTGTAAAGGTAGTCATTTCAGTCGAAAGAACGACGTCTAGATGACCATTTTGGAAAACATACTTCCACTTTGAGTTTAATCATGATTTTTGGATATAGTTTCATGTTTATAAGAAAAATTATTTTCCTAGAAGAACAACTTTAAATCAAAGTTTATCATAGTTTTTAATTAACTAACCCAAAACAGCCCGCGGTGTTACTACGACGGCGTATATCCAGTTTTACGGTGTTTTTCGTGTTTTCAGGTTTTAAATCATTAAGTTAGCATATCATATAGATATAAAACATTTGTTTAGTTGATTTTAAAAGTCAAGTTAGAAGGATTAACTTTTGTTTACGAACAAGTTTAGAATTAACTAAACTATGTTCTAGTAATTACAAGTTTTAACCTTCGAATAAGGTAGTTTTATATATATGAATCGAGTGATGTTATGAACATCATTACTACCTAAGGTTTTGTGGATAAACCTACTGGAAATGAAAAAAATATATCTAGCTTCAAAGGATCTTTGAATGGCTTGAAAGTTCTTAAAGCAGAATCATGACACGAAAACAAGTTCAAGTAAGATTTTCACTCAAAATAAGATTGTTATAGTTATAGAAATTGAATCAAAGTTTGAATATGAGTATTACCTTGTATTAGAAAGATATCTTACTGTAAATAAGAAAGATTTCTTGAGTTTAGATGATCACTTTACAAGATTGGAAGTAAGCTAGCAAACTTGGAAATATTCTTGATTTTATGAAACTAGAACTTATAGAATTTATGAAGAACACTTAGAACTTGAAGATAGAACTTGAGAGAGATCAATTTGATGAAGAAAATTGATGAATGAAAGTGTTTGTAGGTGTTTTTGGTCGTTGGTATATGGATTAGATATAAAGGATGTGTAATTTTGTTTACATGTAAATAAGTCATGAATGATTACTAATATTTTTGTAATTTTATGAGATATTTCATGCTAGTTGCCAAATGATGGTTCCCACATATGTTAGGTGACTCACATGGGCTGCTAAGATCTGATCATTGGAGTGTATATACCAATAGTACATACATCTAAAAGCTGTGTATTGTACGAGTACGAATACAGGTGCATACGAGTAGAATTGTTAATGAAAGCGAACAAGGATGTAATTGTAAGGATTTTTGTTAAGTAGAAGTATTTTGATAAGTGTCTTGAAGTCTTTCAAAATTGTATAAATACATATTAAAACACTACATGTATATACATTTTAACTGAGTCGTTAAGTCATCGTTAGTCGTTACATGTAAATGTTGTTTTGAAGCCTTTAGGTTAACGATCCTGTTAAGTGTTGTTAACCCATTGTTTATTATATCAAATGAGATGTTAAATTATTACATTATCATGATATTATGATATATTAATATATCTTAATATGATATATACAATTAAATGTCGTTACAACGATAATCGTTACATATATGTCTCGTTTCGAAATCATTAAGTTAGTAGTCTTGTTTTTACATATGTAGTTCATTGTTAATATACTTAATGATATGTTTACTTATCATAATAGCATGTTAACTATATATATATATATCCATATATATGACATCATATAGTTTTTACAAGTTTTAACGTTCATGAATCACCGGTCAACTTGGGTGGTCAATTGTCTATATAAAACCTATTTCAATTAATCAAGTCTTAACAAGTTTGATTGATTAACATGTTGGAAACAATTAATCATATAAATATCAATTTCATTTAATATATATAAACATGGAAAAGTTCGGGTCACTACAATTTAGTAACTAAGATTGGGTTTGTACACAATTTAGTATCCAGGACTAGTGGCCAGGTACACCTTATGTGGAGAGGCAGGATCCTTTTGGTCCCAATAAATTGGTGACTGTTCGGAAAATCCAACAATCAAGTACAACCGATTTATTCTAGACACCATTTTATCCGGGAATATCAAATTGTGTAAAGGCTATAGTTAGGTTGATTCGATTTATAATTATATTTAAAATATTAAATAAATATAATTAAAATAAGCTAGCTAGCATGCAACAGCTAAGGACAGAGAAGACGTGGTTCACCATGATTTAAGATAACGTAGTGTCGGGATGATTGTGAGACACTCATTGGATAGATATACCTTGGTGTAAACACTAGATTCCCTACTAATTGATTTCTCGATTATCATGTCACGAGGAACTAGACTATCGTGATTCTGATCGGATGAACTATGCTCGACTCCCGACCCTTTATCAGATTTAAGGATATAAGCGGCCCACCTTGGATGCAGTGCATACCTTGTGCGCACGAATAAAGTAGCATAGCCATATATATATAATATCCAACCTTTCTTAACACCTTAGTGTATCACCCAAGTGAGTGGTTATGATTGTGTTTCGAATTCCTTTCTGTCAATGGTTTAGTAAAATCTAAGGGTTTGTAGACAAATTAGAACCTCTGATAGTTCTCAGTCATCCTTAAAGATTTATAAGCTTAATTTGTATTGTAGTGCGTTAAATTCCCATTTATGATTTAAACCAGCCCTTACTTAAATCTACCCAATAAATCCCTTAGTTATCCACCATGTACTAGACTTATAGTGGTTTCATAGCTTCTAAGCTTGACCATGCTCAAGTGGTCCTACAGTACATCAACACTGTACTCTACTATTGCAACGGTATTTTCTCGAGTCTTATACTCTTGACCAATGTCTTGATTTGGTCCAACGATAATTCCCCATGTACTTTATAGTATTTCCAATGGGTTCATACCTTGACCAATGTATAAAAACAGATAATTAATTACCTTATAATTTTTGACTTTATAAAAGGTTTTAATCTCATTTATTGGTGGAAGGATGATAATAACGAGGTTTAATATCATAGACAGAAAGCGAGTACGAAACGATAATTTGTTTGTTAACAGAACTTCTTATAGTTAATTTGTTTGTTTCAAGCAAATTTTTATTTTGTCCAATGTTTTTCTTCATTATGCCACTTGTTGGGTTCTGATAAGTCAAAATCCAAATATGAAATTGAATGACAATGGTTATTCTGTGGTGAATGGATTCGTATATCTGTGGATGTAGGTAGAATAGTAAATGACTGTTGAATCAGAATTGAAAGAATGTACAGTGTAACTTATTAATGTGAAATCTAAATATTCCTCGGGTATTACCTACCCGTTAAAATATTTTCACCATTAATAGTTTTTACAATAAAACTTTTAATTACAATATTTATGAGAACATATATACATATAGATTTTCTTCAGACGTAATCATGGATTTAATGAGTCATTGTGATATTAAACTCATCAGATTTACGGCTAGAACCAGAGTACATAATCTCTAAAACATTAGAGATTACATAATCGCTATGAAGGATGAAGATAGTTTATGTAGAACGATTCGTAGAACGATGATTATGCTTGAGGTATAGATTGCGAGGTCAAGGCGTGTGATAATGTTGTTGTTGTTGGTACTACTGATGCTGCTGATAGTGGTACTGTTTCTGTAGGTGCTACAAGTGTTGTTAGTGCTGAGGTTGGTGATGATGTTGGTGTAGTAAGTATAGCTTGTAGATCATGCACCATTCTTGTCAGGGTTTCTATCCTACCCTCTATCATTTCTATCCATCCACTCATCTGATTCGATAGATCTTGATTATCAATTCGAAGTTTCCTAACTTCTTTTAATATTCTCCTTCGATTGGTATTCGGAAGTAGAGGTTAAATATTTTCTGAGATTGCAGTAATGCGAACTTTGAGGTGTAAAACTTTAGCAAGAAGAGTGAATACAGTGTTGCGCATAGGTTCACAGGTAAGTACATCATTTTCTCCGATGTTAGGAGGTTAGTTTGGTTCGCAGTAGGGCTCGCCTTCTTCGTTTCTCCATCGAGTGAGTAAGTCTCGAACCCACCCCCATCTCCTCCAGAAAGAAAAATAGCTAAACGGTGGAGACACTTCGGGTTCATTGACTTCGGAGTCTACTTCAATACGCATCTTAAAATTGCTTCCGGAACTAATGGAATACAAACTAGGTGTAGGATCCATCTCTTATGATCATTTAGAGGATTTTCGATATGAAATGATTTTCGGTTATCGAATAATATTCTAATTATATAGAATATCTAATATAGTACAGAAGATCTCATAGATTACGGAGGAAATTAAGGAAACGTGTCAGATAAAGTCTACAGTAACAGATACGCTAAGATATGGATTTGTCTATACACTATTCATGCAATCAATGCAGTAAAACGTGTCTAGACTAAGAATAATAAGCAGGTAATTTCCTGAGGATGATAAGCAGATGATCTCCGACAAAAATGATAAGCAAAACTTTTGACATGCAGACACGGTCGAAGTCCAGACTCACTAATGCATCCTAACGACTATCAATTAGAAACACTAATGCAAGACCTGGTTCGCTAAGACCACCGCTCTAATACCAACTAAAGCGCCCCGCCCTAATCCATCTGGACGAAGTCATCAACATTTGATTCCAGAGCGATGATCGACTCCAAGTAATGTCCTTAAAATGAGCAAATGCACAGCGGAAGATTTCTTTCATACCTGAGAATAAACATGCTTTAAAGTGTCAACCAAAAGGTTGGTGAGTTCATAGGTTTATCATAAAACAATAAAATTCATCATTTTGATAGACCACAAGATTTAAATCCTGCATGGTACAAATGGGCCCAAATCCTATACCCACCTGTAATGTACATGTGATATCTTTTAAATACAGTACACCTTTTTCGTGTACGAGACCATTTTAACAAATCTTTGTAACCGTACACATATCTCGTGTACAAAATATCATACACATAACCAGTGTATACAATCATTCTCTCGATATATAACATTCACTTCAATTGGTGGCAATTATCATGTCCACATAATTCAATGGTGGCAATTATCATGTCCACATAATTCAATGGTGGCAATTATCATGTCCACATAATTCAATGGTGGCAATTATCATGTCCACATAATTCAATAATAATCCACATAATTGTTCGTGAATCGTCGACCACAGTCAGAGATTAAATGACTTCATGAAAATAGTTTACAAGTTTTGAGACTCAACATTACAGATTTTGCTTATCGTATCGAAATCATATAAAGATTAAGTTTAAATTTGGTCAGAAATTCCCGGGTCATCACAGTACCTACCCGTTAAAGAAATTTCGTCCCGAAATTTGAGTGAGGTGGTCATGGCTAACAATAAAAATGTTTTCATGACGAATATGAGTTGATAAATAGAGTTTATTACTGTTGAGTAATATGGATAAGATAATTCAATTACTCGAAGAGTACGAGTGAAGCTATCACCAACTAGTGAAATGAGAAACACATGTTTCATCATAACTTTTGACTAGTCATGGTTGAATTTCGGAATTCAAGGGATTTAAAGAAAATCTTCGAAATTTAAAAGATTTGATTATTCGGCGAATAAGAAAGTGAAGATCTCTATAAATAAATACGGTGATCTGTCTCGATTACTCTGTCTGATGTGTCCATTATAAATTAAGCTCTTCCTTCCATTATTCTCACCATTCCTATGCTTTCTTTCTTAGTTCATACATCCAAAAGATTGTGAAAATGCTTAATCTAGTTCTAATCCTTGATATTTTTCTAATTATCATTTCTGTCATCCTTCTTTTCAATCTTCCACCAGAAGAATCTGTTTACTTCTACTATTACCTTGGGGTGATACTATTCTTAATTATATCGTGTCTTTATATTACTATTCGTATTAATATCCATGGATTGTAACCTCTGTGTTATTATTGGGCTTTATATTTTCTCTTATATCTTGGAGCTCTTTGCCTTTTTATCCTCTTCTCGACCTCTATTAAAGCGAGTAACAGTCCAGAATTCATAAGTATGGATTTTCAAATGAACATCATGTTCTAAACAAGAAAGAACGTATTAGCACGATTTGATTTGTCAAATTACCAGAATCACTGAGAATAGAACTATCAAGAATATATTTTCTTGATATATTCAGAAGTTAAGTAGAATGAAAGAGTTATGTAACATGGCACATGATGACGTTATGATCTGTGAATCATCACGTTCCATTAGAAACTCAGCATGACTTACTGTAATATAATCACGTTGATCAAGTGTCATTATAAATCACGTTGATCAAGTGTCATTATATTATACTAACTCATGCATCAATTTCCAACACTACTTCAAAATCATTCATAATTCAAACTCGAATTTTTAAAGAAATTTAGAAACTAAAGTAGTTTCCTTTATGATGTAATATAGATAGCACGCAGAGATAAATAATTTCGGACGAGAATATTTATGAAAATATCTTCAGAAATATCGAAGATATTTATGATGATATTTTAGGAATTTCTAAGTTCGAAGGTTGATGAAGAAAAACTTTCCGCAAGATTTTAACATGATTTCGGAGCAAGATATTCTCTAAAGATTTCAACGGATCCAGAATTACCTGGATTCTTTGAATTTAGGGTTTGGTCCTTGTATTGGTCCTTGGTCTCCTTCATGGTTAGCTCAATCTATACCAAATTGAGCTTTGTCAACATACAATTCTTTATCATCAACTTTTGGCTGTTGAGGTCGTTTACAGTTTTTGTTGCTTCATTCAACTTTTCAAAATTCAGAGCATTAATTCGCAGACTGGGTGCTTTTCAGAATTTCAGAATGGAAGATCATAGTTCTAAGAGAATAATGTTATATGATTACATATAACTGTTGATGTGGAAATGTTGCGAGACTCACAATACAGATTTGCTGATTCCCGGTAATTGGTATGGAAATTCTTGTTACAAGATGCGGATGAGTACATGATGAGACTTCAATAGATAAATATAGTGATTTATCAGAGAGATTTAAGCCAAGGAGCAACGAGGTTGCTGGTACGTCTGCTGGTAATATGATGGAATATAAAAGGTTCCCCAGTAACAATAAAAGAGCACGCATATATATCAAGGTTATAGTAAGACTAGTCCGACTGAAAAGTCGAAGTTGACTTGATGGAGCTGTGATAAATTTGGCTAATTTGAAAAGAGTTACAATGTTATTTTCAGTAATAACAATGCCAAAGGAGCTAGCACAGACACGTGTTAAACGTTTACTCAGGTTCCGGGTGTTTTCAGGTGCATAACTGTATGCATAAATCTTTCCTTTCGTAGATGAAGTGTGGTTGATTCATCCTCCCGATTGAGGTGTTTTCAAGAATCATGAAAGGTTTGAATCGCAGATTGTAATTGTCAAGATACAAATGAGATTTAAGATGAAATCAAGTGGCAAACTTGAAGAATTTTTTAGTTTCATATGTTATAGTCAATATTTTAATTCAGTTTAATTGTCCAATGTTGGTAGTCCACAGTTAATAGTCCACAGTTAGCCATTCAATAATTCATATATAGTTTAATATATAATATTCGAATTAATTAATACATGTCGTGACCCGTATACGTCTCAGACTCGATCTCAACTCAAACTATATATATTATTGTAGAATCAACCTCAACCCTGTATAGAGAACTCGATCATTACTGCATATAGAGTGTCTATGGTTATTCCAAATAATATATATAGATGCGTCGATATGATATGTCAAAACCTTGTATACGTGTCCTGATATTTAAAATGCGTAAAATAAATAACAGAAATTAAATGACGATAAATAAAGTGCGTAAAGTAAATAACAGAAATTAAATGACGATAAATAAAATTGCGATAATTAAATTGCGATAAATAATCTGCGATAAATAAAATATAATAAGGAATTAACAGTTAGCTAGGAACAGTTAGCTAGGATTTTGTTAGCGTGGTTTCTTAACAAAATTTATTATAGTTAATTTGTTTGTTTCTAGCAAATTTTTATTTTGTCCAATGTTTTTCTTCATTATGCCACTTGTTGGGTCCTGATAAGTCAAAATCCAAATATGAAATTGAATGACAATGGTTATTCTGTGGTGAACGAATTCGTATATCTGTAGATGTAGGTAGAATAGTAAATGACTGTTGAATCAGAATTGAAAGAATGTACAGTGTAACTTATTAATGTGAAATCTAAATATTCCTCGGGTATTACCTACCCGTTAAAATATTTTCACCATTAACAGTTTTTACAATAAAACTTTTAATTACAATCTTTATGAGAACATATATACATACATATTTTCTTCAGACGTAATCATGGATTTAATGAGTCATTGTGATATTAAACTCATCAGATTTACGGCTAGAACCAGAGTACATATTCTCTAAAATATTAGAGATTACATAATCGCTATGAAGGATGAAGATAGTTTATGTAGAACGATTCGTAGAACGATGATTATGCTTGAGGTATAGATTGCGAGGTCAAGCGTGTGATAATGTTGTTGTTGTTGGTATTGGTTATGCTGCTAGTGCTGCTGTTGGTGGTACTATTTCTGTCAGTGCTACAAGTGTTGTTGGTGCTGAGGTTGGTGATAATGTTGGTGTAGTAAGTATAGCTTGTAGATCACGCACCATTCTTGTCAGGGTTTCTATCCTACCCTCTATCATTTCTATCCATCCACTCATCTAATTCGATAGATCTTGATTATCAATTTGAAGTTCCCTAACTTCTTCTAATATTACCCTTCGATTGGTATTCGGAAGTAGATGTTGAATATTTTTTGAGATTGCAGTAATGCGACCTTCGAGGTGGAAAACTTTAGCAAGAAGAGTGAATACAGTATTGCGCATAGGTTCACCGGTAAGTACATCATTTTCTCCGATGTTAGGAGGTAAGTTTGGTTAGCGGTAGGGCTCGCCTTCTTCGTTTCTCCATCGAGTGAGTAAGTCTCGGACCCACCCCCATCTCCTCCAGAAAGAAAAATAGCTAAACGGTGGAGACACTTCGGGTTCATTGACTTCGGAGTCTACTTCAATACGCATCTCAAAATTGCTTCCGGAACTAATGGAATACAAACTAGGTGTAGGATCCATCTCTTATGATCATTTAGAGGATTTTCGATATGAAATGATTTTCGGTTATCGAATAATATTCTAATTAAATAGAATATCTAATATAGTACAGAAGATCTCGTAGATTATGGAGGAAATTAAGGAAACGTGTCAGATAAAGTCTACAGTAACAGATACGCTAAGATATGGATTTGTCTATACACTATTCATGCAATCAATGCAGTAAAACGTGTCTAGACTAAGAATAATGAGCAGGTAATTTCCTGAGGATGATAAGCAGATGATCTCCGACAAAAATGATAAGCAAAACTTTTGACATGCAGACACGGTCGAAGTCCAGACTCACTAATGCATCCTAACGACTATCAATTAGAAACACTAATGCAAGACCTGGTTCGTTAAGACCACCGCTCTGATACCAACTAAAGCGCCCCGTCCTAATCCATCTGGACGAAGTCATCAACATTTGATTCCAGAGCGATGATCGACTCCAAGTAATGTCCTTAAAATGAGCAAATGCACCGCGGAAGATTTCTTTCATACCTGAGAATAAACATGCTTTAAAGTGTCAACCAAAAGGTTGGTGAGTTCATAGGTTTATCGTAAAACAATAAAATTCATCATTTTGATAGACCACAAGATTTAAATCCTGCATGGTACAAATGGGCCCGAATCCTATACCCACCTGTAATGTACATGTGATATCTTTTAAATACAGTACACCTTTCTCGTGTACGAGACCATTTTAACAAATCTTTGTAACCGTACACATATCTCGTGTACAAAATATCATACACATAACCTGTGTATACAATCATTCTCTCGATATATAACATTCACTTCAATTGGTGGCAATTATCATGTCCACATAATTCAATGGTGGCAATTATCATGTCCACATAATTCAATGGTGGCAATTATCATGTCCACATAATTCAATAATAATCCGCAAAACTTCTGTCTGCATAATAATTCATTCGAGGAATGTTTTGCTTGTGTCTATCTCGTCAAACATTTATAAAAGCATTTCATGTATTCGCAGTTCAAAATATATTTCAAAAGCATTTAATAAAACAGTTATAAAAACAGCGCATGTATTCTCAGTCCCAAAATTGTAAAGAGTAAAAGGGAATCAAATGAAACTCACTTAATGTATTTTGTAGTAAAAATACATATGACTATATTGAACAGTGTAGGGTTTGCCTCAGATTCACGAACCTATATCATTTATATATATATTAACAAACATATTTGTAATCGAACAAATTTATATATATTTCGTTATGTATTAAGATTAATATTTATATATAATTTTGTTAATACTTATATTATATTAAAATGCTTATTAAATATAAGATTTAATTAACGTTATATCAATATAATTAATATTATAATAGTTGAAACATAATATTATGTAATATTAGTATACATAAATATATATATATTTTTTATATAGAGAATATTTGTTGTAATAATAATAATAATAGTAGTAATATTAGTAATATAAATTATGATAGTTATAATAATAATGGTAAAAATAATAATCTTAATGTTAAAAATAATAATGATGATAATAATAATAATTATTATTATGATGTTCATAAAATTAATAATAATAGTAATTTTCATAATAATAATAATGATATTAATAATAAACATAATGACCATTCTAATAATAATGATAGTTTTTAATGATGATAAAATGATAGTCTTTATAATACTAATAATAATAATAATAATAATAATAATAATAATAATAATAATAATAATAATAATATAATAATAATAATAATAATAATAATAATAATAATAATAATAATAATAATAATAATAATAATAATAATAATAATAATAATAATAATAATAATAATAATAATAATAATAATAATGATAATGATAATGATAATGATAATAATATTCTAAAAGGAGACTACCTTCAAAGCAAGCCTAAAAATAAATGCCATAGCCCGGACTCGAGACCTCTCACTTAAACACAACATCCCTAAACCATCGCTCTAACTGCTTATTCTTGTAATATCTCGTGCGTTTAATTATATAACTTTTACTAACTGTTATCATCTTTCTCATAAACTCATTATCATTAACATCGCCATTGCTTACCATTTCATCATCATACCATCATCTCTGTGATATCATATTATCATCATCAATGTTTTTCACCACCATTATCGTATCACGAAATCTTAATCATCATCATTTCCTATTATTAACATCAATATCTTGATCATTCAACCGTGATCACCATTATCATCAACATTAAACATGATCATTATCACCTTTAATACGTTTTAACTGAACATGTAATGATCTTCGAACAACAATAAACTAACGGTATGGCAGCAACCCAAATAAAAGAAAACAGAAACGCAGCCTGGTCCGTTAATTAAAACATCACGTTCCAAGATACAAATTCACAGATCATGGCCCAATATACGAATTCAAGCTCGTGGCCCAACCAAACCTTATTACTCTCGGTCCACAAGGTTTGCTAAGGAACTTTACGGTTGTAAATATGCTGTAGTACTTGAGTTTAATTATAGTGTCACTTGAGGTAGTGGGCCATGAATCATGTGATCACAAGAAGTGTATGCGTTAAATAATCATTTACATCACCACATTTACAGCTCATGAACATAATATCTTCCTTATTTATATCACCGAAAATTCCTTGTTTAATATCTACTTCATCGCCAATTATATTTAATAGAAGAAATAAAAGAAATGGCAGTAACAAGACTAGAAAACAAACAATTAGCAGCAACAGTGAAATCAGAAAGGCGATGGATGTGGTTTTGGGTCATGAAGGAGAACAAGAAACAACCTTGAGTTTCAGTTTGGTAGTTATCTGAAACATTCGATGGTTACAAGGTGGTGGTGAGTGAATCCTCGACGGTTGAAACAGAAGTAGCAGCAGCAACCAAAAGCCGTTGTTCGATTTATAAGATCACGACAGAACTTCAACAACTAAAGGTGGTTAATATGGCGATTAAGGGGTTGGGTTGTTTGGTTAATTCTCGACAGAAATAGACATAAGTAACTGCAGCAGCAATAATAATATGATGTTGGTGGCGGTTTATGTTGAAGTGATTCGAATACAAAAGAAATATAAGAGAGAGTCATAGAGAAAAGGTGAAGGAGATGGTGATTGTAAATGATTGTGTGAGTTTTGTTTTCGTTAAATTTGATTCCCATTTGCATTGTGAAGATCGAATTAGATAGAGATTGTAATTGAATAATTGAAGTAGTACATATGATATGATCGTTGTTTATTTTGTATTGACAATAGAGGTCGCCCTTTACTCACGCAGACATGAAGGACAGAAAGAAGAAAAAAATTCAAAAGGTTGAATGTGATGGCTAACGATTTTTGGATATTACTGATATTAGAATCATTAGTACAAATCTTTAGAGACAGAAACAAATTACATAGAGTATTAAAAACGATGGGAAACTGAATATGCAAATTCTCTGTATCTATATATGTATATACCATGTTTGTATATGTATATATACCGTATTTATTTATTTACATAACTGTATACACATATATATCCATATATATCTGTAACTCTAAATTGCATCTGTATATATATATATATATATATATATATATATATATATATATATATATATATATATATATATATATATATATATATATATATATATATATTTACATATATTACATATATCTTTATTTGTATAACTATATATATATTTGTATATTAAATATATAAAGAAACATAATAATAATAACATTATTTATACAATTATTAATGTTAACTATTAGTTTTAATAATAATAATGAAATTTAAAATGACAAAATTCATAATTTATCATTATGTATAATAATAATCTTATTAATAATGGTAACACTAATATTAGTAATAATTATAAGAATTTTATTGTATCAAATTTCATATCTATATAATAATATTAATGATACTATTAATACTGATATTAATATAAATCTTTATTTTAATGAAACTACTAATATTATAAATATGACAATCATATTTTTATCCTTTAGTAATTTAATATATTGCTTTTACATATTATTAAGTATGTAATATTTAATAACATTGATTATACATAATATCACATATTGATTATTTAATACTTATATATTTCATATGATATTAATTAGGTATAGAAACCATGTGCATATATATATATATATATATATATATATATATATATATATATATATATATATATATATATATATATATATATATATATATATATATATATATATATATATATATATTTACAAACAATTGTTCATGAATCGTCGACCACAGTCAGAGATTAAATGACTTCATGAAAATAGTTCACAAGTTTTGAGACTCAACATTACAGAATTTGCTTATCGTATCGAAATCATATAAAGATTAAGTTTAAATTTGGTTGGAAATTCCCGGGTCATCACAGAAAGGATAGATGTTACCGAATAATATCGGCAGAATAACCCTTGTATTTCTTCATAATATCCATAGCGTTATAATGCTTGATAGCTTCTACTACAAACTACATACTACTCTCTTGTTGATCACTAGAGAGCGACAATAGAAACAATAGAGTGATAATTACATTTCCTAATCTCTGTACTTTTCTCTCTCTAGAAGATAGAGAGAGAAAGTAGAGAGAGAACTAATCTCCTACTGATCACTAGAGAGCGACAATAAAGAGATGTCTAGAGAGAGAAGTGAGAAAGGTGTGTGTTGAAATGGTGGGATGAAGCCCCCATTTATAGGAAATGCTTGGTGGTAAAGTTGTAAATAAATGGCTGAAAAACCCCTGGCAGGCCGTTTTTGGTGCCCGTTTGCTGGCAAGCCGTTTTCCCTTATGGCAAGCCGTTTGCTGGATCGTAACTTGATTTCTTGTCTTTCACCGTTTTCGCTCTAGAATCTTCGTTTTAGCTCTGTTTCTGACGATTCTTGCGCTCACCTGTTCGTAATTAAATATCCTACAACATGAGATTAAGTAAATAAACTTTTACAAAAATTATAAAATAAGTTATTTAAACGCGAGTTAATCGTCTTAGCCGGTTTTGCTCGTTTTTCCTCGTTTTTCATCCGTTTTTAGTGATTCTTGAAACATAGCCTTCGTAATGACATAATCTACCAAATGAAGCAAATAAATGCTTATTTATATGATAAAGTCAATTACTTTATCATAAATGGGCTAATATCGGGGGTAAAAACGTGACTATTTAGCCGATATCAAGAGACATCGAATGCGCTTTTAGGACATGGAACTTAGGAATTGAGACATGAATGACCTAGTATGCCTATTAGTTTTTTAAAGGAGACCTCTTAGGAGCCATTAAGATCTAGTTAGTGCATTAACTGTGTGACCCACTCCTATTGCATGTTCTTTTTTTATTGTTGTCATAGGGTTAAGTCATATCAACTGGTTTAGGTATCAGTTAGATTTCTATATACTTTACTTTTCAGTATATCAACTGTAATTTTGTATAATGTTTAGAATATTATGATCTCATTAGTATGATGAAATGGTTGTTAAATCACATTAATTTTTTGTCAACTTAATCCGACGGACTCCTTCCGTTTATGATCGATGTTCACTCAACACGACACATTGTTATTCAGTTTCCTAAATGATAACGAGGGTTTGGATTAGAGCTCAACTCACTAACAAACCTAGTGCTTCACTAAGGATAACCTCCGAGGTTTGGACGCCCTTCAATTATACAACCACAGTGACATACTTTTCACTGCTCAACGAGAATTCTTAGAGTCTAGCGATAAGTAGGTCTGTGTAATTGGATCATCCAACTAGATCCACACTGCTCTAATCATAGCTTTAACATAAACATAATTACCTTTTCCTAGTCCAAACTGATATCTTGGTCAACATTTCCTTGATTTGCATACTCCGGTTACCCCCCATCACTTTAACCTTTACGTAATTGGGACATTTAGCTTAAGACCAACTACTGTCTTTTACCTAGATAATTTAACCAAAGACAGTTATTCACTTGAATTTCAATCCGTTAAACCATTCAAAAACACGACCCTAGATTAACTTACACTTTCTACCCTAAAATGTTAAAAAGTGGGTTTAGGCCTCGCAAAATATAAATAATAATAACAAAGGAAATCCTGTTGATAATTCCATACTGCACCTTGTGACCTAACGACATCGCATAATTAAACCATCCAGTTTAGACATATCAGCATCCCTGGCACGCTTTCCATTTGAAAAAATATCATGTGTAAACTATTTGTATCCGGGAGGACTGATCACCCACCTGGCCAAAATAGTATAGATTAAATCATGTACAAATATCTTAATTATAAGCTCTCAATTTTCTTATACTAGATGTCTCTCTGAATATGACACAAACACAAACATAAGTCTTTTGGCATATTTCAGACCTACCGTCAGAAGAAATGCCTTCTAGCTTTCGTTGGTAGGAGGATTCCTCTTGAAGAACCATTTCGGATATATGAGAGACTCCGACCAAATTATTGTTGGTCCAGTTTTACCTTATAAACATCTCAACCACCCTCACGTGTAGTCTAGATATCTACGTTATTGTCATGACATTCCACACATCACAAACATGAAGAAACTAGTTTCAATTAAAACTCGACGGGTACAAAAACATTACATATATACATACAATTGTAGAACAAACATTAAACACAGTTCTACGATTAAAAATTTACAATATCCTATACGGTTGAGTCTTCATCCCTACAAACCCTATCTAGGTTATCAAAGTTGATCCGACGGAAAGCTTCGTGTGCCCGTTAACACTCCCCCACACAGGAATGATCTATATCCTTCAGCATCCTCTCAGCAACATTCCCAGCCGGCATATGATGGTGCACACTTTTCAGCACCTCAAAAGTGGTCAATTCTTTGATGGCTTCAATAAATTCCTCAAACAGTTGATGTACGAGTGGAGACTTTAACAACTGTGCAAAAAGAATGGGTATACCAAACTGGAGACGATGAGATTGCCCAAAGTAGTCGAAAACAACTCCGACTATTTTTTGTTGTCGGCAGCAAGATGGTTGATGACTTCTCGCTCCCAAACTAAAGCTGCCTTGGAGGTTTCCAATGCCTCCTTTGCTAAGGGAAGCTCCCTCTCTAGGCGAGCATTTTCAAATGACAGCTTGGTGATACGCCGGTTGTCATTGCTAAGCAATACACAATGCTAATGAATACGCTGAGCATTGGACTCATTACGCTCTAATTTATCTGTTGCCAAATATTGAGCAAACACATCAATTTAGGCACGCACACGACGTGCATGCGCCGGAGAAATAGCAGCTAATGCCGCTTTCAGAGCAGGAAAAGAGATCACATCCAAGTCAGCTAATGCCGCTTTCAGAGCAGGAAAAGAGATCAAATCCAAGTACTCTTTGAATACCGGATAGTGAGAAACGGCACAATGAAGAAGTTCCTGGAAAGCTCCACATAGAATTGTGGAAACAGATAAATATCCTCTCCTGTTGATGCTGTGAATTGAGGACGAGGACCCTGTGACGACCCGAAAATTTCTGATCAAATTTAAACTTAATCTTTATATGATTCCGACACGATAAGCAAAGTCTATAATATTGAGTCTCAAAATTTTGGAATTTATATTCATGTAATTTGACCGTGCTCGACGATTCACGAACAACTATTTGTAAATTGATATGTGTGTATATCTAAATAATAATTTAAAAGTATAATTTGAAATATTAAATTTTATTGTTATGAAATATATAATAATTATTATTTATAAACATATCTATATATAAATAAAAGTATATTAAAAATAAATATGAAATAATTGTAATACTCGTTTGATGTTTCGATCGATATTAAACAAGTTAAAAACGAACTTATATGATTTTAAAATAAAAGGTGATCCGAAAATGAGTTATATAAGTTATAGGCTTATTAAAAGTATATTTAGGATCTAATTATTTAATTTTAACACTTTTTATATTTTACCCATAAATGAGAGGGACAGTTGATGTAATTTTATTTATTAAATTAATGACTGAATTTTATACCGTAATGACCAAAATAAATAAATATAGTTAATTTAAAAATATGAAATTTTTCCGAAGACTTTTATCCGCCACTGATTAACAACGGAATACGAACTACCAGTTCGTAATTTAAAGCTTAATAGTGTCCGGCTGCTAATTGATACCTTTAATCTGTTACAAATATCTTTCAATCTATCAATATTTATTAGTTTATAATTATTATTATATTATAATTTCATTATTATAATTAATTATTATTAATATTATATTTATATATGTACATCACTTGCTAAATGAAAAATCTATCACCACACCCACAAACATTTAAATTCTTGCAGCATGTTTTCTAATCACCACCGAACCTTCTAAAATATCTATCTTTATATATATATATATATATATATATATATATATATATATATATATATATATATATATATATATATATACATATACATATACATATATATATATATATACATATACATATATATATATATACATATACATATATATTTATATATATATATATATATATATATATATATATATATATATATATATATCACCCCACTTTCTATCAAATTTGTTGAAATAATCACCACATCACCCACTATTAGATATCTTAATTTCTTTTTTTCTGTTTTGAGTCACCATCCAACTCCTCAAACCCAATAGCTTATATCATTGCACAACCTTTATTTATATAGGATTCATACAATTAAATTTAAACACCTTTTTCACACATCTATTTTCATACACGTAAAACCCAGTTGTCTTTATATTAAACAACCCTCTTCATTTAAGTTACAATATAGCCCTTTAGTCTAGCCGTTTACTTTTATATATAATTCTTATTATCCCGTCCCAAATGTACACCATGTCTCCGGCCACCATAATCCTCATTCTATCCTTCTTCCATTATTTCTCTTCATTCTCATTTGATACAGCTTAACCAACTATTTACAGCAACTCTACTACAACAATTGATAAGTTTAATATAAAATGATTTTCATACCGATACCTCGCAGCCGGTTCAAACGGTTTCCTTCTGTCCGGGCAAGAAAACCATCACAACCCGTCAACCCCCCACCACTCGCTACTGTACGCTGCTGTAAACTTTTTGTTTTCATTCCTATCTCGAGCTGCTGCTGTTGCAGCCTATAAACCACCACCACCGTCGATCTTCTACTCAAAAACTGCAATCTACTGCAGCAAAATTTCTGTTATCATCATCAAACATCATCGCTGCTATTTGGTCATTTCCACTTTCTATAACCATCAAACACCTACCCACAAATTTGCTACGGCTACTTTTGTGTCTGTTCGAACAAGGAATAATGAGACAAGTTGATGAAGAAGGAGATGAGTAGTGAAGCATGATCATGAGGAAGAAGATAAAAGATGTTTCTTTTTCTTTATTTTTATTTTTATTTTTTTTTTCTATTGGCCGACGAATTAATAAACCAATACCACTTGGGCGTGGACCCCTTCCCAACATATAACCGTAAACCTTTGATTTTTATTTGGATCGTTTATTATTTTTTTTAGTGTATACTTGGGCTCATCAAAAATTGTTATTGGGCCGTATCATAATTAGATAATGAAGATTATGCATAAAATGATGACCGAGATTGATTGTTGTGATGATGATGATGCTTATGGTTATGATTATGAAGATGATGAGGTTGTAATAGTTTTAAGTATAATCATGATGACGTTGGAGAATCATGAAATTAGATGAATGATACACGATGTATGATTAAAAGGATGATGATGATCGAGTTATACACGATGATGATGAAAGTGTCGAAGATGATGATGATTAAGGATGATAGTATATGGTATAGATGATGATATGATGAGGGTAAGGGTATGATGATGATGAATGAAGATGATAAACATAATTCACGATTATGTTGATGATGATCATGATGCTAAGATGAAAATGATAATACATGATGATGGTAAAAACTAATTTATTAAAAAAAAAATATTTACGTCTTTATTATTATTATTGTTGTTATTATTATTATTTTTAAATTATTAAGAAGATTATAGTTATTATTATTACTAACACTAGTATTAGAATTAACATTATTATTATCATTAATATTAATATTATTATCATTATTAACACATAACAATTTTATCATTTTATTATTAGTATTATCAATATTATTAAAAGTATTATCATTTTTATTATTATCATTACTATTATTATATTTAGTATTATTATAATTATTATTTTTAACCAAATGTTATCTATATAAAAATATATTGCAAGTCAACTAATATTAAATACTAATATATTTTTAACTAATATATTACCATTTATATTGATAAAACTGTAATTAAATTATATATCATATATATAATATAAGAATAATTGTTTTTAAAAATACTAATTTTAATAAATTATAAAATATAAGTAAACTTAGTTGATTAAATGGGATATGTGTTAATATATGTGCAAC
Source organism: Rutidosis leptorrhynchoides (assembly GCF_046630445.1). Lineage (NCBI taxonomy): Eukaryota > Viridiplantae > Streptophyta > Magnoliopsida > Asterales > Asteraceae > Rutidosis > Rutidosis leptorrhynchoides. Next base: position 480,448,590 of record NC_092333.1, read on the forward strand.
TGATATAGGTTCGTGAATCCGAGACCAACCCTACACTTGTACAATGACGTAATATGTATTTTTACTACAAAATACAGTATGGTGAGTTTTATTTGCTCCCTTTTTAAATGCTTTTGCAATATATATTTTTGGGACTTAGAATACATGCGCTGCTTTTATAAATGTTTTACGAAATAGACACAAGTAATCGAAGCTACATTCTATGGTTGGATTATCGAATCGAATATGCCCCTTTTTAGCTTGGTAGCCTAAGAATTAGGGAAATGGCCCCTAATTGACGCGAATCTTAAAGATAGATCTATGGACCTTGACATGTCTCATTCGGGTTACGAATGCTTTAGTACTTCGATTATCATGTCCGATGAGAGTCGCGGAATGATGGGGATATTCTATATGCATCCTGTTAGTTCGGTTATCAAGCGTTCACCATATGAATGATTTTTATCTCTATGCAGTTTGCGAAATGCCTGATATGAGATGATATTTATGAGAAATGAAATGAAAATCTTGTGGTCTATTAAATTAATAGAAATGATTGTTATGATAAACTAATGAACTCACCAACATTTTGGTTGACACTTGAAAGCATGTTTATTCTCAGGTATGAAAGAAATCTTCCGCTGTGCATTTGCTCATTTTAGAGATATTACATGGAGTCATTCATGGCATATTTCAAAAGACGTTGCATTCGAATCGTTGAGTTCATCAAGAATATTATTAAGTCATTTATAGTTGGATATATTATGAAATGGTATGCATGCCGTCAACTTTCAATGAAATGAAAGTTTGTCTCTTAAAAACGAATGAAATGTTTGTAAAATGTATCATATAGAGGTCAAGTACCTTGCGATGTAACCAAATGTAATGTATTCGTCCAGATGGATTAGGATATGTCATTAAAGTTGGTATCAGAGCGGTGGTCTTAGCGAACTAGGTCTTGCATTAGTGTGTCTAACTGATAGTTGCTTAGAATCATTAATGAGTTTGGACTTCGACCGTGTCTGCATGTCAAAAGTTTTGCTTATCATTTCGTGTCAAAAATTACCTACTTATCATCCTTAGGAAATTAATTGCTTATCATTCTTAGTCTAGAAACATCTTGCTGCATTGATTGCATGAATAGTGTATAGACAAAATTCAAACTTTAGCGTATCTCCTAATACATATCTTAGCGTATCTGTTACTATAAACTTTGCCTAGTATATTCCGTAGATTCCTCCGTAACTTATGGGATTTTAGTATTATATATGCATATGTAAATTAGGTATTGCAGGGTACTAATCTACATCCTATAATCTATTTCTTATCGAAAATCCTTCATCTGATCGTACGAGATGAATCCCTCAACTAGTTCGAATTCCTCGGATTCCGATAGCTATTCCGATATGGAGTTTCACCTAAGCTCTGAAAGCAGTGTCACTAGAATGAATCAACCAATTCATCTGATGGGTTCGTAGCCTACTTAATTATTGGAGACAAAAAGAAGGTGATCCTTTCCATCAACCAAATTCACCTCTTGGCGAAGAACCTGAAGCACTTACCGGTGAACCCATTCGAAGCACCATTTTCACACTCATTTCCAGAGTATCTCGCCACGATTATATTCTATCCATAATTCTAAACCTTATTCATCCGCTCATTCCTACCGACAATCATTCCGGAGTACTAAGTCCACGAGCTTCACGCCCGAGTTGTAGCTTTGGAAAATATGGTGCAGAACGTACCAGCTTCAGCAACATCACCGGCACCAACAGTACCACCAACATCAACACCAGAACCACCAACAACCCAAGTTTCAACATCACACGCTTCAACATCTCATTATGTACCTCGAGCATAATCATCATTCTACGAATCATTCTATATCATTTATCTTCGTCCTACATGACGATTATATAATTTCTAATGTTTTAGAGATTATGTATTCTAGTTCTAACGGTAAATCAAAGGAGATTAATATTATATTAACTCATTTAAATTCATGATTACATCTGAAGAAAATATATATGTATATATGTTTTCATAAAGATTATAGTTAAAAATTCTTTTGTGCAAACTGTTAATGGTGAAAATATTTTAACGGGTAGGTAATACCCGAAGAATATTTAGATTTCACATTAATAAGTTACACTGTACATTCTTTGAATCTGATTCAACAGTCACTTACTATCCTACTTACATCCACAGATATACGAATCCGTTCATCGCAGAATAACCATTTTCATTCAATTTCATATTTGGATTTTGACCTATCAGAATCCAACAAGTGGCATAATGAAGAAAACGTTGGACAAAATAAAATTTGTTAGAAACAAACAAATTAACTATGAGAAATTTTGTTAAGAATCCACGCTAACGAAATCCTAGCTAACTATTCCTAGCTAACTGATTACATTTTATTTATCGCAATTTATTTTATCGCAATTTAATTCTCACAATTTTATTTATTGTCATTTAATTTCTGTTATTTATTTTATGCACTTTATTTATCGTCATTTAATTACTGTTATTTTACGCACTTTAAATATCGGGACACATATACAAGGTTTTGACATATCATATCGACACATCTATATATATTATTTGGAATAACCATAGACACTCTATATGCAGTAATGATCGAGTTCTCTATACAGGGTTGAGGTTGATTCCATAATAATATATATACTCTGAGTTGTGATCGAGTCTGAGACATGTACACGGGTCACGATACGTATTAATTAATTCGAATATTGTATATTAATCTATATATGAATTATTGGACTGTCAACTGTGGACTATCGACTGTGGACTAATAACATTGGACAATTAAAATGAATTAAAATATTGATTATAACATATGAAACTAAACAATTCTTCAAGTTTGCCACTTGATTTCATCTTAAACCTCATTTGTATCTTGATGATTACAATATGCGTTCAAACCTTTCATAATTCTTGAAAACACCTCAATCGAGGAGATGAACCAACCACACTTCATCTATGGAAGAAAGGATTTATACATATAGTTATGCACCTGAAAAACTCTCGGAACCTGAGTAAACGTTTAACACGTATCTGTGCTAGCTCCTTTGGCATTGTTATTACTGAAAATAACATTGCAAATTCTTTTCCAAATTAGCCAATTTTGTCACAGCTCCAACAAACCAACTTCGACTTTTCGTTCGAAACAACCTTATATTAACCCTGATATATATGCGTGCTCTTTTATTGTTACCTGGGAACCGCTTATATTCCACCACATTAGCAGTAAACTTATCAGCAACTGTAATGATTAAGGATTTTTCGAAAAATCATTATATTTATCAAAACCTCATCATTTACTCATCTGCATCTTGTAACAAGAATTGCCATACGAATCATCAGGAATTAGCAATCAGTATTTTGAAATCTCGCAGCATGCCTATGCCAACAGTTATATGTGTACATATAACGTCTATCATCTGGACTTACATGCTTGAATGTGAAGTTTCTGAAAAACACCCCGAACTGCGAACTAGTCCTCGAAATGCTGATGAAGCAGCAAAAATCGTAAATGACCTTAATCGTAGGAAGTTTTATGATAAAGAATAGTATGTTGGAAAAGCTCAGAAAAGTTGGAACTGTAAAACGGATTGAGCTAACCACAAAGGAGACCAAGGACAAATACAAGGACCATACCCTATATTCAAAGAATTCAAGTAATTCTAGATCCGTTGAAATCTTTAGAGAATATCTTGCTTCGAAGTCACGTTAAAATCTTGCGGAAAATTTTTCTTCATCAACCTTCGAACTTGGAAATTCCAAAATATCATCATAAATATCTTCGATATTTCTGAGGATATTTTCTTAAATATTCTCGTCCGAGATTATATACCTCTTCGTGCATCCTGTGTTTCATTATATTGGAAACTTCTGTAAAATCTAAGTTTAATTTATGAATGAATTCTGAAGAAATGTAAAGAAATTGATGCATGAATTAGTATAATATAATGACACTTGATCAACGTGATTATATTACAGTAAGTCATGCTGAGTTTCTAATGAAACGTGATGATTCACAGACTCTAACGTCATCATGTGCCATGTTACACGACTCTTACATTCTACCTAATCTCTAAACATATCGAGAACATATCTTCCTGAAAATTCTATCTTTTCTTTTGAATTCTGGTAATTTAACCAATCAAGATCGTGCTATTACAATCTCTCATAGAACATTAGTCATGTTCATTCGAAACTTCATATTACTTGCTTAATTTAAAGTCGGGAAGAGAAAACAAAAGCATGGAGCTCCGAAATATAAGGGAGGATATAAAGCCTGATAACAACACATAAATTACAAACCTTGTATGTCAATGTTTATCGCAACATAAAGACAATGGAGAATTAAAAAGACTATAACCCCAAGGGCGAAGTAGAAGAAAACAGATTCCTCCGGTGGAAGTTGGAAAAGGAGAATGATTGTTGCAATAGTAAGGATAAGGACAAGGATCAGAACTGGATTAAGCATTTTCACAATCTTTTGAATTTGGAAATTGAATATAGGAATGGTGAGAATAATGGAACATAAGAGTTTAATTTATAATGGAAATGCCAGACAAAATAATCAAGGCAGATCTCCGCATTTAATTAGAGAAATATTGATTCCCTTAATCGCTGAAGAATGATCATATAGATTTCTAAAGATTTTCTTTTAAATTCCTTAAATTCCGAAAATCCACCGAGACTACGTCAAAAGTTAAATCTCTATCTCAATCTTTTGTGACAGCTTCACTCATACGCTTTAAGTAACCGAATCGTTTAATCTATATTACTCGATGATGATAAAACTCTATTTATCACTCATATTCGTCAGGAAAACATTTGTATTGTTATCCATGACGATCTCTACCAAATTTCAGGACGAAATTTCTTTAACGTGTAGGTACTGTGACGACCCGAAAATTTCCGATCAAATTTAAACTTAATCTTTATATGATTCCGACACGATAAGCAAAGTTTGTAATATTGAGTCTCAAAATTTTGGAATTTATATTCATGTAATTTGACCGTGCTCGACGATTCACGAACAACTATTTGTAAATACATATGTGTGTATATCTAAATAATAATTTAAAAGTATAATTTGAGATATTAAATTTTGTTGTTATGAAATATATAATAATTATTATTTATAAACATATCTATATATAAATAAAAGTATATTAAAAATAAATATGAAATAATTGTAATACTCGTTTGATGTTTCGATCGATATTAAACAAGTTAAAAACGAACTTATATGATTTTAAAATAAAAGGTGATCTGAAAATGAGTTATATAAGTTATAGGCTTATTAAACGTATATTTAGGATCTAATTATTTAATTTTAACACTTTTTATATTTTACTCATAAATGAGAGGGACAGTTGATGTAATTTTATTTATTAAATTAATGACTGAATTTTATACCGTAATGACCAAAATAAATATAGTTAATTCAAAAATATGAAATTTTTCCGAAGACTTTTATCCGCCACTGATTAACAACGGAATACGAACTACCAGTCCGTAATTTAAAGCTTAATAGTGTCCGGCTGCTAATCCATACCTTTAATCTGTTACAAATATCTTTCAATCTATCAATATTGATTAGATTATAATTATTATTATATTATAATTTCATTATTATTATTAATATTATATTTATATATGTACATCACTTGCTAAATGAAAAATCTATCACTACACCCACAAACATTTAAATTCTTGCAGCATGTTTTCTAATCACCACCGAGCCATCTAAAATATCTATCTTTATCTAGACATATATATATATATAAATATATATATATACATACATATATATATATATATACATATATATATATATATATATATATATATATATATATATATATATATATATATATATATATATATATATATATATATATATATATATGGTACAGAGTATATAGATGATATATATCACCCCACTTTCTATCAACTTTGTTGAAATAATCACCACATCACCCACTATTAGATATCTTATTTTCTTTTTTTCTGTTTTGAGTCACCATCCAACTCCTCAAACCCAATAGCTTATATCATTGCACAACCTTTATTTATATAGGATTCATACAATTAAATTTAAACACCATTTTCACACATCTATTTTCACACACGTAAAACCCGGTTGTCTTTCTATTAAACAACCCTCTTCATTTAAGTTACAATATAGCCCGTTAGTCTAGCCGTTTACTTTTATATATAATTCTTATTATCCCGTCCCAAACGTACACCATGTCTCCGGCCACCATAATCCTCATCTTATCCTTCTTCCATTATTTCTCTTCATTCTCATTTAATACAGCTTAACCCACTATTTACAGCAACTCTACTACAACAATTGATAAGTTTAATATAAAATGATTTTCATACCGATACCTCGCAGCCGGTTCAAACGGTTTCCTTCTGTCCGGGCAAGAAAACCATCACAACCTGTCAACCTCCCACCACTCACTACTGTACGCTGCTGCAAACTTTTTGTTTTCATTCCTATCTCGAGCTGCTGCTGTTACAGCCTATAAACCACCACCACCGTCGATCTTCTACTCAGAAATTGCAATCTACTGCAGCTAAATTTCTGTTATCATCGTCAAACATCATCGCTGCTATTTGGTCATTTCCACTTTCTATAACCACAAATTTGCTACGGCTACTTTTGTGTCTGTTTGAACAAGGAATAATGAGAAAAGTTGATGAAGAAGGAGATGAGTAGTGAAGCATGATCATGAAGAAGAAGATAAAAGACGTTTCTTTTTCTTTATTTTTATTTTTTTTTTCTATTGGCCGGCGAATTAATAAACCAATACCACTTGGGCGTAGACCCCTTCCCTACATATAACCGTAAACCTTTGATTGTTATTTGGAGTGTTTATTATTTTTTTAATGTATACTTGGGCTCATCAAAAATTGTTATTGGGCCGTATCATAATTAGATAATGAAGATTATGCATAAAATGATGACCGAGATTGATTGTTGTGATGATGATGATGCTTATGGTTATGATTATGAAGATGATGAGGTTGTAATAGTTTTAAGTATGATCATGATGACGTTGGAGAATGATGAAATAAGATGAATGATACACGATGTATGATTAGAAGGATGATGATGATCGAGTTATACATGATGACGATGAAAGTGTCGAAGATGATGATGATTAAGGATGATAGTATATGGTATAGATGATGATATGATGAGGGTAAGGGTATGATGATGATGAATGAAGATGATAAACATAATTCACGATTATGTTGATGATGATCATGATGCTAAGATGATAATGATAATACATGATGATGGTAAAAACTAATTTATTAAATTTTTTTTTTTACATCTTTATTATTATTATTTATATTATTATTGTTATTATTATTATTATTAAAATGATTAAGAAGATTATGGTTATTATTATTACTAACACTAGTATTAGAATTAACATTATTATTATCATTAATATTAATATTATTATCATTATTAACACATAACAATTTTATCATTTTATTATTAGTATTATCATTATTATTAAAAGTATTATCATTTTTATTATTATCATTACTATTATTATATTTAGTATTATTATAATTATTATTTTTAACCAAATGTTATCTATATAAAAATATATTGCAAGTCAACTAATATTAAATACTAATATATTTTTAACTAATATATTACCATTTATATTGATAAAACTGTAATTAAATTATATATCATATATTTAATATAAGAATAATTGTGTTTAAAAATACTAATTTTAATAAATTATAAAATATAAGTAAACTTAGTTGATTAAAAGGGATATGTGTTAATATATGTGCAACTGATATAGGTTCGTGAATCCGAGACCAACCCTACACTTGTACAATGCCGTAATATGTATTTTTACTACAAAATACAGTATGGTGAGTTTGATTTGCTCCCTTTTTAAATGCTTTTGCAATATATATTTTTGGGACTGAGAATACATGTGCTGCTTTTATAAATGTTTTACGAAATAGACACAAGTAATCGAAACTACATTCTATGGTTGGATTATCGAATCGAATATGCCCCTTTTTAGCTTGTAGCCTAAGAATTAGGGAAATGGCCCCTAATTGACGCGAATCCTAAAGATAGATCTATGGACCTTGACATGTCCCATTCGGGTTACGAATGCTTTAGTACTTCGATTTTCATGTCCGATGAGAGTCCCGGAATGATGGGGATATTCTATATGCATCCTGTTAGTTCGGTTATCTAGCGTTCACCATATGAATGATTTTTATCTCTATGCAGTTTGCGAAATGCCTGATATGAGATGATATTTATAAGAAATGAAATGAAAATCTTGTGGTCTATTAAATTAATGGAAATGATTGTTATGATAAACTAATGAACTCACTAACCTTTTGGTTGACACTTGAAAGCATGTTTATTCTCAGGTATGAAAGAAATCTTCCGCTGTGCATTTGCTCATTTTAGAGATATTACTTGGAGTCATTCATGGTATATTTCAAAATACGTTGCATTCGAGTCGTTGAGTTCATCAAGAATATTATTAAGTCATTTATAGTTGGATATATTATGAAATGGTATGCATGCCGTCAACTTTTAATGAAATGAAAGTTTGTCTTTTAAAAACGAATGCGATGTTTGTAAAATGTATCATATCGAGGTCAAGTACCTCGTGATGTAACCAAATGTAATGTATTCGTCTAGATGGATTAGTACGGGTCATTAAAGACCCGACTGCTCTACAGCAGGTTCCTTACCAGGACGATACTCCCCGACCGGCTCACTATCAATAACCGGCACCGTCTCTTCCTCTCGGATAACCGCTTCCTCCTGCAACTGTGTCGCATGAGTAATCATACGGGCCTCATCGGCAGCAACATTTACATGCCCTACAAGAAAACCAATAAGCAGTACGTAAAATAAAAACGTACATGAATCAAGGTAAATATATCAAAAGGTATACCATTGCCAGCAGCTGAAGACTCAATTCGGTGCCTCGTCTGATGAACTAAACCACCATTTGATGACTTCGAATCCTCAGGAAAAGGAAGCAACTGACGGCTAGTAGATGCAAGAAATATTCCCTTCACAAATTTATTGGTGAACACCATCCCGTCAAAACTCGTTGACCAGAGGACTTCTGACACAGACAATTCTAAAACAAAAAGAAGGAAAAGAAAAAACAATAAGTGTCATTTTTAAATCATAATAAATACAATAAAGCCACGCAAGATATATAAACACATTAACTTTCCCGCCTCGATGAGCAACGGGTATCCCGTCAGCTCCATTCCAATTATTACTAACATTTGCCATCACAAGCATGTGTTCATTGTATGTCCTATGGAGTATCTTCAACCCCCTCAGCTAATCAACAATCTCACCGGCGAACTCCATCAACCTCTGTGGACATTGCACAATGACGGTTAATTCTTGATCATCCCTCATTGGAAAATTGGAACGGTTGGCAAAGACAAACGTTTGCACCCAATCATCTGCAATCACATACGGCTGACCAAGGAACTCGACTTCATCTATAAACGTATACCATCCAGTGCGATATGATGTTAATCGAAAGATACTTCTAAATATCTTCAAAACTAATGTCATCCCCAAACTGCTGAAATACATCTCAAACATCACGATGGATCAAATCTCATTTCGATGCAAACGACCAACATTGAGGCTTTAGAAGTTAAGACCTTTCATAAAAAAAATAGTAAAAGGGTACCTAAGATTTGAAACCTCGAAAGGTCTCAAATAGTTTGCGCATTGATTATCATAAGGACCACAAGCGCGTTGGTGAGGCCTAGGTATAAGAAGCTGTAACTTTTGCAGCTGAGGACAAAGGTAATAAACCCTATCAAGATACGCACCATCTATAATAATAGAAGCACGTAACACATCGGGCATAGGATTAGAAGGTCTGGGTGGCATGATGTGTGAATGATCGAAGATAATATCGAAAGAATGGAAACACCTTTTCTTTTTCTTTTTATAAGAAAGCGAAGTTATGAAAGCACAAAATTCAAAACAATCTCAAAGATTGTTTATAAAGGAAGATATTTCAAATGGACCCCAACAAACTCAAAAAGTTCCTTGAAATACGAAAAAAAGTTTACATTGATTAAGACAGAATTCAGGACACATTTATTGCACGTTAAATCAGCCACTCAAGGTATATTCTTTCAAGTTTGGCAACACAGCTGCCCCAGCTGGCCTCACAAAACTAGGGGGACTTAATGATACGTATAACGATTCGTATCGATAAAATACATTTTTTCACGACTTAACGAAGTTTCGTCTAGAATTTAACCGGCATAACGGTCCAGGAGGAAATACATTCTCCCGAAACTACCTAAGTAAACCGGCCAGAAGATTATTCGAGCACACATCCGGGAAGAAATGTCTCGGATAAAAGCTGGTTGTCACTTCACACAAGCCCATCCTACCCGGGCAAGTGTGTCGGGCTTCGACACCACTCACTCTAGTACAAAATACCGAGAGGTCATGAACCGAATTTTCACATCTAGTAAAGTCCTTTTTTTACCCAACTAAGAGTGAGACATTTACCCGCCACACCATTCCGGAATAATCATACCATGCTGGATCAACCATGCCATTCCAGGGAAATCACATAGTCTCATAATGGAGCATATTCTTGAAATGGAGCACGGTCCCGAAACATACACTTTGTCCTGAAACAAGCACACGGTCCCAAAACAAACACTTGGTCCCGGAACAAGTACATGGTCCCGGAACATAAACACAAATGGGCTATATGCCACATCAGGCCACGAATCAAGGAAAGTTTGTTAGGATCTGTTTTTCATTCCAATGAAAAGGATAGGTGCCACATCAGCCCACAAATCTGGTAAAGTTTGTTATTACCACGAAAGGAATATATGTCACGTCATCATTCCCTCAAAACACCTATAAACACACCTAATGGGTCATTCCTTACACACCACTGGATACGTACTGTTACTCTGCTGAAATCATACTGTAACATTGTTTAGCTGAAAATACAACTCCGATTGAGATTCCGGTCAATATCGGAGTTCGTCAACACTTAAGATATTAACTCGTTCGATTTAATCGAGTGAGGTTAGTCCAATTGTTTGTTTTACACCCTTGGAATCCAGATTTCAAACGTGGTTTGCACAGTTATTGGAGTTAAAACAATCGACCAATCCTTTCTTCCCAAATTAAGCACTCAAGTCTAATTCTAAAACTCCCTATTTAGATTTAGGCGTGATCAGCTTTCAACATTTAAGGATAACAAAACATATTTTTTGGATTTTGTATTATCTAAAATAAACCAAAATATTCACAAACTTTTCCTTTCTAGGAAATATTTTAAGAACGGGTTATGTACAGAGGTATATAGAAGCCATTATGAAGTCAAATCAATTTGAAAATGATCTATAATACCAGTTATAGGTATTATCGATTTGAGTTATTGACATTTAATTCCACCTTGGTTTGATACACGATGTATCTTTTGAAAATAATTTGCGTGGAATTAATGGAGATGCAGCATTAGCCAAAATCACGGACCGTGGCTTAAGCCTAAGTAACTCCTCAAAAGTGTACTTAATTGTTTTTGAATCACTTGTTTTGCTTTTCCACTTCTTGTTTGACACATGTTTAGAAACATATTCTTTTTAGGTTTAGAAACATGGTTAGGTTTATCATAGGATTTCATGGATGGTTTCTTAGGTTTGTGTGGAATCGACCATATTGATCTCGATATCCCGTGATCTTCCCATTCTTCCTGTAAGTAGTTTCCAGAAAAGAACAATTGGTCTTGGTCTCTTAACTAGAGTAAACTTTCTATTTGAGAAAACAAATTTCTTAGGTTGAGTTGAAGACTTCAATGGAGGACCCTGATCTTTCGGTTTAGGGGTCTCTAAGGTCTTAGACGTTTCTCTCGAACTCGGCTTCGAGTACATCGAAGATTGATGCAACCTAGGTCTTGGTTTATTCTTAGTATAAGAGGTTAGTGTTTCTTAACAAATCGTAAAGAACATATGGACCAAACCATATGTCACGACCCTACTTTTTCTGTTATCTTTTACCGTTTATTATTTAACACCCGTTAATTGTTATTCGTGCCACGTCTTTTCTACGACCTATATTATTATTTTTCTAATAATATATTAATTATTATGTGTTATATGAATATTTATATTCGTATTTAAATTTGTACGTTTCTACGTGTCGTGGATTTCTATCAGGCGAATCATTTTGGTTTTCAAACCAACGATTAGACTTTTGGGATTTTTGAATCCAAATTATTTTATTTATGATATTTTTATATCATATGATATTATAGAATATTTCTATATTTTATTTTTCGCGGATGCGTGTTCTTTCTGAAATTTTAATCGCTTAACGGTGTTTTCTGGAATCGGGCTACGATTGGACTTTCGAGCCACAAGGATTTTACAAATGGAAATTTTAGGAAATGTGGGACCCACTCACACCCTAATTCGGCCAAATGGTACCCCCTCCCCACATTTGATTTTCATTTTTGACTTTATCATCTCATTTAATCACTTTGTTATTTTTGGTAAACCCTAAACAACATCTCCCACTTTCTCTCCTCCCCTTGAAGGACCCACACCTCCATATTCAGCATCAAAATCGGCCAACATCATCATAGCAAGGATTCTTCATCATTTCTCAAGGCTTGTTACATAATCGGGTTGCTATTTTCGCGTTCTTTCATCCTCTTCTTCTCGATTTTTGATTATGATATATACATAAACCCTAGATTTTTCATTTTCATTTATTTTTACTGATTTTGATGTTATTATGATAGTATAGCACTTGTGTATTGTTGTATTGATGATTATATGCGTAGAAATGCTCGATTGTGTATGTATTCGGTTTGATAAATTGGGACAGTGGACTTTTTGATTAAATCAGTACTTTTCGCTGTTGTTTTTGATAAAATAAAGTGTATAGATGAGTTCCTCTCATCAAGACAATAATTTTGGACTTTGGATTCATGTTATTTCGAGTCCCGGATCAAAAGTTATGCTTAATTTAGTGTTTCAATGGGATTAAAATGTAAAAACGAATGTAATCAGTTGGGTTCTGACTTTGTGACCATTTTTGGAGTCTCTATGGTGTGCTAGTGTGTTAGGATTGATGATTGGATGAACATTCTTGTTCGGGTCATCGAAATCCGAGCCGCGGATCACCCGGAATGACTAAAACGAGATTTTGAACGGATTAAAGGGTTAAGTTGGTTCATGGCTGATTTTCACGAACCATGAACTGACCTTAAGGTGTTCTTGAGTGCACTAATGTGTCGGGTGGTTTGGTTAGACGAAGATATATATAAAATTCGTCAAAAACCGACACCTGAGGCTCAAGTTATGACCCGACGAACTTTTAATTAAACTTATGGTTATAAAATTTGAACTTATGATATAAATAATGATTTTCATTATTATTAGATTACTTATGATATAAAAGTAATTATTTTAATTAAGACTTATGATATATATTTATTATATCATTTATTAATTACATTATGATTTAATTATACTTTTAATTAAACTTATGATTAATAATACTTATGGTAAGTATTAAACTTATGTTATGAGATTATTACATTAGGACTTATGATAAAGATTAATTAATTATTTAATTATCATAAGGGTTAATTATTATTTAATTATAATTTAATTATTAAATACTTATGGTTTAATAATTATAATTAAATACTTATGATATGATTAATAATTCATTATTAATTAATAATACTTATGATATGATTAAAAATTTATTATTAATTTATAATACTTATGTTATGATTAATATTTAATTAATAAATTAAATACTTATGTTATATTAATTATATCATTTAAATTTATGTTAACTTTATTAATTCAATTTAATTTAATTAAACTTATGATATGACATGATTATACATATATGACTTTAAATAACATTATAACTTATATTAATACTATAACTTATACTTTAAAATTTAATGTTGACTAAGTTTGACCAAGATTGACTTTTGAGTTGAGTTTCAGTTGAGTTTTGTTGACTTTTCTAATTAAGGAAACTTTCCTAAAATAGAAACTTTCTAAATATGGAAACTTTCCATAAATAGAAACTTTCATAAATAGAAACTTTCCAAAAATAGAAATTTTCCAGAAATGGAAACTTCCTAAAAATAGAAACTTTCTAAAAATAGAAAGTGCGTGTTATACGTTGTCCTGATCATACCGAAACATACTGAGTGTTGTTCTATGTTTACTTGCAATAAGTACTATAGCTATCATACTAAGACTTGACCTAAGTTAGTTATTTATATCAACCTGCTTTGTTTATAGGTCGGTATTGTGATCATTCTTGATCACTTTATCTTTTGCTGCTCACATTTCTGTATTATCACTTCATTTACGTTAAGGTGAGTTATAGTCCCATTTTTCTATTTTAAACCTGTTGGGATGAGAATACATGCAATTTATTTTTACATATTGGACACAAGTGGAAATTGGTTTAAATTATTCATTGTGAGTCGAACGAAAATATTCCCTAATCTCGTAATTTTAATCACTGGTTTCTACTTGTGAACGCGAATCCTATGGATAGATCTATCGGGCCTAACAGCCCCATTTAGTGCTAGTCACGATGGCAGTTACAGACGAAATGTATTAGTACTTCGTATTTTAAAAGATACACCTGTTCAGTGTATATTGTTATATTGGTTTTGTTAAGGGTAAAGAGTTTTTATGTTATTACCAGGTGGCTCACGGGTTAATGGAATAATGTTTTTATATGTTTTTGAGCATATAATTTTGTGGTCCAAAATGAGTATTTATGTTTTCAAACATAAATTTTTGTGGTTTAAATTAAATATTGTTTGCAATATTAAACATATAATTCACTCAACATTTTTGTTGACAGTTTACTCGCATGTTTGATTCTCAGGTTCATGATTGATTGCTTCCGCTGTGCTTAGAGAGTCTGCATTGTCTGTAGCGGATTTTGATTTAAACATTAAACATTGCATTCTACTTTTGGGTTTAATACTTTGTGGGCGTTTTGTTGACTTGGTTTTTGGTCAACTTTGGATATTTACATATGATGGGTTTTTCTAAACTTACACACTTAAGAAGATTTCCTTTATAGGAAATCATTTTTAAATGAAGAATGCAATGTTATTTATTAAATTCATATAGAGTTACGATCAAGCTGTGGGACCAAGTGACGGAGCCGTTAAGGGTACTTGACGGGTCATCACAGTTGGTATCAGAGCTCTGGTTGTAGGGAATTAGGCTGCATTGATGTCGTTACCCGGCCTATAACGTATTATTATATGTGATTATTTGTATCGTATTGGTATGTATGTTGTTTTCACATACGTACATCTCCTTCTTATGTTCTATATCTGAGATGAAACTCCCATTCCGATTTAAACGTATCCTCCAACTCATGAGAGTTTATTTTTTATAAGAACACCTCGGTTAGTGAAACCAAGGGATGTCATTCTTGACTTCTGGAATTCTCGGTATTTCTATGTTATCTATTAAGGTTATGTATATAACGTTTGAGTTATATTACGCGAGATGTCATTCTGGACTTCTAAATGCTTGGCATTTCAATGTCAGCTATTATGTTTAGGTATATAGCATTCTTGTTATATTACGTTCCTTTGTGCCGTTGTGCCTTTGTGCTTTGGGTTGCGAACCGAAAACGTCATTCTTGACATTTAGAGATTCTTAATACTTCAAAGACATTTTTATGTCATCATTACTTTTATTCATTACTTTTGATTTTTTTGCCTCTTTGTGCTATCCTTAGCACACTGTTTAAGAAATCATTCTAAAGAAAATTTTGTTGAAATTCGGGGTTGACCATGTGTCCTGAGCTTATGTAGTGCTATTAGAATGGAACTATAAATTAGTAAAATATAAAGGCGTCTGGCCAACGAGATTATATTACGTTAATTCATATAGAAATTCCAATATTGTGACATGAGGAATAGAAAGCGTGTCAAAGAAAACTTCTATGCTACTCATTCAGAAATTCCAATGTTATTACATGAGGAATGAAAATACTCATTATCTTATTTGTGGATATACGAAGAACTCGTTTTAACCAAACTATCCATCTCGTGCTTATGAGTGGGTTTACAGTCTCTCATATACCATAAAGGTTGTGAAGCGAGGAGCTATGGAATTTTACATTTATTCTTGTTAATGGCATACCTCTTATTCCTTGATAATCATCATCACTTGTTGAATCTGGGTTCACCTTATTACACTATGTTTAGTTAAATGTTAGTTCAATACTCACCACCATATCCTTGCTGGGAGGCACGATACATATTCTTATGTGACTGGTAGTGACACCCCCGAAATTTCCTTAAGCGTGCATCTTGTTATCTATTATTACGCTTTTGGCGTAGATTTTCATATGATTTCCATGACCACATTTGGAAATTCAACGGAGATAATCGACAATCACTAGTAGGGATTTTAGTTGATCCCTCAAGCGTCGAACTTATAAACACCTTACTATTTCGTCCCTTATGTTAAGATGGTAATTATCTCACAGACATAACCTTTTGAAGAATCGAACCTATCTACGGGTATCTTTTGATTAACATGACCAAGAAAATTTTCACGCTTGTGCATTCATTAAATAGCAGATTGCTCGGCGTCATGCGAGTAATAATGTTGTACCCGTCTAAAAATCGTTCACTATGAATTTAAAACCTAGGGTGAGATACATCCTCTGAAGTTATCCTGTTTGCCTGTGGGCTGTGGCATGAACTAAATTCATCCTAATTACATCCGAAAACTATCCTAATTACATCCGAAAACTACTATGACAATATTTTTCTCAGTTAGAGAGGCTCACATGGATCCTGATTTTGATGATAGTGTATTCCTTCTCAAGATTTTATGATTTCGAAGTTATCTAACACTAGTACAGTAGAAGCCGTATATCCGAGGAATTTGGTGTTACGACATATGATCTACCAACAACCATGAACGTTAAAAATTCTATAGAACCTAGTAAAGGGTAAACTGACAAAGTTGGGTGGATGATTTGAAGTTGTGCTTTAAATTTAACGGGAAGGTCATTTAAAGATGACCTCATACCAATAAAGCTAAGAAGATTTGATGTCGTGTTTGGTCAGGATTGGCTATCAAAGAATAGAGCTGGGATTGTTTGCGTTGGTAAACCCATTCGTACTCCTCAAGTAGATGGAGAACCGTTAATGATCTTCGGAGATAAAAGATACAAATAGTTGAATCTTATCTGGTGTTTGAGAGTTCATAAATGTCTTCGCAAAGGCTGTTATGCTATTCTGGCCCATGTGGTAGAATCTGACAAGGAAGAGAAGAAAAGTGGTGTTGTTCATGTCGTTAGAGATTTTCCTCAGGTGTTTTCCGAGGATTTACCTGGATTTCCGCCGCATCTCGCGGTAGAATTTCAAATTGATCTTGTACCCGGCGCTGCTTCTGTAGCACGTGCTCCTTATAGACTCGCTCCTTCCGAAATTCAAATATTATCAAGTCAACTTCGAGAGTTGTTAGACAAAGGTTTTCTTTGTCCCAGTTCGTCCCCTTGGGGAGCTCCTGTTTTGTTTGTTAAGAAGAAAGATGGTTCATTTTGGTGGTGTATTGATTATCGCGAGTTGAACAAGCTTACTGTTAAAAATCGTTACCCTCTTGCGAGAATTGATGATCTGTTCGATCAGCTTCAAGGTTCATCCGTTTATTCTAAGATCGATCTCCGTTCTGGTTATCACCAATTGTGCTTTGAAGAAACTGATATTTCGAAAACTGTTTTCCGAACCTGTTATGGTCGCTACGAATTTTTGGTTATGCCGTTCAGATTGACTAACACACCTGCAGTGTTCATAAACCTCAGGAACCGAGTGTGTAGCCCTTATCTGGACACATTCGTTATCTTTTACATCAATGAAATTCTTATCTATTCCAAGAGTGATCAAGAGCACGAAGAGCATTTGAAGTTAGTGCTCGATTTGTTAAGAAAAGAAGAGCTATATGCTGAGTTTTCAAAGTGTGCATTCTGGCTGAAAGGAGTTCAATTCCTTGGACACGTTGTTAGTAAAAAGGGAATTCGAGTTGATCCTGCTAAGATTGAGGTGATTGAGAAGTGAGAAATTCCGAAGACTCCTACTCGAATTCGTCAGTTTCTAGGTTTAGCAGGCTATTATAGAAGGTTCATTTAAGATTTCTCTCGAGTAGCGAAACCTCTGACTACCTTTAACGCACAAGGGGAAGAACTACGAGGGGAAGAGTGAACAAGAGTCTGCTTTCCAAACTCTGAAGAAGAGGTTAACTCCCGCTCCGATATTATCACTACCTAAGAGTAAGGACAATTTTGTTTTCTATTGTGATGCTTCTTGTCAGGGCTTTGGTTGTGTTTTGATGCAGCGAAAGAGAGTCATTGCTTACGCGTCACGTCAGTTGAAGAATCATGAACAGAATTATACAACCCATGATTTAGAATTGAGAGCTGTTGTGTTCGCCCTCAAGATTTAGAGACATTACTTATATGGGGTCAAATGTACAGTGTACACTAATCACAAAAGTCTTCAACATATTCTTTATCAGAAACAGTTGAATATGAGACAGCGGAGATGGGTTGAGGCATTGAACGATTATGATTGTGAGCTCCTATATCATCCAGGAAAGGCCAATGTGGTTGCCGATGCGTTAAGACGAAAATAAAGAGTTGAACCTCACAGGTTTAGAGCCTTGAATATGACCATTCGAACAAACCTCGCAAGACAGATTCTTGCTGCTCAACAAGAAGCCTTGAAGGAGGAAAATTTTGCGAACGAGAAGGTCAGAGGCATGAGTAAGAAATTTGAGGTACGAGCAGATGGCACTCGGTATTTTGTGGGACGTCTTTGGGTTCCAAAATTTGGTGAATTACGACAACTTGTGTTAGATGAGGCTCATAAGTCTAGGTACTCTATTCATCCTGGTTCAGGAAAGATGTATCATGATCTTAAGGAGCTATACTGGTGGCCTAACTTGAAAGCTGATGTGGCTACTTATGTGGCTAAGTATTTGACCTGTGCTAAGGTTAAAGTTGAACATCAGAAACTGTCCAGACTTCTGGTGCAACCTGAGATTCCCAAGTGGAAGTGGGAAGGTATTATGATGGATTTTATCATGAAGTTACCAAGATTTTTGGGTGGTTACGGTACCATTTGGGTGATTGTTGATCGACTCACAAAGTCAACTCACTTTTTGCTGATTAAGGAAACAGATTCAATGGAAAAACTTACTAGTTTGTAATTGAAGGATATTGTTTCGAGGCATGGTGTTCCTGTGTCTATTATTTCAGACCGAGACAGTCGATTCACATCGAGGTTTTGGAAATCCTTACAGGAAGCTCTGGGAACTAAGTTGGATATGAGTACCACTTATCATCCACAGTCGGATGGTCAGAGTGAAAGGACCATTCAAACGTTGGAAGACATGTTGAGAGCGTGCGTGATTGATTTTGGTAATGGTTGGAATATGTACTTGCCACTGGCTGAATTTTCTTATAATAACAGTTATCATGCAAGTATTAAAGCCTCACCATTCGAGGCTCTATACGGTAGAAAGTGTATGTCTCATATCTGTTGGAATGAGGTTGGGGATGCTCAACTCATAGGCCCAGAGATTATTCATGGGACTACCTAGAAGATCGTACAGATTAAGGAAAGATTGAGAATCACCAGAAGTCGGCAAAAGAGTTACGTCGATGTTAGAAGAAAGGATTTAGAATTTCAGGTCGGTGATCGTGTTATGTTGAAGGTATTACCTTGGAAGGGTGTGGTACAATTTGTTAAGAGAGGAAAGTTGAATCCTCGATTTGTTGGACCATTTGAGATTACAGAGAGAGTTGGACCCGTGGCTTATCATTTGAAATTAACACAAGAACTTAACGTCGTTCATGACGTTTTTCATCTGTCGAATTTGAAGAAGTGTTTGGCCGAGGCCGATGAAACCATTTCTCTTGATGAACTTCATGTTGATAAACAACTCCATTTTATTGAGGAACCTGTCGACATTATGGATCGAGAGGTTAAGACACTCAAGCAAGGTAGGATTCCTATCGTCCAAGTTAGATGGAATGCCAGACGCGGACCCAAGTTCACTTGCGAACGTGAAGATCAGATGAGGCAGAGGTACCCGCATTTGTTCCCAGATGACGAGTCAACCTCTACAACTTCTTAAATTTTGGGAAGAAATTTCCGTAACGGGAAGGTACTGTCACGATCCTACTTTTTCCGTTATCTTCTACCGTTTATTATTTAACGCCCGTTAGTTGTTATTCGTGCCACGTCATTTCTATGACCTATATTATTATTTTTGTAATAATATATTAATTATTTTGTGTTATATGAATATTTGTATTCGTATTTAAATTTGTATGTTTCTACGTGTCGTGGATTACTATCCGGCGAATCATTTCGGTTTTCAAACCAACGATTAGACTTTTGGGATTTTTGAATCCAAATTATTTTATTTATGATATTTTTATATCATATGATATTATAAAATATTTCTATATTTTATTTTTCGCGGAAGCGTGTTCTTTCCGAAATTTTAATCGCATAACGGTGTTTTCTCGAGTCGGGCTACGGTTGGACTCCGGGCCACAAGGATTTTACAAATGGACATTTTAGGCCATGTGGATCTCACCCACCCCCTAATTCGGCCGAATGGTACCCCCCCTCCCCACATTTGATTTTCATTTTTGACTTTATCATCTCATTTAATCACTTTGTTATTTTTGGTAAACCCTAAACAAACTCTCCCACTTTCTCTCCTCCCCTTGAACGACCCACACCTCCATCTTCATCATCATAATCATCCAACATCATCATAGCAACGATTCTTCATCATTTCTTAAGGCTTGTTACATAATCGGGTTGCTATTTTCGCGTTCTTTCATCCTCTTCTTCTCGATTATTGATTAGGGTATATACATAAACCCTATATTTTTCTTTTTCATTTATTTTTACTGATTTTGATGTTATTATGATAGTATAGCACTTGTGTATTGTTGTATTGATGATTATATGCGTAGAAATGTTCGATTGTGTATGTTTTCGGTTTGATAAAATTGGGACAGCGGACTTTTTGATTAAATCAATACTTTTGGCTGTTGTTTTTGATAAAATAAAGTGTATAGATGAGTTCCTCTCATCAAGACAATAATTTTGGACTTTAGATTCATGTTATTTCGAGTCCCGGATCAAAAGTTATGCTTAATTTAGTGTTTCAATGGGATTAAAATGTAAAAACGAATGTAATCAGTTGGGGTCCGACTTTGTGACCATTTTTGGAGTCTCTAGGGTATGCTAGTTTGTTAGGATTGATGATTGGATGAACATTCATGTTCGGGTCATCGAAATCCGAGCCGCGAATCACCCGGAATGACTAAAACAAGATTTTGAACGGATTAAAGGGTTAAGTTGGTTCATGGCTGATTTTCATGAACCATGAACTACCTTAGGGTGTTCTTGAGTGCACTAATTTTTCGGGTGGTTTGGTTAGATGAAGATATATATAAAATTCGTCGAAAACCGACACCCGAGGCTCAAGTTATGACCCGGCGAACTTTTAATTAAACTTATGGTTATAAAATTTGAACTTATAATATAAATAATGATTTTCCTTATTATTAATTATTTATGATATAAAAATAATTATTCTAATTAAGACTTATGATATATATTTATTATATCATTTATTAATTACATTATGATTTAATTATACTTTTAATTAAATAATTAATAATACTTTTATTATTAATGAAAAATACTTATGGTAAGTATTAAACTTATGTTATGAGATTATTACATTAAGACTTATGATAAAGATTAATTAATTATTTAATTAGCATAAGGCTTAATTATTATTTAATTATTAAATACTTATGGTTTAATAATTTTAATTAAATACTTATGATATGATTAATAATTCATTATTAATTAATAATACTTATGATATGATTAAAAATTTATTATTAATTAATAATAATTATGTTATGATTAATATTTAATTAATAAATTAAATACTTATGTTATATTATTTATATCATTTAAACTTATGTTAACTTTATTAATTCAATTTAATTTAATTAAACTTATGATATGACATGATTATACATATATGACTTTAAATAACATTATAACTTATATTAATACTATAACTTATACTTTAAAATTTAATGTTGACTAAGTTTGACCAAGGTTGACTTTTGAGTTGACTTTCGGTTGACTTTGACTTTCAGTTGACTTTTGTTGACTTTTCTAATTAAGGAAACTATCCTAAAATAGAAACTTTCCAAAAATAGAAGCTTTCTAAATATGGAAACTTTCCAAAATTAGAAACTTTCATAAATAGAAATTTCCAAAAATAGAAATTTTATAGAAATGGAAACCTGCTAAAAATAGAAAATTTTCAAAAATAGAAAGTACGTGTTATACGCTGTCCTGATCATACCGAAACATACTGAGTGTTGTTCTATGTTTACTTGCAACAAGTACTATAGCTATCATACTAAGACTTGACCTAAGTTAGTTATTTATATCGACCTGCTTTGTTTATAGGTCGGCGTTGTGATCATTCTTGATCACTTTATCTTTTGCTGCTCACATTTCTGTGTTATCATTTCGTTTACGTTAAGGTGAGTTATAGTCCCATTTTTCTATTTTAAACCTGTTGGGATGAGAATACATGCAATTTATTTTTACATGTTGGACACAAGTGGAAATTGGTTTAAATTATTCATTGTGAGTCGAACGAAAATATTCTCTAATCTGGTAATTTTAATCACTGGTTTCTACTGGTGAACGCGAATCCTATAGATAGATCTATCGGGCCTGACAGCCCTATTTCGTGCTAGTCACGATAGCAGTTACAGACGAAATGTATTAGTACTTCATATTTTAAAAGATACACCTGTTCAGTGTATATTATTATATTGGTTTTGTTAAGGGTAAGGAGTTGTTAAGTTATTACCAGGTGGCTCACGGGTTAATGGAATAATGTTTCTATATGTTTTCGAGCATATAATTTTGTGGTTCAAAATGAGTCTTTATGTTTTCAAACACAAATTTTTGTGGTTTAAATTAAATATTGTTTGCAATATTAAACCTATAATTCACTTAACATTTTTGTTGACAGTTTACTCGCATGTTTTATTCTCAGGTTCATGATTGATTGCTTCCGCTGTGCTTAGAGAGTATGCATTGTCTGTAGCAGATTTTGATTTAAACATTAAACATTGCATCCTACTTTTGGGTTTAATACTTTGTGGCGTTTTTTTGTCTTGGTTTTTGGTCAACTCTGGATATTTACATATGATGGGTTTTTCTAAACTTACACATTTTGGAAGATTTTCTTTATAGGAAATCATTTTTAAATGAAGAATGCAATGTTATTTATTAAATTCATATAGAGTTATGATCAAGCTGTGGGACCAAGTGACAGAGCCGTTAAGGGTACTTGACGGGTCATCACACCATAATTCCTAATAATATCTTTCTCTGAGTCCTAGATTATCTGATTTGGCTTGTTGATCATGTAAGACCCGAATATTCGTAGTGTACATATGTGTATATGAGTTACTCAAGTTTGGGGTTTTTGTTGCACATAATTAAAAAGACAAAAGATGCTGAACTGGGAGGTCGCGCACCGCGCGGCTAGGTGGCGCGCCGCGCCATCTGTCTGCGACAGATTCCCCTTTTCTTTTTAATTAGATATTTTGAGGGCATTTTGGTAAAATCACCTTGGGGTCCGAATTTAATGCTTTAGGATCAGTTTGGGAGCTCATTACTCCATTTCTCAACCACCAAACATCATCCATTCATTCTAGAGAGAGAGGGGGTGGTTAAGTGTGAGAAAGCTTAAATCCGGGAAGAAGAAGCTCATTTCGGGTTAGAACTCGGGAGTTAAAGTTGTTCATCTCCTCCTTAGCTACGTTTTGATTGTTGTGGTAAGCCCTAAACTTGATTACCTTAGTTTAATGTGTTTTAGGGTTAGGGTTTGGGTTAGTGATGCACACAAAACCCACTTGCTAGTAATTTGGGGGTTTTGGGTGAATTTGGGTCATGTAGACTCAAAGGTAACTAATTAGGGTTTTCAAAGTGTTAATTTATGTTTATGAACCTAATTAGTTAGTTAAAGTACTAAAACACTTCAATGATATGTAAATGGGTGTTAATTGGGCATGGATGACCCAAATGGGTGTGTTGACTTTAAAATAGGTCAAATGGGTCTTTAATGACCTAAGTGGTCTTGCATGTGTGAAAATGAGTTAAATTGGTGATGTAAAAATGTAATAAGACCATATTTGACTAGAGTTAGGGTTTTTGGTGAAGTTGACCCATTATTAGGGTTAATGGTGCAAAATGGGTCGGGATTGCACTTTGGGTCAAAATGACTTAGGAATGGTGAAAGAATTGGTTGACCGACTTGAGTTTGCGTTTGATAATATGTATAATGTGATAGGTACGTTACTTCGAGGTTTTGCAAGCTCGGGTATCTTTTCACAAGACTTTGAGGTGAGTGGAATAATTATATGCGTATGTATATAATGTATCTATTTGTTGTAGCATGAAAGGTGTAGTGTCGAGGTGTTAAGACACCACGTTTCACGTGAAGAGTGTAGCATCGAGGTGTTAAGATGCCACTCGGGTGTAGCATCGAGGTGTTAAGATGCCACCTAGGAGTGTAGTGTCGAGGTGTTAAGACACCACTCCGTAAAATAATGAGTGAAGCATCGAGGTGTTAAGATGCCACTCGGGGTGAAGTGCCGAGGTGTTAAGGTGCCACCCTAGGGGTTAATGGTGCGAGGTGTTAAGTGCCCTAACGGATGTTATGAACGCCGATGGCGTTTTCGCGAGCGCCGTTCCCTTGTACTATTGGTCGACCATGGTTATTTGTGTTGTAAGCATATTATATTATTCGAGTTATATTTATATGCGGTTGTTATGCTAGCTTGTGGTATTGGAGATTTATAGCTTGTTATTGTGACGATAAGCTAATTATGTTCGCTAGCGTGTTTGCGGTTTGTGTAAGTGTTTGCAAGTAGGTATAATTATATATGTATTCGTATAATTATTGCATTCACTAAGCTTTGCTTACCCTCTCATTGTTTATCATTTTATAAGTTCGGTTTTGGACAAGGGTAAGGGCATCGTTTTGGACTAGAGATCCCGCTTGATGCTAGGGGACGCTTTTGGCTTTAGTAGCTCTTGGAGTTTGACCGATAGTTGGGTAGTTTAATCCCAAACGCCATGCTCATTGTGTAGTTTGGAACTTAAACTTTTTGGTGGTCGAAACTCGTAAATAGTATTAAACTCGTAAAACGGCCGATGTGGGCCCCGCCTGTAAAACATTGATTTTATATTTGAAACAAGTTAGTTTTACATATTTGGATGTATGGTAAAAAGCGTTTCGTCTAAAAGTGTCGGGAACTAGTCAATCTTTTTCGCATTATGAGACTTCCCGGACACTCCACTTTGGAGCGCCGCGCCCCTATCTGGCGCGCCGCGCAGGTATGCTGCACAGGAATTTTTTTTTTTATTTTGTATTTTCGCGTGGTTTGGTCGAGGGTTGGTTTGGGTTGTTACAAGTGGTATCAGAGCATGGTCTAAGAGATTTAGGTGACTTGAGATAGGCGCCTAGACTTAGACTTTTTGTGTGCGCGTTTATGCGGGACTTGTAGGACTTTGGGTCGGATCGGGATTGGTTTGTGCATAGGTTTATGTAAACTAATCATGCGCTATTTGTTATGTATGTTTAGGGAGCATCGAGCGAGATGGACGTTGTACTAGCAAGTTAATGCGACGTGCTCGCGTAACAATGATTAGCTACCATTGTTACGGGCGCAAATCGTGTCGAACAAGCAATGTACGACGATTGTTGAGCAAGATGGGGTAGTGTGGCGTATATGTATATACATACGTGTTATGTCTTTTTGTTTCGCCGCTTAACCTACTTCGTTTTATAGAATGAAGACGAGAAACGGACCCGATCATGATAACGGAAGTACAAGTGAGGACGCCGAGTTTTCGGCCAAGGTTGAGGCCGTCTTTAAAAAGTTAAAAGCGGATTTTCTTACGGACGTCCGAAAAGTCTTCCAAGATTCGGTCGATGGGCAAGTGACCGATTTGATAAATGAACGAATGAAGGCCACTATCGAAGAGGCCCTTGATGCTAGAAACATTTATCCTCGTGGTGAAGGAGGTGAAGGAAGGTGGGAGTTCCACTACAAGAATTTCAAAGACGCTCAACCCCCGATGTTTAATGGGGTACGAGATCCTTTAAAAAGTACATGTTGGATCTCCGACATCGAGGGAGCTTTCCGTACCTCGGAATGTCCTCCCGAGAAGAAGGCGAGGTATGGCTCTAGCATGCTACGAGAAGAGGCTAAGTTATGGTGGGATGATAAAATCAACTTGTATGGTGAGGAACAATGTATGGGCTTGACGTAGGAAGAGTTTAAGAAGGAGTTTTTCAAGGAATACCGAACTTCTTCCGACCTCGATAGAATCCGGGACGAGTTGCACCATTTGCAACAAGGCTCAATGGACTTAGTTACTCTTAAGTCTACATTCTTGGCAAAGACTCGTTTTTGCCCGGAATATGTTGGTGATGATCATAAGCTCATGAAGGATTTCTACCGTACTTTGAATGATGAGTACAAGGGGAAGATTAGTCGGGGTATGGCTAAGTCTTTTGAGGAATTGTTCGAGTTGGCTCGGGGTTTTGAGCCGGAGGTTCCAAGAAAGAGTGATTTCATGTTTTCCAAAATAAAATTTGAGGGTTTTAGTTACTCTAACGCCTCAAGCAAGAAGAGCAAGAGCAAGAGGGGGGCCGAAAGTGTCAATAGTGCAAAGAAGGGCACTACCGGCGAGTTTTCTTATACGTGCTACAATTGTGGGCAATCGGGTCATATGGCTCGTGAGTGTCCGAAACCACGTTCCGGAAACAAAGTCACTTATTTTAATTGCGGCAAAGAGGGGCATAAGAAGCCGGAGTGTCCCGATTTGCGAAATGATAATGTGAAGCGGTTAGAGAAGGCGGCGGGTACGGCTAGGGGTCGCAACTATTTGATGACCAATGATGAAGCCAAACAATCGCACGAAGTTGTCTCAGGTACTTACATGGTTAATTCTAATCCAGCAAGGATTCTTTTCGATAGCGGTGCAAATTTGTCGTTTGTGTCTCCTAAATTTGTGCCTAAACTTAATAGACCGTTAGCTAAGTTAAGTCGTCCGATAGAAGTCGAAATAGCGGACGGCAAGTCGGTGCTAGTGGTTGATGTGTGTGAAAATTGTGATGTTGTTTTTGGTTCCGAAACCTTTAAAATTGATCTTATTCCAATGACCTTGGGCGACTTTGATATTGTCGTTGGTATGGATTGGCTCGATCGTTATAGAGCCGATATTGCATGCCATGATAAGTTTATTCGTGTGAAGACCCTAAGTGGGGGAGAGTTAATTATTCATGGTGATAAGCGAAGGAGACCGGTGCCGATATGCACTTTTACACTGGCACGTCATTTTGTTGTTACCGGTGGCATGGCTTTCCTTGCTCATGTTGTTGATACTCGCAATGAGCCACCACCTATTCGTGAA
Organism: Rutidosis leptorrhynchoides; assembly: GCF_046630445.1. Classification (NCBI taxonomy): domain Eukaryota; kingdom Viridiplantae; phylum Streptophyta; class Magnoliopsida; order Asterales; family Asteraceae; genus Rutidosis; species Rutidosis leptorrhynchoides. The sequence goes on from NC_092333.1 coordinate 480,476,282, forward strand.
ATTCCGGTTGTTAGTGAATTCGAAGACGTTTTTCCGGACGAATTACCGGGTGTTCCGGCGGAAAGACAAGTTGAGTTTCGTATTGAGTTGGTTCCGGGAGCTACTCCCATTGCTAAAACTACTTATCGTTTAGCACCAACGAAAATGCAAGAGTTGTTAAATCAAACCCAAGAGTTGCTCGAGAAGGGTTTTATTCGACCGAGTGCTTCGCCATGGGGCACTCCGGTGTTATTTGTGAAGAAGAAAGATGGTAGTATGCGTATGTGTATTGATTACCGTGAGTTGAATAAAGTGACGATCAAGAATCGTTATCCATTACCTAGGATTGACGATTTATTTGATCAACTTCAAGGTGCAACGTATTTCTCTAAGATCGACCTACGGTCCGGCTATCACCAAATGCGGGTCCGTGAGGAAGACATAGAGAAGACGGCTTTTCGAACGCGTTACGGGCATTATGAGTTTGTAGTTATGCCCTTTGGTCTTACGAATGCACCGGCGGCATTCATGGATCTTATGAACCGAGTGTGCCAACCTATGTTGGACAAGTCGGTAATAGTGTTCATTGACGACATACTAGTCTACTCGAAAAGTATGAACGAGCATGAACGTCATTTGCGTGAAGTATTGAATACGCTACGAAAGGAGAAGTTGTATGCAAAGTTCTCCAAATGTGAATTTTGGCTAAGGGAAGTTCAATTCCTTGGTCATGTCGTGAACAAAAACGGTATTCAAGTAGATCCGGGGAAGATCGAAACGGTGAAGAGTTGGGGACGACCGACTACGCCTACGGAAATCCGAAGTTTTCTCGGATTGGCCGGTTATTATCGTCGGTTTATCCAAGACTTTTCTAAGATTGCTTCTCCATTGACGAAATTGACAAGGAAGAATGTGAGGTTTGGTTGGGAGAACGAGCAAGAAATTGCTTTTCAATTGTTAAAAGAGAAGTTGTGTCAAGCTCCGGTGTTAGTGTTACCGGAAGGTGTTGAAGACATGGTGGTTTATTGTGATGCTTCCTTAAATGGTCTCGGGTGTGTTCTAATGCAAAGAGGTAAGGTTATCGCTTATGCCTCTCGACAATTAAAGGAACATGAAACGAGGTATCCGACTCATGATCTTGAGTTGGCGGCGGTAGTGCATGCGTTGAAAATTTGGCGCCATTACTTGTATGGTGTCAAGTGTGCGATTTATTCGGATCATAAGAGTTTGAAACATCTCTTTAATCAACGAGATTTGAATTATCGCCAACGTAGGTGGATGGATGTGGTGAAATACTACAATTGTGAAATACTTTATCATCCGGGTAAGGCGAATGTGGTCGCGGATGCGTTGAGTCGAAAGAGTCAACATCCGGCGATAAAAGTGGGGTCGTTACGTTTGATTATTACCAATGATTTTCTTGAAAAGCTTGGTGAGATTCAAATAGAGGCTTATGTTCACAACAAGCATACGGAGCGAATCGTGGGCCAAACGGAGTTTATTACTATGGGTCCGCGTGGGATGTTGTCCTTTCAAGGAAGGGTGTGGGTGCCTAAGATGGGTGATTACCGATAAGTGCTACTTGATGAAGCACATAAGTCAAAATACTCCATTCATCCGGGCGCGACGAAAATGTATCTTGACTTGAAGAAAGATTATTGGTGGCCGGGCATGAAACGTGATGTTGTGAAGTATGTTGAGCAATGTGTCACGTGTTTACAAGTAAAAGCCGAACACCAAAAGCCGTATGGTAAGTTGCAACTATTAGAAATCCCGAAATGGAAATGGGAGCACATTACCATGGATTTCATTACAAAGTTACCTAAAACGGCGAGAACCCAATTCGATTCGATTTGGGTTATAGTTGACCGATTGACAAAAAGCGCTTTGTTTCTTCCCATTAAAGAAGCGATATCGTCGGAGACCTTGGCTAAGTTGTTTATCAAGGAAGTGGTCTCGCGACATGGGGTTCCTATATCTATTATTTCGGATCGAGATACCCGTTTTACATCTCGGTTTTGGGAAAAGTTTCATGAAGATATGGGTACGCAATTGAAGTTGAGCACGGCGTATCATCCTCAAACGGACGGTCAAACCGAACGTACGAATCAAACTTTGGAAGATATGCTACGAGCGTGCATCATTGACTTCGGTGGTAGTTGGGATGAGCATTTGCCTTTGGTGGAATTCTCGTACAATAATAGTTATCATACTAGTATCGGGATGCCACCTTACGAAATGCTTTATGGGCGTAGGTGACGAACTCCCGTTTGTTGGGGAGAAGTGGGTCAAAGAGAGATCGGGAGTACCGATTTGGTTTTAGAGACCAATAGCAAGATCGATATGATTCGGGAACATTTGAAGAAGGCTCAAGATAGGCAGAAGTCGTATGCCGATAGACGTAGGCGATTGATTGAGTTCCAAGAAGGTGATATGGTGATGCTTAAGGTTTCGCCATGGAAGGGTATTATTCGATTTCGAAAACGGGGAAAGTTAGCTCCTCGGTTTATTGGGCCATTCAAGGTTTTAGCTCGTGTTGGTGAAGTTGCATATCGATTGGAATTACCCGAAGAGCTTGCGGGGATCCATAATACATTTCATGTTTCCCACCTCCGTAAGTGTCTTGCGGATGATTCCTCATGGATGCCTTTAGACGAGATCGAGCTAAACAACAAGTTAGAATATGTCGAAGAACCGATTGCTATCCTTGACGAGAAGGTAAAAATGTTGAGAAATAAAGAGTTGAGAACTTTCAAGGTTCAATGGCGACGAAGTAAAGGTTCCGAGTTCACTTGGGAGCCCGAAGAGTTCGTGTTAGTTTATCTTCCCTCGTGTCATGCGGCTTGGATTGCGAGGACGCAATCCGAATAAGTGGGGGAGAGTTGTAAGACCCGAATATTCGTAGTGTACATATGTGTATATGAGTTACTCAAGTTTGGGGTTTTTCTTGCACATAATTAAAAAGACAAAAGATGCTGAACTGGGAGGTCGCGCGCCGCGCGGCTAGGTGGCGCGCCGCACCATCTGTCTGCGACAGATTCCCCTTTTCTTTTTAATTAGATATTTTGAGGGCATTTTGGTAAAATCACCTTGGGGTCCGAATTTAATGCCTTAGGATCAGTTTGGTGAGCTCATTACTCCATTTCTCAACCACCAAACATCATCCATTCATTCTAGAGAGAGAGGGGGTGGTTAAGTGTGAGAAAGCTTAAATCGGGGAAGAAGAAGCTCATTTCGGGTTAGAATTCGAGAGTTAAAGTTATTCATCTCCTCCTTAGCTACGTTTTGATTATTGTGGTAAGCCCTAAACTTGATTACCTTAGTTTAATGTGTTTAAGGGTTAGGGTTTGGGTTAGTGATGCACACAAAACCCACTTGCTAGTAATTTGGGGGTTTTGGGTGAATTTGGGTCATGTAGACTCAAAGGTAACTAATTAGGGTTTTCAAAGTGTTAATTTATGTTTATGAACCTAATTAGTTACTTAAAGTACTAGAACACTTCAATGATATGTAAATGGGTGTTAATTGGGCATGGATGACCCAAATGGGTGTGTTGACCTTGAAATGGGTCAAATGGGTCTTTAATGACCTAAGTGGTCTTGCATGTGTGAAAATGAGTTAAATTGGTGATGTAAAAATGTAATAAGACCATATTTGACTAGAGTTAGGGTTTTTGGTGAAGTTGACCCATTATTAGGGTTAATGGTGCAAAATGGGTCGGGATTGCACTTTGGATCAAAATGACTTAGGAATAGTGAAAGAATTGGTTGACCGACTTGAGTTTGCGTTTGATAATATGTATAATGTGATAGGTACGTTACTTTGAGGTTTTGCAAGCTCGGGTATCTTTTCACAAGACTTTGAGGTGAGTGGAATAATTATATGCGTATGTATATAATGTATCTATTTGTTGTAGCGTGAAAGGTGTAGTGTCGAGGTGTTAAGACACCACATTTCACGTGAAGAGTGTAGCATCGAGGTGTTAAGATGCCACTCGGGTGTAGCATCGAGGTGTTAAGATGCCACCTAGGAGTGTAGTGTCGAGGTGTTAAGACACCACTCCGTAAAATAATGAGTGAAGCATCGAGGTGTTAAGATGCCACTCGGGGTGAAGTGCCGAGGTGTTAAGGTGCCACCCTAGGGGTTAGTGGTGCGAGGTGTTAAGTGCCCTAACGGATGTTATGAACATCGATGGCGTTTTCGCGAGCGCCGTTCCCTTGTACTATTGGTCGACCATGGTTATTTGTGTTGTAAGCATATTATATTATTCGAGTTATATTTATATGCAGTTGTTATGCTAGCTTGTGGTATTGGAGATTTATAGCTTGTTATTGTGACGATAAGCTAATTATGTTCGCTAGCGTGTTTGCGGTTTGTGTAAGTGTTTGCAAGTAGGTATAATTATATATGTATTCGTATAATTATTGCATTCACTAAGCTTTGCTTACCCTCTCGTTGTTTATCATTTTATAGGTTCGGTTTTGGACAAGGGTAAGGGCATCGTTTTGGACTAGAGATCCCGCTTGATGCTAGGGGACGCTTTTGGCTTTAGTAGCTCTTGGAGTTTGACCGATAGTTGGATAGTTTAATCCCAAACGCCATGCTCATTGTGTAGTTTGGAACTTAAACTTTTTGGTGGTCGAAACTCGTAAATAGTATTAAACTCGTAAAACGGCCGATGTGGGCCCCGCCTGTAAAACATTGATTTTATATTTGAAACAAGTTAGTTTTACATATTTGGATGTATGGTAAAAAGCGTTTCATCTAAAAGTGTCGGGAACTAGTCAATCTTTTTCACATTATGAGACTTCCCGGACAGTCCACTTTGGCGCGCCGCGCCCCTATCTGGCGCGCCGCGCTGGTATGCTGCACAGGATTTTTTTTTTTTATTTTGTATTTTCGCGTGGTTTGGTCGAGGGTTGGTTTGGGTTGTTACAGATCATTGTAGAGTAATTTTTATTCAAAAGTTTTAAATGTAGAATATATTGCAACAATGTCAAAACAATTTGTTTAGAAAGCTATGTTTTTAGCCATCTCATTGTATTTAGGAACATCGGGGATTGATACAGTTGTACCAATTGACACAATTTTAGGTTTTAAATGGTGTTCAGATTTCACGGATTGAGAACTCTTCAAGAACAAACACTGATCTTGCAAACATACATTATCTCTCTCAAGCTAATCTATATCTTTTCTCAAATCTTTAAACTGTAGCTTAAGATCAGAAAGTAGTTCATTGTCCTGAGCTAATGTAGTCCTACTTTGAGTGTACGATAAACATTTAGCCTGGAGATCAGTATTCTCCTTTTCTAGAGTTTCTAAAGTCTATTTAACTTTGTAAGTTCTTGCTGAATTCCTGCGAGAATTGAATCTTAAGTAGTCGTTTGATACTTACAAAAATATTCTCAGATATGGTCCGAGGTATATCACAAAATGAAGTTTAGGCACCCATCGACACCATTTTAGGTTTTTAAACGATGTGATGAGATCTCTTGCAACTCAAATGCTTTGACTTTCTTAATCAAAGATTGCTTTTCATGCTCAAAAGATTCATTTGGAGAATTTAAATCGCTTTCTAGTTTTATAATCTTAGATTTTAAAATAACTTGACTGGATTCGTATTTCAACCATTTTGTTTCAAAATCTTTTGAATGAGCAATCAAAGACAATTTTTCATCTTCAAAGAATATAGCTTGCTTCACGAGTTCAGACTCTAAATTAGAGAACTTATGTGTTAAAGTGAGTATGTCAATCTCGTGTAGCTAAGGAAATAGCAACACTCTTGTATTTCGCAATTAATTTGTTATTATCAGGATGTAAAGAGTGAATGGTATCATATGTAACCATAAGTTCATCCTTGAGAAGAATAACTTCCTCTTGAGACGATAGCACAATGTCTCCAGACTGAGTCATTCCTTGTTGAACGAATCCTTTTGACTTTGAAGCTTCGCTTGGTACTTTGAGATTTGTTCATTCAACGAATCTTCATTCTATTCAAGCTCATTAACCAGGTAGATCAACTGATCAACACCAATTTCAGGTTTCTTTGATTCACCCAAATTACTGTTTGAAGTAAAGTTCTCATACAGTTTAGCTACACGTGGTGTAATCTTCGGTTGTAGAATGGTTGTACTGTAACACGAGCAAACACGAACTTTGTGATATTTCTTTTTTTCCCATGTAGGTCTCAAAGGTTCGGATGTTGTTGTTTGAACCGAAGAAGAATTTTGATGAGACATTGTCAAATAAAACGAATAATCCTTAAAAAAAACCTGCAAAAACTGATGAAAACGTGAAATACCGAAAATACAGACAATTATCGAATATCGGCCACTTACTAGCTTTTCAGAGTCAATTTAGTAAGTGTATCAAGTTTTCCCGTGAAAATTGATAAAACTTGCAAATCTGAGAAATTCACGAATTTTCAAAATAACGGGTCGAAAGTTCACTTTTTGGCTCGAAAGTTGACTTTTTATCAAGTCAAATTATATTCTCAAATTTGGGATAATCTAACAATTAGTAATCAAACAAATTGGGCTTACTATACAACACCTAATGGATCATAACACAACACTTAATCAATCATATCAGGAAACTAGATTGTAACGAATAGTCTTGAACCTAGGTGTGGGCATAACCGAATATCTGAAGTTTCGGATATCCGAATTTTGGATATCCAAAATTTTGGATAGTGAATTCGGCCATCCGAAATCCGAATCTGAAATTTTGGGTTTTCGAATTTCGGATATCCGAAATTTCGGACTCGGATATCGAATTATCCGACTATCCAAACTATATATAATAAATGAAACATGTACAAATGAGAAACACAAAACACGTAACAAGTCATATAAATCTATGTTCAACATTCTAAATTTCGTGTTACAAAAGTTCAAAACACGATTAACACATCATCTTAACAAACATAACAAAGTTCAAAACACGCTTCACACATCATCGTAACACAAACATAACAAAGTTCAAAACGCGATTAACACATCGTTTTAACAACAACAAAACAACGTTGTTGATCTTCAATCATTTTATGCCAAGATTAAGATTAGATCAGGCCTGAGGGAATATCGTGAACCGCTAGAGTTTTGAGATGAACATGATGAAGATTACTGTGCAGTTTAATTTTAGATCTAGGATTTTGTATATTGTAGCGATTGATTGTTTCTACTTTCTATCTCTATCTTTATTCTTTTTACTCTTAAAAGTTAAAATACCTAAGGCCTATAAGCCATAACCTGAGCCACATGACTATAAATATAAATATGTTAATAATAAGTGTATTTCGTTTCGGATATCAGATAATTCGAATATCCGAAAAATCGATCCGATATCTGAATCCGAAAATTCGAATATTCGAATTTTCGGATCGGTTTTTCGGATAACCCGGATTGCGGATTCGGATACGGATATTATGCCCACCCCTACTTGAACCTTAGGCCTGCTAGTACGCCAAAAAATTTTGTAAAATAAAATGCCTGAGTTGAGTTTCGAACCTGTGATCTCTCCTTCAAGTGCAAACCTTGTAAGCTAATGAACCAAGCTCGTATTCCTGATATTATATGCAACTGTACCTTTAAATCCTTTACTTCAATTGACTTTCTTCACTGTACAAGCGTTCTTCTTAAATGCGCATTGTTGGTTATCTTCTTCTTCAATCGTAACCCAGGAACAGATTTAAACCAAAAACCTTAAATTCTTAACCTTCAGTTCATCCTAAAGTAAATCAACTGAACCCGATCCCGTATCCAACCCTGCATCTATCACTCTTCGAGAACCGCACAACCAAAATGATCACCGGGCAACCCAAGAACACCTAACCCGAGGCCTACAAAACAAAAAAAAATCCCTTGTATCCGATACACCCAAGAAACGATCCCATCGAGTAATTATCAATCACAGTTCGGGCAGACAATACGACCTCAAGAGAAAACCCCAACAAACATTCGTTTTCCGATGTCAGCCAAGTCAACAACACCGACAACGACACCGAGCCCACCCGTACAGACTTTGCGATGGGTTAAATGGAATGAATGAACCACCACACCTAAACAGATCTAAACGCAGAATCGCAACATAAAGGAACCAGTCATCTCCACCAATTTTCTGAATATATTTACGAACCTGCAGATTCGAACAGTCGACGCAACTGCCGTCAGCTTTCGCCGCTACCCGCTGGTAAAAACCATCAGCCACCAACAAGAACCAACTGCGATCAATGCCATTTTAGGTCTCCGGTGACTACCAACGTCCGCCAACAGCATTATAAGTAACAATAATCACCATCAGCCACTTGCAGCCATTAGTGGCCTCTAGACAACCACCGATAGCACCCAAATATAGCAGCAAATCATTGTAAGCCACCAAGAACCACCAAGGACCAGTTGTGTTCGCTAGCGACTAGTTAAGACCGCCAGAAAAAATAGGGTTTTAGAACAAACATACACAAACACAGAAGATCAGCCCTAATCGGCCCCAACCCAGCCCCCAAAACCGACCAAATGGGAAATAGAGTTCCTAATGAGGAACTCACCGCCTACAAACCCACAAAGAGAGATTACCGGCAGCGAGAAATAGAGAGAGGGAGAGAGAGAGAGAATTGGAGACATTTACCGACGGCGAGAATCTCAAAATCATCCCCAAATCAAGAGCCGAAAACTAGATATCGAGGAAAACCCTATCAAGACTGGTCAAGAGTCTGGAGAGGCAAAAACTGTCGCCGAAAAGGGAGATAAGCAGAGGACCTTATTCGTACAGAAATCACGTAAAACCGGACCACATGCGAGATGTTGGTGGTCGGTGAGTAACACAAACACGAAGGTTACAAACCTTCAATCTGAAAGAATCAGCAGGGGACGGTGGCGGTCAGTGAAGAAAAAAGGGTTTTAGGTGGTGAAGAAAAAGATAAGGTTGTAACATACGAAGAGAGTTTTTAAAAGAGAGAATAGTTTTTTTTTTTTTTAGGTGAAAGCTAGTTCTTCAATATTTAAAATAGAGTAGATAGTACTCATAAATAGCTAGACAGTAATGATGAATTCGGTGATGTCATTCACATCCATACTACATCAATCTTATTCTTCTAAGTAACATACTATTTAATTTTAATTCAACTATTCGTATTCATAATATATATATATATATATATATATATATGTGTGTGTGTGTGTGTGTGTGTATACATATATATATATACATATATATACGTATACATATACATATATATACGTATACATATACATATATATATATATATGTATATATATATACGTATACATATACATATATATACGTATATATATATACATATATATATATATATATATATATATATATATATATATATATATATATATATATATATATATATATATATATATATATATATATATATATATATATATATATATATATATATATATATATATATATATATATATCTCAAAGTACCTGTTAATTTCTAAATGCATGTTAAATAACATTCCAATTAGTACTTAACAACTTGATATAGTTATAAGTCATAATTTGCTTTAACTTTGTACAATCAAAAGTTACTTTACAATAGTTCTACAATCTAAAGTTACTCCGGTGGGAGGAACGTTATTCTGACAGACCATCTTTACCTTGTCGTTCTCGTGACAAATCTAGGTGGTTAGTAGGAGACGCTTTCTCCTTTTTTGTTATTTTCATCTTTTTCCCTCTCTGGTTACCTGAGTTTCGAGGGATTCAAACGGGAGGTGATTTTCCGATGCCATGGCAGCTCTCCTCTGATGTGCACCTACCCCTCTTCTCCTTTTTCCCCTTTGTTCTCTTGGATCTCATCGGAGTGCTTCTGATCGATACCTGGCAGATGTTCTCTTGGTTGACGCTGCTTCAGTTGCGTCTCCTTCGTGTTTTCTGGGGTTGTTGCGGAGCTCCATGATGCCTAGGTTCCTCGTCCGATTTCTGGTCTTTATGTCAAAGTTTGCTTTTTCGGTTCCAATAATTTCTTTGGCCATGCGACGAGTACCCCGTTGGTACTCCAGTTCCCTAATTCGGTAGGCTCCTTTTGGGCCGGAATCTGTAATTGGTCTCTTCTGTTGCTCCATTGGCATGCTTTTCAGTAGTGTTCTCTTACTCATGGGTTGGTCGTGGTGTTTGTTTTGAAGGGTTTGTTGTTGTTTTGGTTGAGATGCCGATGGTTTAGTATCATGTATTGTTTGGTGGTTGTGGTGGTGGTCGACGTTATCCCAACTAACATCTTTGTTACTTTTCTTTCCTCTTTAGTGCAATTGGTAGTTACTGTCTTTTGTTTGGCGTGTTTAGACTTGGTTTGATTCCTATCAAAATATGTCTTCACCCTGTTGGTGAGATTGTCAACTTAGATTTTGATGTTTAGTTGCTTGTTTGTCTAGGATTGAATCTCGTATTACATTGATTGTACTTGTTGATCATCAGATATGTTATTACGTATTTCCGAAGAAAAAAATTGGATTATACATCACATGAAATATTATCAACTCTTTATGCGGGAAAAAAAACTTTACGATTTTAATGTTAACATCAAAACATGCAAACTTATACCTAAGTGTATGCACTCTTGATCTTTCATTTAATGTCTTGTTCGACCCATTATATTTTAGCCAACCCATGTGACTTTTTTTCAGCTAAAATAACAATTACATTAAAACAGTTTTTTCATAAATGGTTGAAAAAGGCAAACAAAAATTGAGTCGAACTTAAAGCCCATGTGACTTTCACATGCTTAACCATTTAATAACTTAAAAGCTCGATAAGTGGCTAATTGTTTTTGTCTCAACCTAACTGCATTATACGCGGCGTGGTCCTTGTCGTGATCTTGTCTGGGTCCCCCTCAAGTGGATTGACCCGAATGTTAATAACTAATACGGAGTAACACCGATTGGCTGGTATGTTGGTTACAAGTACATTACGAGGAAGACAATGTTTGTCCTAACTTAGGAGTGTGCAAACAATCGTGTTTGTTCAAAGGAAAACTTTACTATTACTTATTACTATTATTAGGGATGACAATAGTTCGGATATAGATCGGGTGATGCCGTATTCATATTCATATCCATTTGATTTTTGTTCATCCATATCCATATCCATATCCATTTAGTTTCATGACATCCATTCATATCCAGTGGATTAAGCGGGTTAATGGATATCCAATGGATATTAAAAAAATGTTATAATACTTTCTAATATGCTATTAACATAAAAACGTAGTATAGCAAACATAAATATAACATGACATAATTATAATCTACGTATAAGAATGTGTAAGCTTTGCCGAAGATATAACGAAATTATTATATTTACTATAAAACATAGATTATGAAAAACTAAATACGAAATTTGTAGCCTTATTTTGTTAGATATACGCGATTTATTGTAATAGGGTTGAAAGCAAAATATAAACCAAACGGTAAATGAACTTGTAATAGTAAATATGTAAGCATATATCTATATTTATGTATTTGTATATGTATTTCGGGTGGTAATGGATATATCCATGGATGAAAATTTTCATCCATGTCCATATCCATATCCATTTAAGTTCATCCATATCCGGATCCATATCCATTAAGGTTCATCCATATCCATCATGAAGCGGGTGGATCGGGTAGATATCCACCGGATCGGGTGGCCATTGTCATCCCTTACTATTATAGAGTAATGTTTTTAATATAGTATAACATTTTTATATAAATTATAATCTTTAATTTAGATTTAGAAATTTGTTAGTCGGGGTTAGAAATTAAACTTTTACCTTTAATTAATAAATTAGTCTGAGTTTTTGAATGGGATCATTGCGGGAAAAAATAAGTTAGGCTACGAATGATAAAAAGGAAAGAATAATGTAACACCCGTGTTTATGGCCTAGTGATATGTGACATTTTTACCTTTAGTTTATATTAATTGGTTGATAATTGTGATTTAATGTCAAACGCTCTAAATCTCATAAATTTATATGTATATATAAATTTAAAAGGTTTTTGCTAACTTGTTATAATGTCTGACTTTCTTTTTTATTATTTTTATTTTCCTTTAAATTTACTATTTACTCCCCTCATATTTGGGTATTTAATGTAATTTATCAGGGGTATAAAAAATAAGTTCAAAAAGTATAAAAGGTAAATTCACTATTTAAAATAAACTTGTATTGACCCGAACTTTTCCATGTTTATATATATTAAATGAAATTGATATTTACATGATTAAGTGTTTCCAACATGTTAAGCAATCAAACTTGTTAAGACTTGATTAATTGAAATAGTTTTATATAGACAATTGACCACTCAAGTTGACCGGCGATTCACGAACGTTAAAACTTGTAAAAACTATATGATGACATACATATGGATACATATATATATATATATATATATATATATATATATATATATATATATATATATATATATATATATATATATATATATATAGTTATCATGATATTATGATAAGTATGTACCTCATTAAGTATTTTAACAATGAGTTATATACATAAAAATGTGACTATTGAATTAAGAAACTTGAAAACGGTATATATAACGATTATCGTTATAACAACGTCTTACTAATTACATATGAATCATTTTAAGATATTGATACAGTATATATAAACATGTTAAATGATAAGTAAACATATCATTAAGTATAATAACAATGAACTACATATGTAAAAACAAGACTACTAACTTAAGGATTTTGAAACGAGACATATATGTAACGATTATCGTTGTAACGACATTTAACTGTATATATACCATATTAAGATATATTAATACATCATTATATCATGATAATGTAATAATTTAATATCTCATTAGATATAATAAACAATGTGTTAACAACATTTAACAAGATCGTTAACTTAAAGGTTTCAAAACAACATTTACATGTAACGACTAACGATGACTTAACGACTCAGTTAAAATGTATATACATGTAGTGTTTTAATATGTATTCATACACTTTTGAAAGACTTCAAGATACTTATCCAAGTACTTCTACTTAACAAAAATGCTTACGATTACATCCTCATTCATTTTCATCAACAATTCTACTCGTATGCACTCGTATTTGTACTTGTACAATACACAGCTTCTAAATGTATTTACTATTGGTATATACACTCCAATGATCGGCTCTTAGCAGCCCATGTGAGTCACCTAACATGTGGGAACCATCATTTAACATCTAGCATGAAAAATCTAACAAAAATACAAACTAATGGAGCCTATATGGAGACTCCATATTCACGTGAATGAGGTACCTGACAAACACATTCACTTTGCAATTTTCTTGAATCAAACTAATCTCTCTCAAGTGTTCTTCCTTTGTTCTAAGTGTTCTTCATCATCTTCATCAAAATCTAGCTCAATCTAGTTCATAAATCCATACATAAACCAAGTTATAAAACAACTACTCAAGAACACACCAACAACACTTCCAAGTTTGCGAGCTTACTTCCAATCTTGCAAATCCACTTTGAGTGATCATCCAACCTCAAGAAATCTTTCTTATTTACAGTAAGATATCTTTCTAATACAAGATAATACTCATATTCAAACTTTGATTCAATTTCTATAACTATAACAATCTTATTTCGAGTAGAAATCTTACTTGAACTTGTTTTCGTGTCATGATTTTGCTTCAAGAACTTTCAAGCCATCCAAGGATCCTTTGAAGCTAGATCTATTTTTCTCATTTCCATTAGGTTTATCCACAAAACCTGAGGTAGTAATGATGTTCATAACATCATTCGATTCATATATATAAAACTACCTTATTCGAAGGTTTAAACTTGTAATCACTAGAACATAGTTTAGTTATTTCTAAACTTGTTCGCAAACAAAAGTTAATCCTTCTAACTTGAATTTTAAAATTAACTAAACACATGTTCTATATCTATATGATATGCTAACTTAATGATTTAAAACCTGAAAACACGAAAAACACCGTAAAACCGGATATACGCCGTCGTAGTAACACCGCGTGCTGTTTTGGGTTAGCTAATTAAAAACTATGATAAACTTTGATTAAAAGTTGTTCTTCTGGGAAAATTATTTTTCTTATGAACATGAAACTATATCCAAAAATCATGGTTAAACTCAAAGTGGAAGTATGTTTTCAAAAATGGTCATCTAGACGTCGTTCTTTCGACAGAAATGACTACCTTTACAAAAACGACTTGTAACCTGTATTTCCGACTATAAACTTATACTTTTTCTGTTTAGATTCATAAACTTAAGTTCAATATGAAACCATAGCAACTTGAATCACTCAAAACGGATTTAAAATGAAGAAGTTATTGGTAAAACAAGATTGGATAATTTTGCTTGTTGTAGCTACGTGAAATTTGTAACAAATCTATACAAATCATATCCTAGCTAACTTATATTGTATTATACATGTATTCTAATATATTATGTAATCTTGGAATACCATAGACACGTATGCAAATGTTTTGACATATCATATCGACCCATGTATATATATTATTTGGAACAACCATAGACACTCTATATGCAGTAATGATTGAGTTAGCTATACAGGGTTGAGGTTGATTCCAAAAATATATATACTTTGAGTTGTGATCTAGCCTGAGACGTGTATACACTGGGTCGTGGATTGATTCAAGATAATTTATATCAATTTATTTCTGTACATCTAACTGTAGACAACTAGTTGTAGGTTACTAACGAGGACAGCTGACTTAATAAACTTAAAACATTAAAACGTATTAAAAATGTTGTAATTATATTTTGAACATACTTTGATATATATGTACATATTTGTTATAGGTTCGTGAATCGATCAGTGGCCAAGTCTTACTTCCTGACGAAGTAAAAATCTGTGAAAGTGAGTTATAGTCCCACTTTTAAAATCTAATATTTTTGGGATGAGAATACATGCAGCTTTCTAAATGTTTTACAATATAGACACAAGTACGCGAAACTACATTCTATGGTTAGATTATTAAACTGAATATTGCCCCTTCATGTCTGGTAGCCTAAGAATTAGGGAAATGACCCCTAATTGACGCGAATCCTAAAGATAGATCTATGGGCCTAACAAACCCCATTCTGGAATTTGGAATGCTTTAATACTTCGATTTATATGGTGATTGCGATTGCCAATTTATGACATACTTGCGAGTATTCGGGGAATATTATATATGCATTATGTTAATGTCGGTTACCAGGTGTTCATCATAAAATGATTTTTATACACTTGCGAGTGTAGGATTATTGAATAAATGAAATCTTGTGGTCTATTATATTAATTTGATAATATATAGGTTAAACCTATAACTCACCAACATTTTTGTTGACGTTTAAAGCATGTTTATTTTCAGGTGATTATTAAGAGCTTCCGCTGTTGAATGCTAATATATGGACAAGACTTGGTGTCAGCATGCTTGTATAATATTGTTTAAAACTGCATTCGAGATTTACTTTGTTGTAACATTTTAATATTGTAAACCAATATGTATTGGTAGTGTGTAAGTGTGATATTTTTAGATTATCATTTCTGATAATCTTGGTGGTGTCCTTTTAACCTTGTCGATAAAATAAAGGTTATGGTTTGTTTTAAAAACGAATGCAGTCTTTTAAAAACGTCTCATATAGAGGTCAAAATCTCGCAACGAAATCAATTAATATGGAATGTTTATAATCAATATGAACGGGACATTTCAGTTGGTATCCGAGCGTTGGTCTTAGAGAACCATAAAATTTGCATTAGTGTGTCTTATCGAGTTTGTTAGGATGCATTAGTGAGTCTGGACTTCGACCGTGTTTTCTTTAAAAATAATTGCTTAATATTTTTTTTTTGTTGGAAACTACAAATTGTAACATGTAAATATTATGTGATAAATTAATCTCTTAACATGTTTGATATTGTGTGATAGATGTCTACCTCTAGTACAAATCCCATCGACTCACCTAATAAAAATGAAGAGTCGAATATATATTGGGAAGATTCACAAATTCCCGAAGAGGAACCAGAAAAGGAGGAACCGGAAGAAGAGGAACCGGAAGAGGATGAACCAGAAGAAGAAGAGGTTCTGGAGGAAGAATTATTGATACCTACAGTAAATCGATTACATAAAAGAAAATCCTCAACCAACGGACCAAAGTTAAAAATGGTCAATGGTGTTTCCGCCAAAGAAGCAAAATATTGGGAAGATTACCAATTTTCCGATGAATCGGATCCCGATGAGGATTCCGATGATGTTATAGAAATTACCTCGACCCAATTTAATAAAGCAAAAGAAAATAATAGGGGAAAAGGTATAAAAATAGAGAAACCTAATTCCAACCCCGATGAACTTTATATGTATCGGCAACATCCGTATTTCCTAAAATGTAACAATAACCCGGGAACCTCTAAACCACCAGGTTTTTCTAAACCATTGTGGAAAACAACGGCTCGTATTAGAGGAACACCATATATCCCTAGAAAATTAGGAAAACGAACCAAGTCCGAAGAAGAAGAAACCAGTGATTCATATTAGAGGGTTGTAATTATGTTGTGTATTATATGTATTGTAGTGTGCTTGTACTTTTAGGTTCTATGTAAAAATTGTTTGTAATGTTTATTAATTATCTTTTACGAATCTAATCCTTGTCTATTTTACAGTACAAAAACAAAATGGACGTTAAGGGTAGATAACTGAATATTTTAGAAGACCTACCAGAGGATATGATTGAGGAAATCTTGTCTAGAGTCGGTCAGAATTCATCAGCACATTTAGTTATGGCAAAATTAACTTGTCAAACATTTGAAAGACTTTCCAGAAATACCTTAGTTTATAAAAGGTTTTCCTTTGATAGGTGGGGTATATCACATTGGGGAGACTGTAAGTTACGCCGTGTTTTCTTTAAAGCGTTAAATGCGGAGAACCCAAATGCAATTTTACGCTATGGGTTAAGAACCTATTTTGACTCAACATATCCCAACATAGGGTTTCGTGAGTGAGAAAGAGCTTCTAACATGCAACATAAAGAAGCATGTTATACTTACGGGTTAGTGATGTTCGCTTCTTACCAAAGTGAGAAAAAGAACATCGGGTTACAACTTTTAAATAAAACCTTCCCACAAGTGACGGATTCAGTAGTTGGGGTGAGAAACAAGGTTTTTAGATTATTACGGGGCTGTTGGACATTACGAAACCCTCGTCCTTTTGACGACATTACAACATGCTGCCTAGCCAAATGTCATAACGGTTACTTTCCACAAGACCAAGGATGGGAAGTTGTCTTCGTAAAACCAGAATGCATGACTTGTTTCTGGACTTATGAATTACGTGTCTTTATTTCTTTTGCTGAACAACTTGCGTATTAACTAGAATTGCCTTTATAGCTGCCGAGTAGCAAAGTTATTATGTGCTATATTTCATCCTATATGTATAATAGCGGTATTGTAAGTTTGTAAAATATTGTATAAAAGTTTGAACGCGAAATATTATTATAATCAGTTTTTCATATAGAATTATAGTAGTTAAATTGTATATTAGCTACTAAGTATGAACTTAACGGGTAGGTACTACCCGAATTAAAACTATAAAATGCTAATATGTAGAAAAAGCTTTTATAAATGAGTTCATATTATGCTATGAAATACTATTGACTACTCTTAATATTCTATATGATTAACTTAATTCTTTTGGGCTATTTTTGAAGGAAATGGCACCGACGACTCGTCAGAATTTGAACATGAGCGAGGAAGACTTCCATGTTTTCCTTGCAGCAAACATAGCCGCAGTACAGGCTGCGATGCAAAATAACAATAACTCTGGATCTAGCAGTGGAACTAATTTCACAAGAAATCGTGTAGGATGCTCCTACAAAGAATTCACTGCCTGCAAAACTTTGGAATTTGATGGAACCGAAGGACCATTTGGATTGAAATGGTGGACTGAGAAAGTCGAATCGGTGTTTGCCATAAGTAAGTGTACTGAAGAGGAAAAAGTTAAGTACGCTACGCATACCTTCACAGGTACTGCGTTAACGTGGTGGAACACCTATCTTGAACAGGTAGGACAAAATGCTGCTTACGCACTACCGTGGTCGGCATTCAAGCAATTGATGAACGAGCAGTACCGTCCTAGAAATGAAGTCAATAAGCTCAAGGTAGAACTTAGAGAGTTACGAACACAAGGGTTCGACATTACCACATATGAACGACGATTCACAGAGTTGTGCCTATTGTGTCCGGGAGTGTTCGAAGATGAAGAAGAGAAGATCGACGCGTTTGTAAAAGGGTTACCAGTAAGGATTCAAGAAGATGTGAGCTCACACGAGCCCGCTTCCATACAGAAGGTAAGTCCAATGGCTCATAAACTCATAAATCAGATTGAGGGGAGAATTAAAGAGCAAGCGACCGAAGAAGCCAACACGAAACAAGTCAAGAGAAAATGGGAAGAAAATAGTGACAAGAGTCACCACAACAACAACAACAACAACAACAATAATCGCAATTACAAACGCTATAACTACCACCAAAACTGCAACTTTAACCGCAACAACAACTACAACAACTACAATAACTATTTCAACAATAACAACAACCGCAACAACAACAATCCCAACAATAACAACTAGAGGCAGAAACCATGCCAGAGGTGTGAAGGATACCATCCGACTGGGCTTTGTACGACATCGTGTACTAAGTGTAATAGAAAGGGTCATGGTACGACGAAGTGTGAAGTTTACGGACCAATGGCTGACAAGAATAAAGGAACAAATAATGTCGGAACAAATAATGCCGCCATTATTTGTTATGGATGTGGGAAGCCGGGTCATATCAGAAATGAATGCCTAAATCAGGGGAATACTAATGGATAGGGCCGCGGAAGAGTTTTCAATATTAATACGGTAGAAGCGCAAGAAGACCTGGAGCTTGTTATGGGTACGTTTCTTATTGATGAAAAACCTGCTTATGTTTTATTTGATTCGGGTGCGGATAGAAGCTATATGTAGTGACCCGTCCAAATCCATCTGGACGAACACTTCATTCATTGATTTCATCGCGAGGTTTTGACCTCTATGTGATACGTTTTGTAACATTGCATTCGTTTGAAAAGGTATTTCATAAATGAATATATAAATTCCAGGTTTTTAACATTTGATAATTCCTACGTATAGACAATCACCATTTAAATGGTTTACAATAATACATCTGTTGACAATACAGTCAAAATAAGGTACATGGTAATGGTTTGGTGAATGCAAGTTTCTTGTATATAGCATGTATGACTCCCAGCACATAACTTGTATCACGTATAAGCAAACAGCGGAAGACTTCTAGAAACCTGAGAATAAACATGCTAACAAGTGTCAACACAAAGGTTGGTGAGTTCATAGTTTTAATATTACACATAATCCGTATATCAATGTGGATTACAAAAGTTCAGTTGTTTTATCCAAAACGTTTATCAGGTTTGTGAGTTAATGTTTCACATCATCTGTATATAAAAGTAAACCATAATGTTCCAGTTGTTTCATCCGAAACGTTTATTAATAGGTTTTACATAAAAGGTGGACCACAAGATTTCAGTTGTTTCATCCAGAAACGTTTATCAATCAGTTCTACAAAGTTGAGCACCCTGATAACCAAGCCTTAACGTTTATAATAAGTACCCCTCGTTTAACATGCAATCAACATGTACAATACACGCAATCCAACGTATACTAACTTCAAATAGCATACGTCTGTTTTATAGTTCAGGCTAGAGTTTCTTTCTATACCTGGAACAGACGGGGATGTCAAGCCCTATGGATCCATATACTACTACTCACGCCCACCAGTTCTTATAACTGGCAGTTACTAGTTACCAAAGCTAAGGGATTTTCGGTTCAAACTCGGTGTAGAATTTAGTATGTACTTGTATCCATTGCGTTTAAAATAAAGTGCATGTATTCTCAGCCCAAAAATGTAATGGGTAAAAAGGGAGCAAATGAACTCACGCATATAAATCTAGTATTTTCAGTATTTATAAACAGTCGCATGTATTCTCAGCCCAAAAATATATTGAGTAAAAGGGATCATATGAAACTCACTGTTTAATATTGATATACAATATTGTAGGAAAGCACGTAGACGCATCGGAGATGATAAACACGAGGTTTGCTTCACAAAAATATCCCCGAACATTACCCATAACCTCCTTGGTAATAACCCATATTTTCCTTAGCTCTAGCTCGCTTGGAAACTCATTTTGAAAATTACTTGGACAGCACTTCGTCTTAATATTTTATGTACATTATTATTTTTGTATTGCAAAAATAATAACACTAATAATAAAAATAATAAGATTAATAATAATCTTAATAATAATAATAATAATAATAATAATAATAATAATAATAATAATAATAATAATAATAATAATAATAATAATAATAATAATAATAATAATAATAATAAATATTATACGGAGTAATATATATTTGAGTATGTGTGTGTGATTTTTCATTCGAGCAAAACACCTGAATTTATAGTACCTGGCCTGGAATTCCCCTCCATGCGATCGCATGATTTTGTAGAAGGATTCCCATGCGATCGCATGGGCTCCTTTTCCAGGTCACAAAACTTTTGTATTTTTGTTTGTCGACATAATAAATAAATATATAATATATATAATTTAAATAATTAATTATATATTATATTAAATTCACATGCATAGTTGATTTGTAATTTTAGTTCCGATAAGTCGTACGTCATGACTCGACTTATGTCCCGGTTTCGGTTTTTCGAACGTATTTTCGTACGTTTAGAAAACTTGCATTTTACGTTTCGTGACACGTACCTTTGTCAAAATATAGACTTAAACTATCCATAAACTATGTCACTCAAAGTGTATCTTATACGTTTGAGTGTTTTGGTCATTTACTTCTATAAATCATCGTTTCACTATTTGTTAAAATACATTTTTAAAATAGTGTTTTACTGTAGCAAAGTTACTGTAGCAAAGTCAATTTTACTGTAGCAAATAGTGATTTTCGAAAACACTGTAGCATTTTGGGTACTGTAGAAATTTGAAAATACTTTAGTAAATTAGTGTTTTACTGGTTCATCTTAAACGTTTTAGTTAACTTATCTAAATATCAATTGAATCAATAATCGAATGTTATTATCATTTACTAAATAACTTGAGATCATATATATTCAAATAGATATATAAACCAATAAGTTTAATGTACGGTATCATTTTCATAACACTTTGTTACGTTTTCAAGTTATAGCATATGTATCTATTTACATATAATTGTTCGCGAATCGTTGAGAACAACCGAAGGGTATTTGAATAGTTCAAAATTTTGAGATTCAACTTCATAGGCTTTGCTTATTGTGTCGAAATCATTAATCATTTAAGATTAAGTTTAAATTTAGTCATAATTTTTCGGGTCATCACACTATATGAGTAGAGATTTTTGTGCTAAATTAAGTGGTCCATTGACGCCTATGAATAATAAATTTTTACTCGAATTAGCAAACGGTAAATTAATTTCGGCAGATAAAATATGTCAGAATCGAGAAATTAAACTGGTTAGCGAAACGTTTAAGATTGATTTGATACCAGTAGAGTTAGGGAGTTTTGATGTGATAATTAGCATGGACTGGTTGAAAAAGGAGAGAGCAGAGATCGTATGTTACAAAAATGCAATTCGCATTGTACGAAAAGAAGAAAAACCCTTAATGGTGTACGGAGAAAAGAGCAACGTGAAGTTAAATCTTATTAGTAATTTGAAGGAGCAAAAACTATTAAGAAAAGGTTGTTACGTCATTCTAGCACACATCGAGGAAGTTAAACCTAAAGAAAAGAACATCAGTGATGTTCCTGTCGCAAAAGAATTTCCCGATGTATTTCCGAAAGAATTACAGGGATTACCCCCACATCGATCCGTTGAATTTCAAATAGACCTTGTACCAGGAGCTGCACCAATAGCTCGTGCTCCATACAGACTCGGACCCAGTGAAATGAAGAAACTCCAAAACCAACTACAAGAACTTTTAGAGCGTGGTTTTATATGACCAAGTACATCACCATGGGAGCTCCTGTTTTGTTTGTCAAAAAGAAGGATGGTACATTCAGGTTGTGTATCGACTACTGAGAGTTGAACTGTAGTGACCCGAACTTTCCATGTTTATATATATTAATTGAGATTGATATTTACATGATTAAATGTTTCCAACATGTTAAGCAATCAAACTTGTTAAGACTTGATTAATTGAAATATGTTTCATATAGACAATTGACCACCCAAGTTGACCGGTGATTCACGAACGTTAAAACTTGTAAAAACTATATGATGACATATATATGGATATATATATAGTTAACATGATACTATGATAAGTAAACATATCATTAAGTATATTAACAATGAACTACATATGTAAAAACAAGACTACTAACTTAATGATTTTTAAACGAGACATATATGTAACGATTATCGTTGTAAAGACATTTAATGTATATATATATCATATTAAGAGATATTCATACATGATAATATCATGATAATATAATAATTTAAAATCTCATTTGATATTATAAACATTGGGTTAACAACATTTAACAAGATCGTTAACCTAAATGTTTCAAAACAACACTTACATGTAACGACTAACGATGACTTAACGACTCAGTTAAAATGTATATACATGTAGTGTTTTAATATGTATTTATACACTTTTGAAAGACTTCAATACACTTATCAAAATACTTCTACTTAACAAAAATGCTTACAATTACATCCTCGTTCAGTTTCATCAACAATTCTACTCATATGCACCCGTATTCGTACTCGTACAATACACAGCTTTTAGATGTATGTACTATTGGTATATACACTATAATGATCAGCTCTTAGCAGCCCATGTGAGTCACCTAACACATGTGGGAACCATCATTTGGCAACTAGCATGAAATATCTCATAAAATTACAAAAATATGAGTAATCATTCATGACTTATTTACATGAAAACAAAATTACATATCCTTTATATCTAATCCATACACCAACGACCAAAAACACCTACAAACACTTTCATTCTTCAATTTTATTCATCTAATTGATCTCTCTCAAGTTCTATCTTCAAGTTCTAAGTGTTCTTCATAAATTCCAAAAGTTCTAGTTTCATAAAATCAAGAATACTTTCAAGTTTGCTAGCTCACTTCCAATCTTGTAAGGTGATCATCCAACCTCAAGAAATCTTTGTTTCTTACAGTAGGTTATCATTCTAATACAAGGTAATAATCATATTCAAACTTTGGTTCAATTTCTATAACTATAACAATCTTATTTCAAGTGATGATCTTACTTGAACTTGTTTTCGTGTCATGATTCTGCTTCAAGAACTTCGAGCCATCCAAGGATCCATTGAAGCTAGATCCATTTTTCTCTTTTCCAGTAGGTTTATCCAAGGAACTTAAGGTAGTAATGATGTTCATAACATCATTCGATTCATACATATAAAGCTATCTTATTCGAAGGTTTAAACTTGTAATCACTAGAACATAGTTTAGTTAATTCTAAACTTGTTCGCAAACAAAAGTTAATCCTTCTAACTTGACTTTTAAAATCAACTAAACACATGTTCTATATCTATATGATATGCTAACTTAATGATTTAAAACCTGGAAACACGAAAAACACCGTAAAACCGGATTTACGCCGTCGTAGTAACACCGCGGGCTGTTTTGGGTTAGTTAATTAAAAACTATGATAAACTTTGATTTTAAAGTTGTTATTCTGAGAAAATGATTTTTATTATGAACATGAAACTATATCCAAAAATTATGATTAAACTCAAAGTGGAAGTATGTTTTCTAAAATGGTCATCTAGACGTCGTTCTTTCGACTGAAATGACTACCTTTACAAAAACGACTTGTAACTTATTTTTCCGACTATAAACCTATAATTTTCTGTTTAGATTCATAAAATAGAGTTCAATATGAAACCATAGCAATTTGATTCACTCAAAACGGATTTAAAATGAAGAAGTTATGGGTAAAACAAGATTGGATAATTTTTCTCATTTTAGCTACGTGAAAATTGGTAACAAATCTATTCCAATCATAACTTAATCAACTTGTATTGTATATTATGTAATCTTGAGATACCATAGACACGTATACAATGTTTCGACCTATCATGTCGACACATCTATATATATTTCGGAACAACCATAGACACTCTATATGTGAATGTTGGAGTTAGCTATACAGGGTTGAGGTTGATTCCAAAATATATATAGTTTGAGTTGTGATCAATACTGAGATACGTATACACTGGGTCGTGGATTGATTCAAGATAATATTTATCAATTTATTTCTGTACATCTAACTGTGGACAACTAGTTGTAGGTTACTAACGAGGACAGCTGACTTAATAAACTTAAAACATCAAAATATATTAAAAGTGTTGTAAATATATTTTGAACATACTTTGATATATATGTATATATTGTTATAGGTTCGTGAATCAACCAGTGGCCAAGTCTTACTTCCCGACGAAGTAAAAATCTGTGAAAGTGAGTTATAGTCCCACTTTTAAAATCTAATATTTTTGGGATGAGAATACATGCAGGTTTTATAAATGATTTACAAAATAGACACAAGTACGTGAAACTACATTCTATGGTTGAATTATCGAAATCGAATATGCCCCTTTTTATTAAGTCTGGTAATCTAAGAATTAGGGAACAGACACCCTAATTGACGCGAATCCTAAAGATAGATCTATTGGGCCTAACAAACCCCATCCAAAGTACCGGATGCTTTAGTACTTCGAAATTTATATCATATCCGAAGGGTGTCCCGGAATGATGGGGATATTCTTATATATGCATCTTGTTAATGTCGGTTACCAGGTGTTCACCATATGAATGATTTTTATCTCTATGTATGGGATGTGTATTGAAATATGAAATCTTGTGGTCTATTGTTACGATTTGATATATATAGGTTAAACCTATAACTCACCAACATTTTTGTTGACGTTTAAAGCATGTTTATTCTCAGGTGAATATTAAGAGCTTCCGCTGTTGCATATTAAAATAAGGACAAGATTTGGAGTCCATGTTTGTATGATATTGTGTAAAAACTGCATTCAAGAAACTGATTTCGATGTAACATATTTGTATTGTAAACCATTATGTAATGGTCGTGTGTAAACAGGATATTTTAGATTATCATTATTTGATAATCTACGTAAAGCTTTTTAAACCTTTATTTATGAAATAAAGGTTATGGTTTGTTTTAAAAATGAATGCAGTCTTTGAAAAACGTCTCATATAGAGGTCAAAACCTCGCAACGAAATCAATTAATATGGAACGTTTTTAATCAATAAGAACGGGACATTTCAGTTGGTATCCGAGCGCTGGTCTTAGAGAACCAGAATTTTTCATTAGTGTGTCTTATCGAGTTTGTTAGGATGCATTAGTGAGTCTGGACTTCGACCGTGTTTACTTGAAAAATGATTGCTTAACAAATTTTGTTGGAAACTATATATTTTTAACATATGAATATTATGTGATATATTAATCTCTTAACGCGTTTGATATTATGTGATAGATGTCTACCTCTAGAACAAGTCCCATTGACTCACCTAATAATAATGAAGAGTCAAATGTAAATTGGAATGATTCGTGGACTGATTCACAAGTTCCCGAAGAGGAACCGGAAGAAGAGTCGGAACCGGAAGAAGAATCGGAACCGGAAGAAGAATCGGAACCGGATGAAGAAATAGAACCGGTGGGGGAAATAATAAAACGGTTAAGTAAAAGAAAATCCTCAACCAACCGACCAAGGTTAATTATGGTCAATGGTGTTTCCGCCAAGGAAGCAAAATATTGGGAGGATTACCAATTCTCCGATGAATCGGATTCCGACGAGAATTCCGATGATGTTATAGAAATTACCCCAACTGAATTTAAAAAGGCAAAAGAAAATAATAAGGAAAAGGGCATAAAAATAGAGAAATCTAATTCCAACCCCGATGAACTTTATATGTATCGTCAACGCCCGAAGTCCTTAAGTTGTAACAATGACCCGGGAACCTCTAAACCACCAGGTTTTTCTAAACCAATGTGGACAACGACGGCTCGTATTAGGGGAACATCATATATCCCTAGAAACTTGGCAAAACGAACCAAAACCGAAGAAGAAGAAACGAGCGAGTCAGAATAAGATAGTTGTATTCGTGTGGTGTAATATATGTAATATAGTGTTCGTATGCTTTATGATATATGTAAAAATTGCTTGTATTAATAAGTATTTTTTTTATGAATCTAACTCTTGTCTATTTTACAGTTTAAAAACACAAAATGGATAGACAACCAAATATTTTAAGAGACCTACCCGGAGACATGATTGATGAAATCTTGTCTAGAGTCGGCCAGAATTCCTCGGCACAACTATTTAAGGCGAGATCAGTTTGTAAGACATTCGAAGAACGTTCCAAGAATGTCTTGGTTTATAAGAGACTTTCGTTTGAAAGATGGGGGATATCACATTGGGAAACCCATAAGTTACGATGTGTTTACTTTGACGCATATATTGCGGGGAACCCAAATGCTATTTTACGCAACGGGTTAAGAAATTATTTTGACTCAATATATCCGAATATTGGACTTCGTGATTTAGAAAAAGCGGCTAACATGCAACATAAAGAAGCATGTTATGCTTACGGATTAGTAATGTTCGCTTCTCACCAAAGTGAGAACAAGAACATCGGGCTACAACTATTAAACAAAACATTTCCACAAGTGACGGAGTCGGTAATTGGGGTAAGAAATGAGGTTTTTAGATTATTACGGGACTGTTGGACATTACGTAACCCTTGTCCCTTTGACGACGTTACAACACGCTGTCTTATCAACGGCCATAACGGTTATGTTGCACAAGACCAAGGATGGGAAGTAGTCCTAGTAAAACCAGAATGCATGACTTGTTTCTGGACGTATGAATTACGTGTCTTTATTGCCTTTGCTGAACGACTTGTGTACTAGCTAGAATTATCTTCACAACGATCTTGTATCAAAGTTATTGTGTGCTATATTTCATGCTTTATGTAAAATAAGCGGTATTGTAAGTTTGTAAAATATTGTATAAAAGTTTGAACGCGAAATATTATTATAATCAGTTTTTCATATAGAATTGTAGTAGTTGAATTGTATATTAGCTACTAAGTATGAACTTAACGGGTAGGTACTACCCGAATTTAAACTTATAAAACGCTAATATGAAGAAAAAGCTTTTATAAATGAGTTCATATTATGCTACGAAATACTATTAACTACTCTTAATATTCTGTATGATTAACTTGTTCCATTTAACTATTTTGAAGGAAATGGCACCGACTACTCGACACACCGTGAATATGAATGAAGAGGAATTCCGTACTTTTCTAGCTTCAAACATAGCCGCAGTACAGGCTGCGCTACATACCAACAATAACCTTGGATCTAGCAGTACAGGAAATCGTGTAGGATGCACCTACAAAGAATTCACTGCCTGCAAACCTTTGGAATTTGATGGAACCGAAGGACCGATCGGATTGAAACGGTGGACCGAGAAGGTCGAATCGGTGTTTGCCATAAGTAAGTGTACTGAAGAGGACAAAGTAAAGTACGCTACGCATACCTTCACAGGTTCTGCGTTAACATGGTGGAATACCTATCTAGAGCAAGTGGGACAAGACGATGCGTACGCACTACCGTGGTCAGCATTCAAGCACTTGATGAACGAGAAGTACCGTCCCAGAACCGAGGTCAATAAGCTCAAGACAGAACTTAGAGGGTTACGAACCCAAGGATTTGATATTACCACGTACGAAAGACGATTCACAGAATTGTGCCTATTGTGTCCGGGAGCATTCGAAGATGAGGAAGAGAAGATCGACGCGTTTGTGAAAGGATTACCAGAAAGAATCCAAGAAGATATAAGTTCACACGAGCCCGCCTCCATACAACAGGCATGTAGAATGGCTCACAAACTCGTGAACCAAATTGAAGAAAGAATTAAAGAACAGACTGCTGAAGAGGCCAATGTGAAGCAAGTCAAAAGAAAGTGGGAGGAAAACGGTGATAAGACTCACCAATACAACAACAACAGCAATTACAACAATAATCGCAACAATTATCCCAACAATCGCAACATCAATCGCAACTATAACAAACGGCCCAACAACAACAACAACAACAACAACAGCAACTACAATAATCATCCCAACAACAATAATAACCGCAACAACAACAACAATCAGAAGCAGCTATGCCAAAGGTGTGAAAAGAATCACTCGGGGTTCTGCACCAAATTTTGCAACAAGTGTAAAAGAAATGGTCATAGCGCAGCGAAGTGTGAGGTCTACGGATCAGGGGTTAATAGAACGAAAGGAACAAATGGTGTCGGAACGAGTAATGGCGGAGCAAGTAGTGTCGGAGCAAGTTATGCCAATGTAGTTTGTTATAAATGTGGAAAACCGGGCCACATTATTAGAAATTGCCCGAACCAAGAGAACACGAATGGACAAGGCCGTGGAAGAGTTTTCAATATTAATGCGGCAGAGGCACAGGAAGACCCGGAGCTTGTTACGGGTACGTTTCTTATTGACAATAAATCTGCTTACGTTTTATTTGATTCGGGTGCGGATAGAAGCTATATGAGTAGAGATTTTTGTGCTAAATTAAGTTGTCCATTGACGCCTTTGGATAGTAAATTTTTACTCGAATTAGCAAATGGTAAATTAATTTCAGCAGATAATATATGTCGGAATCGAGAAATTAAACTGGTTAGCGAAACATTTAAGATTGATTTGATACCAGTAGAGTTAGGGAGTTTTGATGTGATAATCGGTATGGACTGGTTGAAAGAAGTGAAAGCGGAGATCGTTTGTTACAAAAATGCAATTCGCATTATACGAGAAAAAGGAAAACCCTTAATGGTGTACGGAGAAAAGGGCAACACGAAGCTACATCTTATTAGTAATTTGAAGGCACAAAAACTAATAAGAAAAGGTTGCTATGCTGTTCTAGCACACGTCGAGAAAGTACAAACTGAAGAAAAGAGCATCAATGATGTTCCCGTCGCAAAAGAATTTCCTGATGTATTTCCGAAAGAATTACCGGGATTACCCCCACATCGATCCGTTGAATTTCAAATAGATCTTGTACCAGGAGCTGCACCAATAGCTCGTGCTCCTTACAGACTCGCACCCAGCGAGATGAAAGAACTACAAAGCCAATTACAAGAACTTTTAGAGAGTGGTTTCATTCGACCAAGCACATCACCGTGGGGAGCTCCTGTTTTGTTTGTCAAGAAGAAAGATGGTACATTCAGGTTGTGTATCGACTACCGAGAGTTGAACAAACTTACCATCAAGAACCGCTACCCACTACCGAGAATCGATGACTTATTTGATCAACTACAAGGCTCGTCTGTTTATTCAAAGATTGACTTACGTTCCGGGTATCATCAAATGCGGGTGAAAGAAGATGATATTCCAAAGACTGCTTTCAGAACACGTTACGGTCATTACGAGTTTATGGTCATGCCGTTTGGTTTAACTAATGCACCAGCTGTGTTCATGGACCTTATGAACCGAGTGTGTGGACCATACCTTGACAAGTTTGTCATTGTTTTCATTGATGACATACTTATTTACTCAAAGAATGACCAAGAACACGGTGAACATTTGAGAAAGGTGTTAGAAGTATTGAGGAAGGAAGAATTGTACGCTAAGTTTTCAAAGTGTGCATTTTGGTTGGAAGAAGTTCAATTCCTCGGTCACATAGTGAACAAAGAAGGTATTAAGGTGGATCCGGCAAAGATAGAAACTGTTGAAAAGTGGGAAACCCCGAAAACTCCGAAACACATACGCCAGTTTTTAGGACTAGCTGGTTACTACAGAAGGTTCATCCAAGACTTTTCCAGAATAGCAAAACCCTTGACTGCATTAACGCATAAAGGGAAGAAATTTGAATGGAATGATGAACAAGAGAAAGCGTTTCAGTTATTGAAGAAAAAGCTAACTACGGCACCTATATTGTCATTGCCTGAAGGGAATGATGATTTTGTGATTTATTGTGATGCATCAAAGCAAGGTCTCGGTTGTGTATTAATGCAACGAACGAAGGTGATTGCTTATGCGTCTAGACAATTGAAGATTCACGAACAAAATTATACGACGCATGATTTGGAATTAGGCGCGGTTGTTTTTGCATTAAAGACTTGGAGGCACTACTTATATGGGGTCAAAAGTATTATATATACCGACCATAAAAGTCTTCAACACATATTTAATCAGAAACAACTGAATATGAGGCAGCGTAGGTGGATTGAATTATTGAATAATTACGACTTTGAGATTCGTTACCACCCGGGGAAGGCAAATGTGGTAGCCGATGCCTTGAGCAGGAAGGACAGAGAACCCATTCGAGTAAAATCTATGAATATAATGATTCATAATAACATTACTACTCAAATAAAGGAGGCGCAACAAGGAGTTTTAAAAGAGGGAAATTTAAAGGATGAAATACCCAAAGGATCGGAGAAGCATCTTAATATTCGGGAAGACGGAACCCGGTATAGGGCTGAAAGGATTTGGGTACCAAAATTTGGAGATATGAGAGAAATGGTACTTAGAGAAGCTCATAAAACCAGATACTCAATACATCCTGGAACGGGGAAGATGTACAAGGATCTCAAGAAACATTTTTGGTGGCCGGGTATGAAAGCCAATGTTGCTAAATACGTAGGAGAATGTTTGACGTGTTCTAAGGTCAAAGCTGAGCATCAGAAACCATCAGGTCTACTTCAACAACCCGAAATCCCAGAATGAAAATGGGAAAACATTACCATGGATTTCATCACTAAATTTCCAAGGACTGCAAGTGGTTTTGATACTATTTGGGTAATAGTTGACCGTCTCACCAAATCAGCACACTTCTTGCCAATAAGAGAAGATGACAAGATGGAGAAGTTAGCACGACTGTATTTGAAGGAAGTCATCTCCAGACATGGAATACCAATCTCTATTATCTCTGATAGGGATGGCAGATTTATTTCAAGATTCTGGCAGACATTACAGCAAGCATTAGGAACTCGTCTAGACATGAGTACTGCCTATCATCCACAAACTGATGGGCAGAGCGAAAGGACGATACAAACGCTTGAAGACATGCTACGAGCATGTGTTATTGATTTCGGAAACAGTTGGGATCGACATCTACCGTTAGCAGAATTTTCCTACAACAACAGCTACCATTCAAGCATTGAGATGGCGCCGTTTGAAGCACTTTATGGTAGAAAGTGCAGGTCTCCGATTTGTTGGAGTGAAGTGGGGGATAGACAGATTACGGGTCCGGAGATTATACAAGAAACTACCGAGAAGATCATCCAAATTCAACAACGGTTGAAAACCGCCCAAAGTCGACAAAAGAGCTACGCTGACATTAAAAGAAAAGATATAGAATTTGAAATTGGAGAGATGGTCATGCTTAAAGTTGCACCTTGGAAAGGCGTTGTTCGATTTGGTAAACGAGGGAAATTAAATCCAAGGTATATTGGACCATTCAAGATTATTGATCGTATCGGACCAGTAGCTTACCGACTAGAGTTACCTCAACAACTCGCGGCTGTACATAACACTTTCCACGTCTCGAATTTAAAGAAATGTTTTGCTAAAGAAGATCTCACTATTCCGTTAGATGAAATCCAAATCAACGAAAAACTTCAATTCATCGAAGAACCCGTCGAAATAATGGATCGTGAGGTTAAAAGACTTAAGCAAAACAAGATACCAATTGTTAAGGTTCGATGGAATGCTCGTAGAGGACCCGAGTTCACCTGGGAGCGTGAAGATCAGATGAAGAAGAAATACCCGCATCTATTTCCAGAAGATTCGTCAACACCTTCAACAGCTTAAAATTTCGGGACGAAATTTATTTAACGGGTAGGTACTGTAGTGACCCGAACTTTTCCATGTTTATATATATTAATTGAGATTGATATTTACATGATTAAATGTTTCCAACATGTTAAGCAATCAAACTTGTTAAGACTTGATTAATTGAAATATGTTTCATATAGACAATTGACCACCCAAGTTGACCGGTGATTCACGAACGTTAAAACTTGTAAAAACTATATGATGACATATATATGGATATATATATAGTTAACATGATACTATGATAAGTAAACATATCATTAAGTATATTAACAATGAACTACATATGTAAAAACAAGACTACTAACTTAATGATTTTTAAACGAGACATATATGTAACGATTATCGTTGTAAAGACATTTAATGTATATATATCATATTAAGAGATATTCATACATGATAATATCATGATAATATAATAATTTAAAATCTCATTTGATATTATAAACATTGGGTTAACAACATTTAACAAGATCGTTAACCTAAAGGTTTCAAAACAACACTTACATGTAACGACTAACGATGACTTAACGACTCAGTTAAAATGTATATACATGTAGTGTTTTAATATGTATTTATACACTTTTGAAAGACTTCAATACACTTATCAAAATAATTCTACTTAACAAAAATGCTTACAATTACATCCTCGTTCAGTTTCATCAACAATTCTACTCATATGCACCCGTATTCGTACTCGTACAATACACAGCTTTTAGATGTATGTACTATTGGTATATACACTCCAATGATCAGCTCTTAGCAGCCCATGTGAGTCACCTAACACATGTGGGAACCATCATTTGGCAACTAGCATGAAATATCTCATAAAATTACAAAAATATGAGTAATCATTC
Organism: Rutidosis leptorrhynchoides; assembly: GCF_046630445.1. Lineage (NCBI taxonomy): Eukaryota > Viridiplantae > Streptophyta > Magnoliopsida > Asterales > Asteraceae > Rutidosis > Rutidosis leptorrhynchoides. Next base: position 480,509,102 of record NC_092333.1, read on the forward strand.
ATGACTTATTTACATGAAAACAAAATTACATATCCTTTATATCTAATCCATACACCAACGACCAAAAACACCTACAAACACTTTCATTCTTCAATTTTCTTCATCTAATTGATCTCTCTCAAGTTCTATCTTCAAGTTCTAAGTGTTCTTCATAAATTCCAAAAGTTCTAGTTTCATAAAATCAAGAATACTTTCAAGTTTGCTAGCTCACTTCCAATCTTGTAAGATGATCATCCAACCTCAAGAAATATTTGTTTCTTACAGTAGGTTATCATTCTAATACAAGGTAATAATCATATTCAAACTTTGGTTCAATTTCTATAACTATAACAATCTTATTTCAAGTGATGATCTTACTTGAACTTGTTTTCGTGTCATGATTCTGCTTCAAGAACTTCGAGCCATCCAAGGATCCATTGAAGCTAGATCCATTTTTCTCTTTTCCAGTAGGTTTATCCAAGGAACTTAAGGTAGTAATGATGTTCATAACATCATTCGATTCATACATATAAAGCTATCTTATTCGAAGGTTTAAACTTGTAATCACTAGAACATAGTTTAGTTAATTCTAAACTTGTTCGCAAACAAAAGTTAATCCTTCTAACTTGACTTTTAAAATCAACTAAACACATGTTCTATATCTATATGATATGCTAACTTAATGATTTAAAACCTGGAAACACGAAAAACACCGTAAAACCGGATTTACGCCGTCGTAGTAACACCGCGGGCTGTTTTGGGTTAGTTAATTAAAAACTATGATAAACTTTGATTTTAAAGTTGTTATTCTGAGAAAATGATTTTTATTATGAACATGAAACTATTTCCAAAAATTATGATTAAACTCAAAGTGGAAGTATGTTTTCTAAAATGGTCATCTAGACGTCGTTCTTTCGACTGAAATGACTACCTTTACAAAAACGACTTGTAACTTATTTTTCTGACTATAAACCTATACTTTTCTGTTTAGATTCATAAAATAGAGTTCAATATGAAACCATAGCAATTTGATTCACTCAAAACGGATTTAAAATGAAGAAGTTATGGGTAAAACAAGATTGGATAATTTTTCTCATTTTAGCTACGTGAAAATTGGTAACAAATCTATTCCAACCATAACTTAATCAACTTGTATTGTATATTATGTAATCTTGAGATACCATAGACACGTATACAATGTTTCGACCTATCATGTCGACACATCTATATATATTTCGGAACAACCATAGACACTCTATATGTGAATGTTGGAGTTAGCTATACAGGGTTGAGGTTGATTCCAAAATATATATAGTTTGAGTTGTGATCAATACTGAGATACGTATACACTGGGTCGTGGATTGATTCAAGATAATATTTATCGATTTATTTCTGTACATCTAACTGTGGACAACTAGTTGTAGGTTACTAACGAGGACAGCTGACTTAATAAACTTAAAACATCAAAATATATTAAAAGTGTTGTAAATATATTTTGAACATACTTTGATATATATGTATATATTGTTATAGGTTCGTGAATCAACCAGTGGCCAAGTCTTACTTCCCGACGAAGTAAAAATCTGTGAAAGTGAGTTATAGTCCCACTTTTAAAATCTAATATTTTTGGGATGAGAATACATGCAGGTTTTATAAATGATTTACAAAATAGACACAAGTACGTGAAACTACATTCTATGGTTGAATTATCGAAATCGAATATGCCCCTTTTTATTAAGTCTGGTAATCTAAGAATTAGGGAACAGACACCCTAATTGACGCGAATCCTAAAGATAGATCTATTGGGGCTAACAAACCCCATCCAAAGTACCGGATGCTTTAGTACTTCGAAATTTATATCATATCCGAAGGGTGTCCCGGAATGATGGGGATATTCTTATATATGCATCTTGTTAATGTCGGTTACCAGGTGTTTACCATATGAATGATTTTTATCTCTATGTATGGGATGTGTATTGAAATATGAAATCTTGTGGTCTATTGTTACGATTTGATATATATAGGTTAAACCTATAACTCACCAACATTTTTGTTGACGTTTAAAGCATGTTTATTCTCAGGTGAATATTAAGAGCTTCCGCTGTTGCATATTAAAATAAGGACAAGATTTGGAGTCCATGTTTGTATGATATTGTGTAAAAACTGCATTCAAGAAACTGATTTCGATGTAACATATTTGTATTGTAAACCATTATGTAATGGTCGTGTGTAAACAGGATATTTTAGATTATCATTATTTGATAATCTACGTAAAGCTTTTTAAACCTTTATTTATGAAATAAAGGTTATGGTTTGTTTTAAAAATGAATGCAGTCTTTGAAAAACGTCTCATATAGAGGTCAAAACCTCGCAACGAAATCAATTAATATGGAACGTTTTTAATCAATAAGAACGGGACATTTCATGAACAAACTTACCATCAAGAACCGTTATCCACTACCGAGAATCGACGACTTATTTGATCAACTACAAGGCTCGTCAGTTTATTCGAAGATTGATTTATGTTCTGGGTATCATCAAATGCGGGTGAAGGAGGATGATATTCCGAAGACTGCTTTCAGAACGCGTTACGGTCATTACGAGTTTATGGTTATGACGTTTGGGTTGACTAACGCACCAGATGTGTTCATGGACCTCATGAACCGAGTGTGTGGACCATACCTTGACAAGTTTGTCATTGTTTTCATTGATGACATACTTATTTACTCAAAGAATGATCAAGAGCACGAAGAACATTTGAGAAAAGTGCTAGAGTTGTTGAGGAAAGAAAAACTGTACGCTAAATTTTCAAAGTGTGCATTTTGGTTGGAAGAAGTTCAATTCCTCAGTCACATAGTGAACAAAGAAGGTATTCGGGTGGATCCGACAAAGATTGAAACTGTTGAAAAGTGGGAAACTCCGAAGCATATACGTCAATTTTTAGGATTGGCTGGTTACTACAGAAGATTCATCCAAGATTTTTCCAAAATAGCAAAACCCTTGACTGCATTAATGCATAAAGGGAAGAAATTTGAATGGAAGGATGAGCAGGAGAAAGCATTTCAATTGTTGAAGAAAAAGTTAACTGCGACACCTATATTGTCATTACCTGAAGGGAATGATGATTTTGTGATATATTGTGACGCCTCAAAGCAAGGTCTCGGTTGTGTATTAATGCAACCAACGAAGGTAATTGCTTATGCGTCTAGACAATTGAAGATTCACGAGCAGAATTATACGACGCATGATTTGGAATTAGGCGCGGTTGTTTTTGCATTAAAGACTTGGAGGCACTACTTATATGGGGTCAAAAGTATTATATATACCGATCACAAAAATCTCCAACACATATTTAATCAGAAACAACTAAACATGAGGCAGCGTAGGTGGATTAAGTTATTAAATGATTATGATTTCGAGATTCGTTACCACCCTGGGAAGGCAAATGTGGTAGCTGACGCCTTGAGCAGAAAGGACAGAGAACCCATTCGAGTAAAAGCTATGAATATAATGATTCACAATAACCTTACTACTCAAATAAAGGAGGCGCAACAAGGAGTTTTAAAAGAAGGAAATTTAAAGGATGAAATACCCAAAGGATCGGAGAAGCATCTTAATATACTGGAAGACGGAACCCGGTATAGGGCTGAAAGGATTTGGGTACCAAAATTTGAAGATATGAGAGAAATGGTACTTAGAGAAGCTCATAAAACCAGATGTACAAGGATCTCAAGAAACATTTTTAGCGGCCGGGTATGAAAGATGATGTTGCTAAATACGTAGGAGAATGTTTGACGTGTTCTAAGGTCAAAGCGGAGCATCAGAAACCATCAGGTCTACTTCAACAACCCGAAATCCCGGAATGGAAATGGGAAAACATTACCATGGATTTCATCACTAAATTGCCAAGGACTGCAAGTAGTTTTGATACTATTTGGGTAATAGTTGATCGTCTCACCAAATCAGCATACTTCCTGTCAATAAGAGAAGATGATAAGATGGAGAAGTTAGCACGACTGTATTTGAAGGAAATCGTCTCCAGACGTGGAATACCAATCTCTATTATCTTTGATAGGGATGGAAGATTTATTTCAAGATTCTGGCAGACATTATAGCAAGCATTAGGAACTCATCTAGACATGAGTACTGCCTATCATCCACAAACTGATGGGCAGAGCGAAAGGATGATACAAACGCTTGAAGACATGCTACGAGCATGTGTTATTGATTTCGAAAACAGTAGGGATCGACATCTACCGTTAGCAGAATTTTCCTACAACAACAGCTACCATTCAACCATTGAGATGGCGCCGTTTGAAGTACTTTATGGTAGAAAGTACTGGTCTCTGATTTATTGGAGTGAAGTGGGTGATAGACAGATTACGGGCCCGGAGATAATACAAGAAACTACCGAGAAGATCATTCAAATTCAACAATGGTTGAAAACTGCCCAAAGTCGACAAAAGAGCTACACCGACATTAAAAGAAAAGATATAGAATTTGAAATTGGAGAGATGGTCATGCTTAAGGTTGCACCTTGGAAAGGCGTTGTTCGATTTGGTAAACGAGGGAAATTAAATCCAAGGTATATTGGACCATTCAAGATTATTGATCGTGTCGGACCAGTAGCTTACCGACTTGAGTTACCTCAACAACTCGCGGCTGTACATAACACTTTCCACGTCTCGAATTTGAAGAAATGTTTTACTAAAGAAGATCTCACTATTCCGTTAGACAAAATCCAAATCAACGAAAAACTTCAATTCATCGAAGAACCCGTCGAAATAATGGATCGTGAGGTTAAAAGACTTAAGCAAAACAAGATACCAATTGATAAGGTTTTATGGAATGCTTGTAGAGGACCCGAGTTCACCTGGAAATGAGAAGATCAGATGAAGAAGAAATACCCACACCTATTTCCGAAAGATACGTCAACCCATCCAACTTCTTAAAATTTCGGGACGATATTTATTTAACGGGTAGGTACTGTAGTAACCCGAACTTTTACATGTTTATATATATTAAATGAAATTGATATTTACATGATTAAGTGTTTCCAACATGTTAAGCAATCAAACTTGTTAAGACTTGATTAACTGAAATAGGTTTTATATAGACAATTGACCACCCAAGTTGACCGGCGATTCACGAACGTTAAAACTTGTAAAAACTATATGATGACATACATATGGATATATATATATATATAGTTATCATGATATTATGATAAGTATGTACCTCATTAAGTATTTTAACAATGAGTTATATACATAAAAATGAGACTATTGAATTAAGAAACTTGAAAACGGTATATATAACGATTATCGTTATAAAAACGTCTTACTAATTACATATGAATCATTTTAAGATATTGATACACTATATATAAACATGTTAATTGATAAGTAAACATATCATTAAGTATAATAACAATGAACTACATATGTAAAAACAAGACTACTAACTTAAGGATTTCGAAACGAGACAAATATGTAACGATTATCGTTGTAACGACATTTAACTGTATATATATCATATTAAGATATATTAATACATCATTATATCATGATAATGTAATAATTTAACATCTCATTAGATATAATAAATAATGTGTTAACAACATTTAACAAGTTCGTTAACTTAAAGGTTTCAAAACAACATTTACATGTAACGACTAACGATGACTTAACGACTTAGTTAAAATATATATACATGTAGTGTTTTAATATGTATTCATACACTTTTTAAAGACTTCAAGACACTTATCCAAGTACTTCTACTTAACAAAAATGCTTACGATTACATCCTCATTCATTTTCATCAACAATTCTACTCGTATGCACTCGTATTTGTACGTGTACAATACACAGCTTCTAAATGTATTTACTATTGGTATATACACTCCAATGATCAGATCTTAGCAGCCCATGTGAGTACCTAACTATGTGGGAACCATCATTTAATATCTAGCATGAAAAATCTAACAAAAATACAAACTAATGGAGCCTATATGGAGACTCCATATTCACGTGAATGAGGTACCTCACAAACACATTCACTTTACAATTTTCTTGAATCAAACTACTCTCTCTCTCTCAAGTGTTCTTCCTTTGTTCTAAGTGTTCTTCATCATCTTCATCAAAATCTAGCTCAATCTAGTTCATAAATCCATACATAAACCAAGTTATAAAACAACTACTCAAGAACACACCAACAACACTTCCAAGTTTGCTAGCTTACTTCCAATCTTGCAAATCCACTTTGAGTGATCATCCAACCTCAAGAAATTTTTCTTATTTACAGTAAGATATCTTTCTAATACAAGGTAATACTCATATTCAAACTTTGATTCAATTTCTATAACTATAACAATCTTATTTTAAGTGGAAATCTTACTTGAACTTGTTTTCGTGTCATGATTTTGCTTCAAGAACTTTCAAGCCATCCAAGGATCCTTTGAAGCTAGATCTATTTTTCTCATTTCCAGTAGGTTTCTCCACAAAACATGAGGTAGTAATGATGTTCATAACATCATTCGATTCATATATATAAAACTACCTTATTCGAAGGTTTAAACTTGTAATCACTAGAACATAGTTTAGTTAATTCTAAACTTGTTCGCAAAAAAAAGTTAATCCTTCTAACTTGACTTTTAAAATCAACTAAATACATGTTCTATATCTATATGATATGCTAACTTAATGATTTAAAACCTGAAAACACGAAAAACACCGTAAAATCGGATATACGCCGTCGTAGTAACACAACGGGCTGTTTTGGGTTAGCTAATTAAAAACTATGATAAGCTTTGATTTAAAAGTTGTTCTTCTGGGAAAATGATTTTTCTTATAAACATGAAACTATATCCAAAAATTATGGTTAAACTCAAAGTGAAAGTATGTTTTCCAAAATGATCATCTAGATGTCGTTCTTTCGACTGAAATGACTACCTTTACAAAAACGACTTGTAACCTGTATTTTCGACTATAAACTTATACTTTTTCTGTTTATATTCATAAACTTAAGTTCAATATGAAACCATAGCAACTTAAATCACTCAAAACGGATTTAAAACGAAGAAGTTATGGGTAAAACAAGATTGGATAATTTTGCTAGTTGTAGCTACGTGAAATTTGTAACAAATCTATACAAATCATATCCTAGCTAACTTATATTGTATTATACATGTATTCTAATATATTATGTAATCTTGGAATACCATAGATACGTATGTAAATGTTTTGACATATCATATCGACCCATGTATATATATTATTTAGAACAACCATAGACACTCTATATGCAGTAATGATTGAGTTAGCTATACAGGGTTGAGGTTGTTCTAAAAAGATATATACTTTGAGTTGTGATCTAGCCTGAGATGTGTATACACTGGGTCGTGGATTGATTCAAGATAATTTATATCAATTTATTTCTGTACATCTAACTGTGGACAACTAGTTGTAGGTTACTAAAGAGGACAGCTGACTTAATAAACTTAAAACATTAAAACGTATTAAAAATGTTGTAATTATATTTTGAACATACTTTGATATATATGTACATATTTGTTATAGGTTCGTGAATCGATCAGTGGCCAAGTCTTACTTCCCGACGAAGTAAAAATCTGTGAAAGTGAGTTATAGTCCCACTTTTAAAATCTAATATTTTTGAGATGAGAATACATGCAGCTTTCTAAATGTTTTATAAAATAGACACAAGTACGCGAAACTACATTCTATGGTTGGATTATTAAACCGAATATTGCCCCTTCATGTCTGGTAGCCTAAGAATTAGGGAAATGACCCCTAATTGACGCGAATCCTAAAGATAGATCTATGGGCCTAACAAACCCCATTCTGGAATTTGGAATGCTTTAATACTTCGATTTATATGGTGATTGCGATTGCCAATTTATGACATACTTGTGAGTATGCGGGGAATATTCTATATGCATTATGTAAATGTCGGTTACCAGGTGTTCATCATAGAATGATTTTTATACACTTGCGTGTGTAGGATTATTGAATAAATGAAATCTTGTGGTCTATTATATTAATTTGATAATATATAGGTTAAACCTATAACTCACCAACATTTTTGTCGACGTTTAAAGCATGTTTATTCTCAGGTGATTATTAAGAGCTTCCGCTGTTGTATGCTAATATATGGACAAGACTTGGTGTCAGCATGCTTGTATAATATTGTTTAAAACTGCATTCGAGATTTACTTTGTTGTAACATTTTAATATTGTAAACCAATATGTATTGGTAGTGTGTAAGTGTGATATTTTTAGATTATCATTTCTGATAATCTTGGTGGTGTCCTTTTAACCTTGTCGATAAAATAAAGGTTATGGTTTGTTTTAAAAACGAATGCAGTCTTTTAAAAAGGTCTCATATAGAGGTCAAAACCTCGCAACGAAATCAATTAATATGGAACGTTTATAATCAATATGAACGGGACATTTCAAAACTAACCAAACAACACTCTCCAAAAAAATTTAACGGCTTTATCTTTCTGTTCGTCGCGAGTTAGGTTTCACCGACATCACCGTTCAACTAGAAATAGTTTTACGAACTAAACAAAATAAATTGTATTCGACACAGAGCTTCAATGCACTACCATCGGAGCATTTCTTTTTAGCAATAAATATGAAAGTGATTTGACTTTACAGTTCTAGTCCTTAAAATATTTATAAACACGTAAATATAACTATTATAATACTAATTAACATGACGACTCTAAAACTAAATTCAAGAGTTACACTTTTATTTAAAAAATGATTGTATATAATAATTCTAAGATAATATAACTTAGACTTTACTAACGTTACGTTCTATGACAAATTTTCAATGTACTCATATTTTCTTTAAATATTATGATGTATATAATTTATATATAATTAAAAAGATATTAAGAGTGAGGAAAAAATTGTAGACAGTAACTTGCTAACACCACTCGTGCAACACCCACAATTTTTAAAACTTATCAACACCACGGGCTCTTAAATAATTCTTATACTTTTCCTATTTTTTTAGTATCGCTATTTACATACCAATATGAACTGTAACTTACATTTGTTGCACGGTTTTTACACACTCGTGCAACGCACGGGCTCAAAAAACCTAGTATATATAGGGAGAAGATCCAGATTAGGATGATAATGGATCGGATATGGATCGGGTGCACCTATATATATATATTCATATGCATTTAATTTTTAAAATTCATATTCATTTCCATTTAAATATAATTCATCCATCCATATTCATATCCGTTGGATTAAGAGGATTATCGAGTATCCGTTAGATGTTAAGTTTTTATAAAAATATTCGTATTATGAAATGAAATCATCAAAATGTTTTCAATAAAGATGTATAATATATGTAAGTTATATGAATTTAATACTATATACATAGTTGATCCTCACAATCTATATTTTCGATAACATTTTAATAGTTTACAGTGTACACATGTAAGGATATTTAAATATAAATGCATATATTTAAGTAAATATGTATATATTTATATGTGTATATATATATATATATATATATATATATATATATATATATATATATATGTATTTCGGGTGGTAAATGAATATATCCATAGATGATAAATTGTCATCCATACCGGATCTACTAAAGTTTCACATCTTCCATATCCATATACATAGTCATTGATAATCCATATTCACTTAAATGGATCGGATCTGATGGATATCTGATGGATCGGACATCCATTTCCATCCCTAGATCCAGAGTTAGGGGGGTTCTTGGGATAAGGGGATAAGTGATTTAGTGATCTTTATATCTTTAGTTCTATGATTTAAAAAAAAAATATGGTATCAATTTTCATTGTGTAGATTTAGGAAGAAAAAAAAAAAATTCTTAACCGGCTTGCTAACATACATCTGATGTATGTTAACAGTTGTTCATACACCACGTGTATGATAACAAAAAAAGGAGAAAAAAATGAATTTTGATTAATGAAAAACAGTTTTTAGGATTTAGAATTCGGGCTTTAGAAATTAGGATTTAGGGTTTAGATTTAGGGTTTAGAATAAGTTTTTAACACGAACGGTTTAGAATTTAGAGTTTAGGGGTTAAGGTATTGGATATATGGACTAAACCCACAACACTAAACCCTAAATTCCAACTCCTAAACCCCAACCCCTGAACTGTAAACTCTAAATCAGGCTAAATTTTTTAATAAAAACTTCAAAACAGGTTAATATACTTCTGATGTATGATAAGCTGCTTTCAAAATTTAAGAAAAAAACTTTTTTCCTGAGTTTACACAACGAATACTATTCTCAAAAATTTTATTTTTTTAAATTGGAGGTGTAAAACTAAAGATATAATAAAACAAAATCACTTATCCCCAAAGTAATGTTTATCCCTTGATCTCTCCCATATATATATATATATATATATATATATATATATATATATATATATATATATATATATATATATATATATATATAGTCAAAAGTTCAAACGAGAATCACAAAAAGAGCTAGAACTGCGAGAACTGTGAGAACTTTTAATTTAAAAAGATTTTCACATGTGAGTAGATTAAATTACTGATAAATGTTGATGAAGAGTAAGAATGAATATAAAATAGTTTGAAAAAACTTATATTTTACCTATATAATCAAATATATAGTTTCTCGTTCACATGTGCATATCTGTTTGTGAACATGTGAATAAATTCATATAATTAAAAATTTAACATGTAATTGTGGTAATGAACATATGTTTGTCAATGATATGAACATTAATTAACATTTTCTTGTAATTTGTTGTATTTAAATGCATAAAAACTATGAAATCAAAAGGTTCTCGCTGTTTTCGTCTTTTTTATGGTTCTCGTTTGAACCTGCCCATATATATATATATATATATATATATATATATATATATATATATATATATATATATATATACATACATACATACATATACATATACATATACATATACATATACATATACATATACACATACACTGCGTGACACTCCAAACCTTGAGCGGCACGCAGTATAACATATAAAGACACCAGTTGAAGTGATGCTTGCTGACTTTGAAACTCGTTTTGTTGCGTGGCGCGCAACCATATTGCGCGGCGCGCCCCAGCACTGCACATACATGCAATTTATTTTTACAAGTTTGACCCATTTCCAAACAACACAATTTATACCTAGCATTCAATCCAAATCACACCTAGTTTCGAAACATACATTTACGACCAAACTAATTATTCCAAGATCTATTTACCCATTTTAACTCTCATTGGGTCTTTTATGACCCGTTACACATTAAGTGTGCAACTTAAACCTATTTTACAACAAACAAAACATATTTTTATAAAACCCCAAAATAATTCACAAAACACAACATAAGAGCGTTGGCGTTCAAGTGGTTAAATATCCACAGTGGCAAGAGTTTAGACGATCCACTTACTACTACAAGCACTTTCTCTAATCCTTAGACGCTCGTTTTCCTTCTCTACGCACCTTTGACCCGCTTGAACCTATACCCATAACACAAATAAACGAATAAGCCACAATGCTTAGTGAATAAAGCTAACAATAACAATATGTAAGAGCACGTTAGAACACCAATTCACATTGCACAACTTACAACTCGCCCAAGGATGATCATCCGGATTCGGAGATTGCTTCTCTTGTCTGAACCCAATCGTGACAAGCCACGTATGGTAGTTGACCCTACAATTACAAAGCCTGCATAACTAGCCCCTTGCTAGTGGAGTCTAACCCAATGGACTAAGTAATCACTTACTTGTTCTGGTTTTTCCAGATTTTGTAAATGCACACCCACACTGCTACTAGCCATATTTTTCTAGATAACTGAAATTTAGAAAGGGTGATTCTCTTTTTACCATTTCATTCAGACTGAGATTACCAGGGTGGTTTGATCCCCACTGATGAAAGAAACGTCCCCATACACTAGAAGCATATGAACACTACAACAGAATGTGATCAACTGTTTCCAACGCATTGTCGCACATCGGGAATCTAACCGAGTCGAGATCAACACCCTTTTGTCTAACTCCAATCTTACCGGTAGCCTATTTCTTTGAGACAACCAAACGAATACTCCGATCTTTTGTGGAATAAAATTGTTTCTTACAGTTTCATCCGGATTTAAAGGAATCGGTAGCAGCAGGTTATCGATTTATTCCCTTAGAATGTTTATTGAAAAAAGACCACTGTTACATAAAGTCCACGATCAAGTATATTTCTCTTTGTACTCAAATTTGAAATCCAACATCTTTGATTGTAAAGTCTTTAGATCCGCAGCAGTTCTACCATTTAGCTCTCTGACCCAAAACTTAGTGATTCGATCTTGTAACGACCCAAAACTTAATACGAGAAAACAAAATCTCTTTTTTTAGTAACAGACCAGAAACAGTCCAATTTACGTGGCACGCCAAACCTTGCGCGGCGCGCCTCGTGTTCAAACAGTGACTTTGCCAGACCTGATGAACTAATTCCTGCACGTTTGCGCGGCGTGCACAACATGGCGCGGCGCACCCCACAACATAAATTGGGATCATCCACATTTAATGTTAGAAACCCATTTTTTCAACGATACAATTTCATTAGACCATAAGTTGTTTAACGACCTTCACTGTTTACATACGACAAATGATTACAAGTTTACAAAAAGGGTACCACGACCCATACAACTCCAAATATTAATTTTGACCAAACGAGTTTAAGTTCCAAACAAAAGACGAGCATGGTGTTTGGGGTTAAATTATCCAAACTTAGGTCGAAATCCAAAAGTGTCCTCTAACACAAACATAAGAGGGAGTCTTCTATTCCAAAATCGCACCCTTGCCCTTATCCGCACATGTATCTATAAAGAGTCAACAACGAGAGGGTAAGCGTAACGTTTAGTGAATTCAACAATTATACATATACAAATATAATTTATTTACTTGCAAACACTTACACAAATACTGCATAAACTAGATATCCCCAAATTACGATAAGCTAGCATCACTAATAGCATATAGTCACAATATAATATGCTAATACTATAATAACACAACCATGGTCGACCATATGCATGCTATAGTGCTACCCACACTTGGTTTACACCATAACACAAGTGAGGAAACGGTACTCACGATGACCGCTAGTGTACATACGCTTTGTAACACTTTCCCATAGGTGGTGTCGTACGCCTCGAGTTAAGACCACCTGTCACGTGAAATGTGACGTCGTACGCCTCGACTTTAGTCCCACATTTCACGCCGCAAAACCGATGTGGTGTCATACGCCTTGACTTTAACCCACACCGTGTTCACCCCACACAAGCAAACAAACTATATACATATATGTATAATTATTCCACTCACCTTATCACTTTGGTGAAAGTCAATACCAAAATCCCGCAAGCTTCAATGTAATGTACCTATTACATTAATTATAGAATTAACACACAAACAAGTTGGACCACATACCAACTCATAACCCCTAGTGAATTATGACACTTAGTGCAAATGTGACCCATTTGCACTTCTAACACACATGTTAGGTCAAGATTATCCCAAATCACTAAGAACTAGTGATTACAGTCCAATACACTAACTAACACAAGTTTTGAGTAATTAAATTCCTACTTACTAGTTAGGTCTCACAACACCCATTTGACCCATTTCAAGGTCAACACTCACATTTGGGTCAACCATGAACCATAACAACACTCATTCACTAACACACAAGTGTGCTAGTGATTCAACAACCATTTAAGACTCACAAACCCCAATTTACATCATCAAACCTTAGATTATAAATCTTTGGGTTTATGTACAACAATCTTGCCCAAAATCCCCAGTTAACAAAGGAAATGGGGCTTACACCCAACACTAGACCAAAACCCTAACCAATACCGAAATTGAACAATAGAATTCGGATTTGGAACCTACCACTGTAACACAACGTAGTTAGCAAGTGGATTCAACAAGTTCCAAGCTTCAATTGATGAGATCTAGCTTCTTACTCTTTGATATGAGCTTTCTCTCTCTCTCTCTCTCTCTCTCTCTCTCTAAGTGGGAGTGTTTGAGTGAAATGAAGATAAAATGAGATAAGGATAAGGTTTGATCAGTTTTGTGGCCTCAAACCGGCCACTCAAGTAAAAAGACCATTGTACACCTTTTAAAACATCAAAATAACAACCAAAACTGCCAGTTGACTCTGCGCGCCGCGTAGAAAGTCGTGCGCCGCGCCATATAAGGCATTTCAGGATCAGCACGTTACAGATCTTTGACTCTTACCTCTTTATTCGATTCCAATCTGAAAAGACGATCATATAAGGCACAAAGAGATTGTTCTCCTAGCCACTTGTCTTTCTAAAACAATGTCTCATTACCATCACATACAACTTTCATAAAAGTGTTATCAAAGTTAAAATCTAATTTGCCTAGATCTTTGTCAATGTTAATGACACCATTCCAGATTGACTATTTCTTGATATAAATAGTAATTGATTAAAAATATAATTATTAGAGAAATTTGAAATTGTGGAAGTTTTGACTGGAACGAAGGGACTAGTCGATATCCATCAAAAAATTGACGACATCACATTAGTTCTTTGGTAAAAGGTGTTGATAAGTGTACTAATGCCGCCACTTTTCTTTTTTCCTTCAGACTCGAAACGTAAACTTACAAATTTTGAATCACGATTGCTTCATGATCAATTGCTATATCTCACCACCACCATTAAACTCGTAATATTTTATAAACACACAACCACTAACATTGCTAACATCTGACACTTGATGTGCCATCACAGATGACGTGTCACGTGTCCGATGGCGATGGGGTTCTTACTAGTGTACTTAAAATGGACACAAGTTTTAACGGTGGTGGTGGTATAATCTATTTCTGTAGGATAGGGAGTAAATCGTGCGTCAAAATTTATGTGAGGGAGAAAAAAGTTGGGTAAACGGGTTCACACATTTTGTGACTTCTCTTTTTATTTTTAAACAATAAATTGTTGGGAACTTAATTTGACGTGACTTGTAAACCATATACCCCCAAGATAAAGGATTTGTCCGCTATTTTTATACAAATTCAACTATACAATGATGGAGTCGAATTTAAGTAAAAACTATTGTGTAAAAAGATGATTATGAAACGAAAACAATGAACAATTTTGATTGGTTAACAGTATATTTAATTAATTGTGTAAAAACTATTCTGTGAGTATAAAATACTTCGTATCTCAAGTTCTCAACCCACAAACTATATGTCATCATTTCATGCATGTTCTTTCCCAACAAAAAATGTGTAATACTACGTACGTGTCATTGCAAAAATAAAACCGACGAATATAATGCGATTTTGTTCAAACAAAGACAAATGATATGCCTGTTATGGTTAAGTTTTTGGTCCACCAACTTATTTCAAATCAATCTTGTTGGGAGCTGAACAGAAACTTTGGAAGGCCGGTGGAACCGTGCAGGGTTCATAAATGTGAGAATCAATAAATTAAAATTTTTTTGACCAATCTATATTTGAAAATGTGTTCTACCATTTTATGAAAATGCTTAGAATTTGTTTGTCACCGTCACTTGTTTTACATAAGTCAAAATCAAATCTTTAAACGAACTTTTTAGGTTGGGATAGTGGTCAAGCATGCCTTCTTTTTCGGAAGTCTTTAAGAATATGCCATTCAAACATTAAAATTGCAAGATATGTCTCTGTCCACACATCACGCACCACAAATGATGCGTGTAGACCCGTGCGTGATGCCTGTTTACGAGATATTTAGCTTGACAATCATTTTTGCTCGTAAACCGCACTAAAAACCACGCACCGTGCGTGGTGCTTGGTGCATGGTACTTGGTGTTTGGTGCTTGTTTGGCAAAAACTTTGAATGGACGTATTTGTTGACTCGTAGGTCCATGACTAAATACGTCCATTCAAAGTTCTGACATTTTGGCACCAAACACCACGCATCACGCACCGTCGGTGGTGCTTTGTGCGTGGTGTGAGTTTGCGAGAAAAATGATTGTCTCGTTGAATATCTCGTACACACGCATCACGCACGGGCTTGCACGCATCAATGTGTGGTGCGTGGTGCGTGATGCATGGATAGAGCGCATTTCTTGCGATTTCGAATTTTTAAAGACATATTGTTAAACACTCCAAAAAATGAAGAAATATTGACCAATTTCCCTTTTAGATTTTTGTTTGTGTTAGAAAATCATCTCTTACTCAAAATAAAAAATAAAAATTTAAAAAGTTCCAATGATATCATTTCTATTATTTTATAGTTACAATTAAATATAGTAATTAGTTAAAGATTTTAGCAATCTTTAATTAATATTAAAATAAATTTAAATGAAGGGCAATATATACAATCCACTCATATCTAACGAAAAGTCAAACCCTGTGAAATAGATGTAGTAATCTAACAAATGTGTATATATTAATTTTCAGACATGAAATTTAAATTAAAAAACTCTCAATTTAATGTAATAAAAATTACTGCTGACAAGCCGCAAAAATAAAATGCAAACATGAGGGGAAAAAAAAAAAAAAAAAAAAAAAAAACTTCGTTGTCGTATTGATCAAACAATAAATATGAAAGAAAACAATGGAATACCACATAAATTTGATAAATTTATAATAAATTTGAATAAATACTTCGTAGAAGTATATCACCACTTATATCAAAAGTATGTTCGGTCTGAGTTGCAGATACAGTCAATATTTTTGGATAGTTGTTAGTGTGCTTACGTTTTTTTGTTGTTAATTGAGCCGTTCTTGTAAAGGGTCTTTTGTAGTTTTTCTTTCTTCTTTCATTACAGGGGACTAATATATTTTTGTAACAAATAATGATTCAGGGGTAACCTCATGAAGTTACTTAAGTGTTTCGAGAATGTGTCAGGACTTAAAATAAACTATCACAAAAGTTCATTATATTATTTGGTTTAGGGGTGTCGAATGGTGAAGTTGAATATTTGGCTAGTAAAGTGGGTTGTAAAGTCGGTGAATTCCCGTCTCATATCTAGATCTCCCCGTTGGATGAAACATGAATAGGGTAGAGAATTGGAAACCCATGAGTGAAAAATTCAACACAAGACTCGCGGAATGGAAAGCCCGGGCGATTTCTTATAGTGGAAGGTTAACGCTAATTGAATCGGTCCTAAGTAGTCTACCGCTATACTATTTCTGGCTCTTTCGTGCTCCCTTGAGTGTTATTGATAATCTTGAGAGTATTAGAAGGAAATTCTTTTGGGGTGGGACGGGTGAGGGGTCTGAATTATCTTGGGTTAAATGGGATGAGACTCTTTTACCTTATGAAAGGACCCGTTCATATACATTATAAACGATTCACAATAGTTGATTACATCGCGAGGTATTTGACCTCTATATGATACATTTTATAAACATTGCATTCGTTTTTAAAAGACAAACTTTCTTTACAATGAAAGTTGACGGCATGCACACCATTTCATAATACATCCAACTATAATTGGCTTAATAATAATCTTGATGAACTTAATAACTCGAATGCAACGTCTTTCAAAATATGCCATGAATGACTCCAAGTAATATCCTTAAAATGAGCTAATGCACAGCGGAAGATTTCTTTAATACCTGAGAATAAACATGCTTTAAAGTGTCAACCAAAAGGTTGGTGAGTTCATAGGTTTATCATAACAATCATTTCAATATATTAATAGACCACAAGATTTCCGTTTATAAATATATGTACACTCGCAAGTGTATAAAAGTATTCTATAAGTTGTAGGCACCCGGTAACAAGCCTTAACGTTCACGTTTTACCCTCTGAAGTACACCAGATCAGGTATGTTTAAAATAACCTCGAAGTACTAAAGCATCCCATAGTCAGGATGGGGTTTGTCAGGCCCAATAGATCTATCTTTAGGATTCGCGCCTACCGTACATAGACAAGTAGTTTAATGTTACCAAGCTAAGGGTATATTTCTGGTTTAAACCCACATAGAATTAGTTTTAGTACTTGTGCCTATTTCGTAAAACATTTATAAAACAGCGCATGTATTCTCAGCCCAAAAATATATATAAAAAGGGAGTAAAGAAACTCACAATACTGTATTTCGTAGTAAAAATACATATAACGTCATTTAACAAGTGCAAGGTTGGCCTCGGATTCACGAACGTATCAATATTGAGATTCAATATTGCAGGAAAGTACGTAGACGCAATGGAGATGATAAACACTAGATTGACCTCACGAGCATACCCATAAACCATACCCATCACCTCCATAGCTATAACCCATAATTTCCTTAGCTTCGACTCATTCAAAAAAACTATTTTGAAATCACTCAGACAGCACTCCGTCGTAATATTTTATGTATACTAATAATATCTTGAAATAATACAGAACAAATATATATATATATATATATATATATATATATATATATATATATATATATATATATATATATATATATATATATATATATATATATATATATATATATATATATATATATATATATATATATATATATCGATTGAGAGAGTTTAGAGAAATATATTTTCAAGTTTCTATGAAATAATTAAACCTATTGAATTCTATTTATAATAGATTTTTGAATTATTAAAGTGAATTATTAAAGTATGAATTATTAAAGTGAATTATTAAAGTATGAATTATTAAAGTATGAATTATTAAAGTGAATTATTAAAGTATGAATTATTAAATTGAATTATTAAAGTATGAATTATTAAAGTGAATTATTAAAGTATGAATTATTAAAGTGAATTATTAAAGTTAAAGTAAAGTAAAAGTAAAGTAAAGGTAAAGTTAAAGTATAGTAAAAGTATAAAAACTATGTATGTATAATACGCGTATAAATATATATAATATTAATTTAAATCGTTATATATATTTAATGAAATAAAATATAAATATCGTTATATTTATTATACTGGTTAAGTAATGAGTTGTCAAAAGTGATTCTAGATATTTATAAAAGTTATATACGTTTTAATAATAAAGTTCTTTTTAAACTGAAAACGTCTTTGTACGTTTGAAAATAGATTAATAGAATATTATGGAAACCAATTATCCACTAACTTTTATCTAACTTTCATAAATGACACTTTTTGTTTTTATTTATAAATAGCTTTACAAATTATTCTGAATATCGTTAAGAGGAATAGATTTTCTCAAATCATAGTGGACCTCTCAACAGAGACTTGTAATCATAATTCAATGTTTCTGATAATTCAATCATTTAATATATATATTTTTTAATTTCGTGGAAAATCATATTGAAACAAATACGTTCGTGTAAAGTATTATACGTTTAATACTTTATTAATATTCTCAAGTTATAATATATATATACATAACATATCTATTTATATATAACGGTTTGTGAATCGTCGGAATTTGGTCGAGGTTATAATGAATGTATGAACACAGTTTAAAATTCTTGAGATTTAACTTAACAAACTTTGCTTATCGTGTCGGAATAATATAAAGATTAAAGTTTAAATTTGGTCGGAAATTTCCGGGTCGTCACAGTACCTACCCGTTAAAGAAATTTCGTCCCCGAAATTTGATAGAGGTCGTCATGACTAACAATGAGAATGTTATTGTAACGATTATAGAGTTTTATCATGTTCAAGAAGAATGGATAAAATAATTCGATTACTCGAAGCGTGTGAGTGAAGTTATCGTAAATGAATGAAATAAGATAATATTGATTCGTTGTATCTTTTAACGTCATCACGATTGATCTCCGAAAAGAAAATCTTTGTAATCTATATTGGATTTGATTATTCGACGATTAAGGAAATTATGATCCTCTTCGAATTAATGCGATAATCTATTTTGATTTCTCTGTCGGATATTTCACTATAAATCCACCTCATTTGTTTTCTTACAACTCACACCTTCTCAACTCATATTTTAAAGTATTTGTCAATATGCTTCATCCAGTGCTGATTCTTGATATACTCCTCACTTTCATATCTGTCGCTCTTCTTTTTCATCTGCCTCCGGAAGAATCTATTTACTTCTACTATACTCTTGGTTTTATAGTGTTTTTAGTTCTCCCGTGTCTTTATATTGCTATATGCATTGATATATACGGTTTGTGATTTCTGGGTTGTTGTTGGGTTTTATATCTTCCCTTATATTTCAAAGTCCTTGCTTCTTCTATAATTATTGTCATCCACAGTTAATGCTCTCTTCTATTTGCTATGATTTATACTCCCATTTCTAGTTTGAAGCTTTGTCCTTTCGTTTCTTCTTCTTGCGATTAAGCACCGCTTGTAATGGTCCAGAATTCGCAGATATAAATTTCGGAATGAACATTGTTAATGTTCTAGGAAGGAAATTATAATGACACGATCTTGACTTGTCAAATTACCAGAATACCTCGGAAAAGGCCGAATCATCAAGAAATATTTTCTTGATATTTAGAGATCAAAGAGAATACAAGAGTCGTGTAACATAGCACATGATGACGTTATGATCTGTGAATCATCATGTTCCATTTAGAAACTCAGCATGAATTACTGTAATATAATCACGTTGATCAAGTGTCATTATATTATACTAACTCATGCTTCAGCTCCCAACACTTCTTCAAGAATATTCCTATTTTAAACTTGAATGTTTCAGAATTTAGAAACTAAAATAGTTTCTTTTATGATATAATACAGATAGCGCGAAGAGGTAAATGATTTCAGATAAGAATAATTATAAAAATATCTTCAGAAGTATGGATGATATTTATAATGAAAGATACGATGATATCTTAGAATGTCTAATATCAGAGGATGATGAAGGATATTATCCGCAGGGATTTAGAGTCAGGAGCAAGGTATTCGTTAATGACTTCAGCAAGTACTGAATCATTTGGATTCTTTGAAGGCAGGTTCAG
This sequence comes from Rutidosis leptorrhynchoides, assembly GCF_046630445.1. Taxonomy (NCBI): domain Eukaryota; kingdom Viridiplantae; phylum Streptophyta; class Magnoliopsida; order Asterales; family Asteraceae; genus Rutidosis; species Rutidosis leptorrhynchoides. Next base: position 480,530,029 of record NC_092333.1, read on the forward strand.
CCTTTGTGATTTGTCCACAGCCTCCTTCATACTTTTCTCAATCCGTTTTCCAGTTCCAAAGCTTCTCTTTTTCTGAACTTTGCCAATATACAAACCTTTATCATCCAACTTTTTACTGTTAAGGTCGTTTACAGTTTTTGCTGCTTCATCAGCATTTTTCAAAATTTTGAGAACTGGTTCGCAGTTTAGGGTGTTTTTCAGAAATTTCTCATTCAAAGAATGTAAGTCTTGGAGGTAGACGTTGTGTGTATATGTAATTATTGATGTAGACATGCTGCGTGGTTTCAAAATACTGATTGCTGATTCTCAATAATTGGTATGGCAATTCTTGTTATAAGGTACGAATGAGTATATGATAGGGTTTCGATAATTATAATGATTTTTGTTTTTGAAAGTCAAAGATCAGTGAAGTTGTTGGTAAGTTTATTGCTAATGTGGTGAATATAAACGATTCCCCGGTAACGTTGCCGAAAGGGCAACGTATCTATTGAGGTTATAATAAGACTGTTTTGATTGAGAAGTTGAAGTTGACTTGCTGGAGATGTGACAAAACTGTCTATTTTGAAACGGAATTGAAAAGTTATTTTAGCTAGTAAATGCAAAGGGTCTAACACGGATACGTGTCGAACTATGACTTGGGTTTTGAGAGTTTTTCAGGTGTATAACTGTGGGTAACATGTGGTTGGATCATCATCTCGATTGTTCCTTAGTTGAAGTGTCTTTAGGAATTTCGAAGGGTTTGAGCACATATTGTAATCGTTAATACATATGATGTTCTAACACAGTTTTGAAGTCAAAGTATAGCTTTGAAAGATATAGGAATCTAAGAGTGATGATACTGGTTATATTTCGAATTGAATTATGCGATTTCAAAATCAGAATATGTAATTGAATTTGAATGAGTATGATTGTTTTGATTTATATGAAAAAATGGATATTGTTGTGAAAGTAGGGAGTATAGTTGATGATTGCTGAATCAGTTTCAAAAAATGTAATATATTAATTGTGAATTTATATATCTCTCGGGTATTACCTACCCGTTAAAAAATTTTCACAATTAATATTTTGTACAAAAGAAGTTTATTACAGTCTTTATGAAAATATATGTGTATATTTTCTTTAGATGTAATATAGATTTAATGAGTTAATATTAAATTAAACTCATTTATTTTATGGTTGGAACTAGAATTGAGTAATCCCTAAAACTTTATAAATTGCATAAGTATTTCTTCAATAATATTGAAATTATGAATCATTACTTTGTTATTTGTTGGTTTTCGTGAAATTCTTGTGAACTTCGCAAGGTACGAATGGTGTTATTTGAAAAGTTTCGAGTACATCGATAATGAAAGTGTAAAATCAAACATATATTCGAATAATACACTTGATTTATTATGAATTGGATTTTTATTGAATTGAGACAGAGATTGTAATTAACGATGGTTAAGTTGCGAACGAAGGACGTACATCAATGCATATTTGTAATATGAGTTAACTGAGTAGTTAAGATTCACACATAATAGCTTAGTACGGGAAGATTTATTATGGTTTAAAAATTTATACATATAAAATATACATATAGATCTTTCGATTGGAAATGAGTTAATACTTCATAACTCGTTGATACAATATATTTGTTGTTGATTCGTAATGATGTCCACAATGATTCTTGAACTGACAGAGTTTGTGATGTTACAGGTGCTGTTGATTCTGACGATACTGACGGCACTGACTGTGTTGATGATGCTACGGTCCTGTTGATGCTGTTGGTAAAACAAATCTAGCTTGTAAATCGTACACCATTTTCGATCAAAGTTTCTACTCTACCATCTCCGTTCACTCATCCGATTTACGGTCAGAATTAAATAATCTCTAAGATTTTGGAGATTACATAACTGCCGCAGAGATATCTCTTCAATGAAGTTTATGAATTAATACTTCATCGTTTGTTGTTGTTAATATTCCTGGATATTTACAGGGGGTATGACGTTAATGTTTGAGATACAGATTGTGATGTTGCGGTGTGGGATGTGGATGTTGTTATTGGTGGTGGTGATAGTACTGTTGGTGTTGCTGATGGTGGTACTGTTTATGCTGCTGGTGCTGCTGCTGGTGTTTGTAACCTTTGCACTATATTCTCCAAAGCCACTACCCGAGCGCGAAGCTCGTTCACTTCTTCTATTACACCGGGTTGATTGTCAGTTCGGACGAGTGGATAAATAAAATCTAGAATTTGGTGTAGTATGTAATCGTGACGAGATACTGTAGAAATAAGAGAGAAAATGGTGTTTCGGATAGGTTCGCCGGTAAGTGCTTCAGGTTCTTCGCCAAGAGGGCAATGTGGTAGATGGAAGGGATCACCTTCTTCTTGTCTCCAATGATTAAGGAGGCTATGAACCCATCCTCAATTCATCCAGAATAGATGATGACTAATTGGTTGATCCATTCCGGTCACACTGCTTTCGGAACTTGAGTGGGATTCCATTTCGGAATCCGAGGGACTTGAACTAATGACGAATTCCATTTCATACGATTGAATAAAGAATTTTTCGATATGAAATGATTTTTCGGCTATCGAGTGGTATTCTAATTATATAGAGCAAAAGGTTTCGTAGATTACGGAGGAATTTACGGAATATGTCAGGCAAAGTTTACAGTAACAGATACGCTAAGATATGAATTAGCAGATACGCTAAGATATGAATTTTGTCTATACACTATTCATGCAATCAATGCAATAAGATGTGTCTAGACTAAGAATGATAAGCAGGTAATTTTCGACAAGAATGATGAGCAAAACTTTTGAAATGCAGACACGGTCGAAGTCCAGACTCACTAATGCATCCTAACGACTATCAGTTAGACACACTAATGCAGACCTGGTTCGCTAAGACCACCACTCTGATACCAACTGAAAGGACCCGTTCATATACATGATAAACGATTCACAATAGTTGATTACATCGCGAGGTATTTGACCTCTATATGATACATTTTATAAACATTGCATTCGTTTTTAAAAGACAAACTTTCTTTACAATGAAAGTTGACGGCATGCACACCATTTCATAATACATCCAACTATAATTGGCTTAATAATAATCTTGATGAACTCAATAACTCGAATGCAACGTCTTTCAAAATATGCCATGAATGACTCCAAGTATTATCCTTAAAATGAGCTAATGCACAGCGGAAGATTTCTTTAATACCTGAGAATAAACATGCTTTAAAGTGTCAACCAAAAGGTTGGTGAGTTCATAGGTTTATCATAACAATCATTTCAATATATTAATAGACCACAAGATTTCCGTTTATAAATATATGTACACTCGCAAGTGTATAAAAGTATTCTATAAGTTGTAGGCACCCGGTAACAAGCCTTAACGTTCACGTTTTACCCTCTGAAGTACACCAGATCAGGTGTGTTTAAAATAACCTCGAAGTACTAAAGCATCCCATAGTCAGGATGGGGTTTGTCAGGCCCAATAGATCTATCTTTAGGATTCGCGCCTACCGTACATAGACAAGTAGTTTAATGTTACCAAGCTAAGGGTATATTTCTGGTTTAAACCCACATAGAATTAGTTTTAGTACTTGTGCCTATTTCGTAAAACATTTATAAAACAGCGCATGTATTCTCAGCCTAAAAATATATATAAAAAGGGAGTAAAGAAACTCACAATACTGTATTTCGTAGTAAAAATACATATAACGTCATTTAACAAGTGCAAGGTTGGCCTCGGATTCACGAACGTATCAATATTGAGATTCAATATTGCAGGAAAGTACGTAGACGCAATGGAGATGATAAACACTAGATTGACCTCACGAGCATACCCATAAACCATACCCATCACCTCCATAGCTATAACCCATAATTTTCTTAGCTTCGACTCATTCAAAAAAACTATTTTGAAATCACTCGGACAGCACTCCGTCGTAATATTTTATGTATACTAATAATATCTTGAAATAATACAGAGCAAATATATATATATATATATATATATATATATATATATATATATATATATATATATATATATATATATATATATATATATATATATATATATATATATATATCGATTGAGAGAGTTTAGAGAAATATATTTTCAAGTTTCTATGAAATAATTAAACCTATTGAATTCTATTTATAATAGATTTTTGAATTATTAAAGTGAATTATTAAAGTATGAATTATTAAAGTGAATTATTAAAGTATGAATTATTAAAGTGAATTATTAAAGTATGAATTATTAAAGTGAATTATTAAAGTATGAATTATTAAATTGAATTATTAAAGTATGAATTATTAAAGTGAATTATTAAAGTATGAATTATTAAAGTGAATTATTAAAGTATGAATTATTAAAGTGAATTATTAAAGTTAAAGTAAAGTAAAAGTAAAGTAAAGGTAAAGTTAAAGTATAATAAAAGTATAAAAACTATGTATGTATAATACGCGTATAAATATATATAATATTAATTTAAATCGTTATATATATTTAATGAAATAAAATATAAATATCGTTATATTTATTATACTGGTTAAGTAATGAGTTGTCAAAAGTGATTCTAGATATTTATAAAAGTTATATACGTTTTAATAATAAAATTCTTTTTAAACTGAAAACGTCTTTGTACGTTTGAAAATAGATTAATAGAATATTATGGAAACCAATTATCCACTAACTTTTGTCTAACTTTCATAAATGACACTTTTTGTTTTTATTTATAAATAGCTTTACAAATTATTCTGAATATCGTCAATGCGATAATCTATTTTGATTTCTCTGTCGGATATTTCACTATAAATCCACCTCATTTGTTTTCTTACAACTCACACCTTCTCAACTCATATTTTAAAGTATTTGTCAATATGCTTCATCCAGTGCTGATTCTTGATATACTCCTCACTTTCATATCTGTCGCTCTTCTTTTTCATCTGCCTCCGGAAGAATCTATTTACTTCTACTATACTCTTGGTTTTATAGTATTTTTAGTTCTCCCGTGTCTTTATATTGCTATATGCATTGATATATACGGTTTGTGATTTCTGGGTTGTTGTTGGGTTTTATATCTTCCCTTATATTTCAAAGTCCTTGCTTCTTCTATAATCATTGTCATCCACAGTTAATGCTCTCTTCTATTTGCTATGATTTATACTCCCATTTCTAGTTCGGAGCTTTGTCCTTTCGTTTCTTCTTCTTGCGATTAAGCACCGCTTGTAATGGTCCAGAATTCGCAGATATAAATTTCGGAATGAACATTGTTAATGTTCTAGGAAGGAAATTGTAATGACACGATCTTGACTTGTCAAATTACCAGAATACCTCGAAAAAGGCCGAATCATCAAGAAATATTTTCTTGATATTTAGAGATCAAAGAGAATACAAGAGTCGTGTAACATAGCACATGATGACGTTATGATCTGTGAATCATCATGTTCCATGTAGAAACTCAGCATGAATTACTGTAATATAATCACGTTGATCAAGTGTCATTATATTATACTAACTCATGCTTCAGCTCCCAACACTTCTTCAAGAATATTCCTATTTTAAACTTGAATGTTTCAGAATTTAGAAACTAAAATAGTTTCTTTTATGATATAATACAGATAGCGCGAAGAGGTAAATGATTTCAGATAAGAATAATTATAAAAATATCTTCAGAAGTATGGATGATATTTATAATGAAAGATACGATGATATCTTAGAATGTCTAATATCAGAGGATGATGAAGGATATTATCCGCAGGGATTTAGAGTCAGGAGCAAGGTATTCGTTAATGACTTCAGCAAGTACTGAATCATTTGGATTCTTTGAAGGCAGGTTCAGCCTTTGTGATTTGTCCACAGCCTCCTTCATACTTTGCTCAATCCGTTTTCCAGTTCCAAAGCTTCTCTTTTTCTGAGCTTTGCCAATATACTATCCTTTATCATCCAACTTTTTACTGTTAAGGTCGTTTACAGTTTTTGCTGCTTCATCAGCATTTTTCAAAATTTTGAGAACTGGTTCGCAGTTTAGGGTGTTTTTCAGAAATTTCTCATTCAAAGAATGTAAGTCTTGGAAGTAGACGTTGTGTATATATGTAATTATTGATGTAGACATGCTGCGTGGTTTCAAAATACTGATTGCTGATTCTCAATAATTGGTATGGCAATTCTTGTTATAAGGTACGAATGAGTATATGATCGGGTTTCGATAATTATAATGATTTTTTTTTTGAAAGTCAAAGATCAGTGAAGTTGTTGGTAAGTTTATTGCTAATGTGGTGAATATAAACGATTCCCCGGTAATGTTGCCGAAAGGGCAAAGTACCTATTGAGGTTATAATAAGACTGTTTTGATTGAGAAGTCGAAGTTGACTTGCTGGAGATGTGACAAAACTGTCTATATAAATCGATTGAGAGAGTTTAGAGAAATATATTTTCAAGTTTCTATGAAATAATGAAACCTATTGAATTCTATTTATAATAGATTTTTGAATTATTAAAGTAAATTTTTAAAGTATGAATTATTAAAGTAAATTATTAAAGTATGAATTATTAAAGTGAATTATTAAAGTATGAATTATTAAAGTGAATTATTAAAGTATGAATTATTAAAGTGAATTATTAAAGTATGAATTATTAAAGTGAATTATTAAAGTTAAAGTAAAGTAAAAGTAAAGTAAAGGTAAAGTTAAAGTATAGTAAAAGTATAAAAACTATGTATGTATAATACGCGTATAAATATATATAATATTAATTTAAATCGTTATATATATTTAATGAAATAAAGTATAAATATAGTTATATTTATTATACTGGTTAAGTAATGAGTTGTCAAAAGTGATTCTAGATATTTATAAAAGTTATATACGTTTTAATAATAAAGTTCTTTTTAAACTAAAAACGTCTTTGTACGTTTGAAAATAGATTAATAGAATATTATGGAAACCAATTATCCACTAACTTTTGTCTAACTTTCATAAATGACACTTTTTGTTTTTATTTATAAATAGCTTTACAAATTATTCTGAATATCGTTAAGAGGAATAGATTTTCTCAAATCATAGTGGACCTCTCAACAGAGACTTGTAATCATAATTCAATGTTTCTGATAATTCAATCATTTAATATATATATTTTTTAATTTCGTGGAAAATCATATTGAAACAAATACGTTCGTGTAAAGTATTATACGTTTAATACTTTATTAATATTCTCAAGTTATAATATATATATACATAACATATCTATTTATATATAACGGTTCGTGATTCGTCGGAATTTGGTCGAGGTTATAATGAATGTATGAACACAGTTTAAAATTCTTGAGATTTAACTTAACAAACTTTGCTTATCGTGTTGGAATAATATAAAGATTAAAGTTTAAATTTGGTCGGAAATTTCCGGGTCGTCACACCTTACGGTGAAGGAGAACTCAATATCGGGTCTTTGCAAGGTAAAAACCTTGCACTCTTGGGGAAATGGTTTTGGAGAGCAAAAATCGAGTCAAACTCACTTTGGGTGGCGGTTTTAAAAAGCATACATGGTTTTAACGGGCTACTCCCCCTTCGGGCTTAAACCGCCCGAACGGGAAGAGTGGCGTTTGGTCTAACATTTTGCGTGCAGGATAAGACATCGAGAAGATGGGTGTTCCTTTTGTTAGCTCGTTTGCGAAGCTGATCGGGAATGGGGCGGACATTAAATGAAATGTCTCGTTCATATTGATTATAAACGTTTCATATTAATTGATTTCTTTGCGAGGTTTTTGACCTCTATATGAGACGTTTTTCAAAGACTGCATTCGTTTTTAAGAACAAACCATAACCTTTATTTTATCGACAAGGTTTAAAGGACACCACCTAGATTATCAAGAAATGGTAATCTAAAAATATCACACTTACACACGACCAATACATATTGGTTTACAATATTAATATGTTACAACAAGGTAAGATCTCGAATGCAGTTTTAAAACGATATTATACAAGCATGCTGACACCAAATCTTGCCCATATTTTAGCATTCAACGGTGGAAGCTCTTAATAATCACCTGAGAATAAACATGCTTTAAACGTCAACAAAAATGTTGGTGAGTTATTGGTTTAACCTATATATCAAATTGTAATAATAGACCACAAGATTTTATCTTTCAATAACATGCAATCTGCATAAAAATCATTCATATGGTTGAACATCTGGTAACCGACATTAACAAAATGCATCTAGAATATCCCCATATATAAATATCGAAGTAATAAAGCAGTTCAAATTCTCTGACTGGGGTGTGTCAAAGCCCATAGATCTATCTTTAGGATTCGCGTCAATTGGTGACAATTATAGTAAACACCAATTCTTAGGCTACCAAGTTTAACAAGGGCGATATCCGGTATAACGATTCAACATAAAATGTAGTTTCAATACTTGTGTCTATTTTGTAAATCATTTTCAAAACTGCATGTATTCTCATCCCAAAAATATTATATGGTAAAAATGGGACTATAACTCACTTTCACAGATTTTTCCTTCGTCGGAAAATAAGACTTGGCCACGGGTCGATTCACGAACCTATAACGAATATATACATATATATCAAAGTATGATCGAAATATATTCGCAACATTTTTTATTATGTTTTAACGATTTAAGTTTGTTAAGTTAGCAGTCCAACGTTAGTAATCTACAACTAGTTGTCCATAGTTAGATGTACAGAAATAAATCAATATAAATTATCTCGAATCAATTCACGACCCAGTGTATTCAAGTCTCAGGCTAGATCACAACTCAAAGTATATATATTATTTTAGAATCAACTTCAACCCTGTAAAGCTAACTCGAGCATTACTGCATATAGAGTGTCTATGGTTATTCCCAAAAAATATATATAGATGGGTCGATATGATATGTCAAAACATTGTATACGTGTCTATGGTATTCCAAGATTACATAATATATATATATATTAGAATACATGTATAATACAATATAAGTTAGTTAAGTTATGATTTGTATAGATTTGTTACAAATTTCACGTAGCTACAACAAGCAAAATTATCCAAACTTGTTTTACCCATAACTTCTTCGTTTTAAATCCGTTTTGAGTGATTCAAGTTACTATGGTTTCATAATGAACTGGAATTTATGAAACTAAACAGAAAAAGTATAAGTTTATAGTCAAAAATACAGGTTACAAGTCAATATTGTAAGAGGTAGTCATTTCAGTCGAAAGAACGACGTCTTGATGACCATTTTGAAAAACATACTTCCACTTTGAGTTTAATCATGATTTTTGGATATAGTTTCATGTTAATAAGAAAAATCATTTTCCAAGAAGAACAAATTTTAAATCAAAGTTTATCATAGTTTTTAATTATCAAACCTAAAACAGCCCGCGGTTTTACTACAACGGCGTATGTCCGGTTTTACGGTGTTCATCGTGTTTCCAGGTTTTAAATCATTAAGTTATCATATCATATAGATATAGAACATGTGTTTAGTTGATTTAAAAAGTTAATTTATAGGGATTAACTTTGTTTACGAACAAGTTTATAATTAACTAAACTATGTTCTAGTGATTACAAGGTTAAATCTTCGAATAAGATAGTTATATATATACGAATTGAATGATGTTATGAACATCATTACTACCTTAAGTTTAGTAGGTAAACCTACTAGAAGTGACAAAAATTGATCTAGCTTCAAAGGATTCTTGGATGGCTTGAAAGTTCTTGAAGTAGAATCATGACATGAAAACAAGTTCAAGTAAGATTTCCACTCGAAATAAGATTGTTATAGTTATAGAAATTGAATCAAAGTTTGAATATGAGTATTACCTTGAATTAGAAAGATATCTTACTGTAAATAAGAAAGATTTCTTGAGATTGGATGATCACTTGAAATGGATTTGCAAGATTGGAAGTAAGCTAGTAAACTTCAAAGTGTTCTTGATGTATTCTTGAGTTGTTGTTTTGTATGTTGATCTAGGTTAGGATTTATGAGCTAGATTGAGCTAGATTTTGATGAAAATGATGAAGAACACTTAGAACAATGGAAGAACACTTGAGAGAGATTAATTTGATTCAAGAAAATTGCAAAGTGAATGTGTTTGTGAGGAGTACCATTCACGTGAATTGCTAGTCTCCATATAGGCTCCATTAGTTTGTAATTTTGTGAGATATTTCATGCTAGATGTTAAATGATGGTTCCCACATGTCTTGGTGACTCACAAGGGCTGCCAAGAGCTGATCATTAGAGTGTATATACCAATAGTAAATACATTTAGAAGCTGGGTATTGTACGAGTACGAATACGGGTGTATACGAGTAGAATTGTTGGTGAAAATGAATGAGGATGTAATTGTAAGCATTTTTGTTAAGTAGAAGTACTTTTATATGTGTAAATAAGGCTTTCAAAAGTGTATCAATACATATTAATACAATACATATATATACATTTTAACTGATTCGTTAAGTCATCGTTAGTTGTTACATGTAAGTGTTATTTTGAAACCTTTAAGTTAACGATCTCATTTAATGTTGTTAACCCATTATTTATTATATCTAATGAGATGTTAAATTATTACATTATCATGATATTATGATGTATGAATATATCTTAATATGATTTATATACATTAAAATGTCATTACAACGATAATCGTTACATATATGTCTCGTTTCGAAATTCTTAAGTTAGTAGTCTTGTTTTACATATGTAGTTCATTGTTAACATACTTAATGATATATATAATTATCATTTTATCATGTTAAATATAGTGTAACAATATCTTAATATGATACATATGTACTTAGTAAGACGTTGTTATGACGATAATCGTTATATATATCGTTTCGAGTTTCTTAACTTAGTAGTCTCATTTTTATGTATATAACTCATTGTTAATATACCTAATGAGATACTTACTTATCATAATATCATGTTAACTATATATATATATATATATATATATATATATATATATATATATATATATATATATATATATATATATATATATATATATATATATATATATATATATATATATATATATATATAGTTTTTACAAGTTTTACCGTTCGTGAATAGCCGGTCAATTTGGGTGGTCAATTGTCTACATGAAACCTATTTCAATTAATCAAGTCTTAACAAGTTTGATTGCTTAACATGTTGGAAACACTTGATCGTGCAAATATAGTTTTCATTTAATATATATAATCATGGAAAAGTTCGGGTCACTACAGTACCTACCCGTTAAATAAATTTCGTCCCGAAATTTCAAGCTGTTGGAGGTGTTGACGCATCTTCTGGAAATAGGTGCGGGTATTTCTTCTTCATCTGATCCTCATGTTCCCTGGTGAACTCGGGTCCTCTACGAGCATTCCATCGAACCTTAACAATTGGTTTCTTGTTTTGCTTAAGTCTTTTAACTTCACGATCCATTATTTCGACGGGTTCTTCAATGAATTGAAGTTTTTCATTGATTTGGATTTCTTCTAAAGGGATAGTGAGATCTTCTTTGGCTAATTATTTCTTCAGATTCGATACGTGAAAATTATCATGTACGCTGGTGAGTTGTTAAGGTAATTCAAGTAGGTAAGCTACTGGTCCGACACTATCTATAATCTTGAATGGTCCAATGTACCTTGGATTTAGTTTCCCCCATTTACCAAATCGAACAACGCCTTTCCAAGGTGAAACCTTAAGCATGACCATGTCACTAATTTCAAATTCTATATCTTTTCTTTTACTATCTGCGTAGCTCTTTTGTCGACTTTGGGCGGTTTTCAACCGTTGTTGAATTTGAATGATTTTCTCGGTAGTTTCTTTGATTATCTCCGGACTCGTAATTTTTCTATCTCTGACTTCATTCCAATAAATCGAAGACCTGCACTTTCTACCATAAAGTGCTTTAAACGGCGCCATCTCAATACTCGAATGGTAACTGTTGTTGTAGGAAAATTCTGCTAACGGTAGATGTCGATCCCAACTGTTTCCGAAATCAATAACACATGCTCGTAGCATGTCTTCAATGGTCTGTATCGTCCTTTCACTTTGCACATCAGTTTGTGGATGATAGGCAGTACTCATGTCTAGACGAGTTCCCAATGCTTGCTGTAATATCTGCCAGAATCTTGAAACAAATCTGCCATCCCTATCAGAGATAATAGAGACTGGTATTCCATGTCTGGAGACAACTTCCTTCAAGTATAAACATGCCAATTTTTCCATTTTATCATCTTCTCTCATTGGTAGAAAGTGTGCAGACTTGGTGAGACGATCGACTATTACCCAAATAGTATCATAACCACTTGCAGTCCTTGGCAATTTAGTAATGAAATCCATGGTAATGTTTTCCCATTTCCATTTCAGGATTTTGGGTTGTTGAAGTAGACCTGATGGTTTCTGATGTTCAGCTTTGACCTTAGAACATGTCAAACATTCTCCTATGTATATAGCAATATCAGCTTTCATACCCGGCCACCAAAAGTGTTTCTTGAGATCTTTGTACATCTTTCCCGCTCCGGGATGTATTGAGTATCTGGTTTTATGTGCTTTCTTAAATACCATTTCTCTCACATCTCCAAACTTTGGTACCCAAATTCTTTCAGCCCTTCCATCTTCTCGAATATTTAGATGTTTCTTCGATCATTTGGGTATTTCATTCCTCAACGTTCCTTCTTTTAAAACTCCCTGCTGTGCCTCCTTTATTTGGGTAGTAAGGTTAGTACGAATAACTATATTCATAGCTTTTACCCGCATAGGTTCTCTGTCCTTTCTACTCAGAGCGTCGGCTACCACATTCGCCTTCCCCGGGTGGTAACGAATCTCAAAATCGTAATCGTTCAACAGTTTGACCCACCTACGCTGCCTCATGTTCAGTTGTTTCTGATCAAATATGTGTTGGAGACTTTTGTGGTCGGTATATATAATACTTTTGACCCCATATAAGTAGTGCCTCCAAGTCTTTAATGCAAAAACAACCACGCCAAATTCCAAATCATGTGTCGTATAATTCTGCTCGTGAATCTTCAATTGTCTAGACGCATAAGCAATTACCTTCGTTCGCTGCATTAATACACAACCGAAGCCTTGCTTTGAGGCGTCACAATATATCACAAAATCATCGTTCCCTTCAGTCAATGACAATATAGGTGTCGTAGTTAACTTTTTCTTCAACAATTGAAACGCTTTCTCCTGCTCATCCTTCCATTCAAATTTCTTCCCTTTATGCGTTAATGCAGTCAAGGGTTTTGCTATTTTGGAAAAATCTTGGATGAACCTTCTGTAGTAACCAGCCAGTCCTAAAAATTGGCGTATATGCTTCGGAGTTTTCGGAGTTTCCCACTTTTCAACGGTTTCAATCTTTGCCGGATCTACCTGAATACCTTCTTTGTTCACTATGTGACCGAGGAATTGAACTTCTTCCAACCAAAATGAACACTTTGAAAATTTTGCGTACAGTTCTTCCTTCCTCAACAATTCTAGCACTTTTCTCAAATGTTCTTCGTGCTCTTGATCATTCTTTGAGTAAATGAGTATGTCATTGATGAAAATAATAACAAACTTGTCAAGATATGGCCCACACACTCAGTTCATGAGGTTCATGAACACAGCTGGTGCGTTAGTCAATCCAAACGGCATAACCATAAACTCGTAATGACCGTAACGCGTTCTAAAAGCAGTCTTCGGAATATCATCCTCCTTCACCCGCATTTGATGATACCCGGAGCGTAAATCGATCTTCGAATAAACCGACGAGCCTTGTAGTTGATCAAATAAGTCGTCGATTCTCGGTAGTGGATAACGGTTCTTGATGGTAAGTTTGTTCAACTCTCGGTAGTTGATACACAATCTGAATGTACCATCCTTCTTTTTGACAAACAAAACAGGAGCTCCCCACGGTGATGTGCTTGGTCGAATGAAACCACGTTCTAACAGTTCTTGTAGTTGACTTTATAATTCCTTCATTTCGCTGGGTGTGAGTCTGTAAGGAGCACGAGCTATTGGTGCAGCTCGCAGTACAAGATCTATTTGGAATTCAACGGATCGATGTGGGGTAGTCCCGGTAATTCTTTAAGAAATACGTCGGGAAATTCTTTTGCGACGGGAACATCACTGATGTTCTTTTCTTCAGGTTTGACTTCTTTGATGTGTGCTAGAATGACATAGCAACCTTTTCTTATTAGTTTTTGCGCCTTCAAATTACTAATAAGATTTAACTTCGCGTTCTTCTTTTCTCCGTACACCAATAAAGGTTTTCCTTTTTCGCGCATAATGCGAATCGCAATTTTGTAACAAACGACCTCTGCTCTCACGTTTTTCAACCAGTCCATGCCAATTATTACATCAAAACTCCCTAACTCGACTAGTATTAAGTCAATCTTAAACGTTTCGTCAACCAGTTTAATTTCTCTATCCCGACATACTTTATCTGCTGTAATTAGTTTACCGTTTGCTAATTCGAGTAAAAATTTATTATCCAAAGGCATTAACGGACAATTTAAGTTGGCACAAAATCTCTACTCATATAGCTTCTATCTGCACCCGAATCAAATAAAACATAAGCAGATTTATCGTCAATAAGAAACGTACCCGTAACAAGCTCCGGGTCTTCCTGCGCTTCTGCTGAATTAATGTTGAAGACTCATCCACGGCCTTGCCCATTATTATTCCCTTGATTAGGGCATGCTTTGCTGAAATGGCCCGGCTTTCCGCGTCCGTAACAAATAAAGGAATTATTTGTTCTATTATTTTTATATGTCTTTGGTCCATAGACTTCACACTTCGTTACACTATGTCCGGTTCTGTTACACTTGGTACACACTACTACACAGAACTTATCTGGATGATACCCTCCACACCTTAAACATTTATTGTTCTGATTGTTGTTGCCATTGTTGTTATTGATTTGGTTGTTGTTGCGATTGTTATTGTTGTTAGGACGGTTATTGTGGTTGTTGTTGTTGTTGGGATAGTTGTTGTTGCGTTTTTTTTTACGAAAAATGGGGCGATTGTAGTTGTGATTGCTGTGTTGGTTGTTGAAGCGATAGTTACTGTTGTTTTGTTGGTGACTCTTGTCACTGTTTTCTTCCCACTTCCTCTTGACTTGTTTCGTGTTGGCTTCTTCGGCTGCCTGCTCTTTAATTCTTCCCTCAATCTGATTTATGAGTTTATGAGCCATTCGACTTGCCTTTTGTATGGAGGCGGGCTCGTGTGAACTCACATCTTCTTGAATCCTTTCTGGTAACCTTTTTACAAATGCGTCGATTTTCTCTTCTTCATCTTCGAACGCTCCCGGACACAATAAGCACAACTTTGTGAATCGTCATTCGTACATGGTAATATCAAATCCTTGTGTTTGTAACCCTCTAAGCTCTACCTTGAGCTTATTGACCTCGTTTCTGGGACGATAGTTCTCATTCATCAAGTGCTTGAATGCTGACCACGGTAGTGCGTAAGCAACATTTTGTCCCACCTGCTCGAGGTAGGTGTTCCACCATGTTTTATACAGTACCCGTGAAGGTATGCGTAGCATACTTTACTTTGTCTTCTTGTAACGACCCTACTTTTTCCGTTATCTTTTATCGTTAATTATTTAACGACCGTTAACTGTTATTCATGTCACGTCATTTCTATGACCTATATTATTATTTTTGTAATAATATATTAATTATTAGGTGTTAAATGAATATTCGTATTCATATTTTAAATTGTACGTTTATACGAATCGCGGATTTCTATCCGGTGAATCTTTTCAGTTTTCAAACTAACGGTCGAGCTTTTGGGATTTTTAAATCCTAAACATTTTAAATATGATATTTTAATGTTATATATTTATATATAGTGTTTATATATATTTTTCGTCGCGTATTTGTTATCTCTCCGATTATTTAATCGCGTAATACCGTTTTCGCGTTTCGGGTTTTGTTCGAGCGTTCGGGCCACAAGCAATTACACATTACTCAAATTTGGACCATGGGGCCCACCCCCATGACACCCCATTGGCCGAACCCTTTGTAGAAGGGGGAGAGCCTTATTTTTTTCATTTTGTTTAACACTCCTAATTTTATTTCATTCCATCTAAACCTATTATTTCTTTTTGCTCTCATTTTCTTCCTCCTTCCCTTTGGTAGCCGTCGCCCAACTCATCACCATCATCATCATCTTCATCAATTTTGTACTTGGATCAAGGAGCTTTCAACACAAACGCGTTCCTCTCGTTCTCCTCTACACGTTTATATCTTCCAATTCTTGATTAGGGTATAAACCCTAACCCTAGCTATTCTATTTTTCAATTATTTTACTGATTTTATATTTTATATTAGTAGTATGATGATTATATATTATTGTATTGTTGATTGTATGCGTAGAAATGCTCGTTAATTCATGTTTTCGGTTTGATTGTTTTGGGACAGCGGTTTGATTGTTGTTTTCTGGAAATATAACTGATATAAAAGTGAAATTAAAGTGTTTAGATGAGTTCCTCTCATCAAGACATTAATTTTAGACTCCAGATTCATGTTATTTCGATTTCCGGAACATAAGTTATGATTAAAATGGTGTTTTGTTGAGATTAAAATGTAAAAACGAATTGGTATAGGTATGATCTGACTTTGTGACCATTTTTAGAGTCTTTAGAGTGTACTAGTGTGTTAGTATTGTTGATGGGATGAACTTTCATGTTCAGGTCATCGAAATCCGAGCCACGGATCACCCGTTATGACTAAAACACGTTTTTGAGTGGATTAAAGATCCAAACTGATTAGTGGCTGTAAGTCATGACTTGGTGACTGTTCTTGGGATGTTCTTGAGCACATTAAGGTGTCGAGTGGGTTGGTTAGGTGAAAATATATATAAGGCTCGCCGAAAACTGCTTCCCGGGGCTCAAGTTATGACCCGATGAACTTTTAATTAAAACTTATGGTTATTAATTATGACTTATGATATAAATAATGAATTTCATTATTAATAAATTACTTATGATATAAAAAGTAATTTATTTAATTTAAGACTTATGATATATATGTTTATTATATCATTTATTAATTAATTGTGATTTAATTAAACATTTAATTAAACTTAAGACTAATAGTACTTGTATTATTAATGAAAAATACTTATGGTAAGTATTAAACTTATATTATGAGATTATTATAATAAGACTTATAATAAGGATTAAATAATTATTTAATTATTATAAGGCTTAGTTATTATTTAATTATAATGTAATTATTAAATACTTATGATTTAATAATTATAATTAGAAACTTATGATATGATTAATAATTCATTATTAATTAATAATACTTATGATATGATTTAAAATCTATTATTAATTAATAATACTTATGTTATGACTAATATTTAATTAATTAATTAAATACATATGTTATATTAATTATATCATTTAAACTTATGTTATGATATAATTATACATATATGACTTTAAATAACATTATAACCTATATTATTATTATAACCTATACTTTAAAAATCAATGTTGACTAAGTTTGATCAAGGTTGACTTTTGAGTTGACTTTTACTTTCAGTTGACTTTTGTTGACTTTCTAATTAAGGAAACTTTCCTAACTTATAAACTTTCTAAAAATGGAAACTTTCTAAATTTAGAAACTTTCCAAAAATAGAAACTTTCCAAAAATAGAAACTTTCCAAAAATAGAAACTTTCCTAAAATAGAAACTTTCCAAAAATGGAAACCTGCTAAAAATAGAAACTTTCTAAAAATAGAAAGTGTGTGTCCGTACGATGTTCTGATCAAACCGATGCATGTTGAGTGTTGTTCTATGTCTACTTGGAACATGTACAATAGCTATCATACTAAGACTTGACCTAAGTTAGTTATTTATATCGACCTGCTTTATTTATAGGTCGGCATTATGATCATTCCTGATCACTTTACTTCGTTTGCTATTCGCATAATTGTGTGGTTACTTCTTTTGCTATTAAGGTGAGTTATAGTCCCGTTTTTACATATTTTTCAAAGTGTATTTTTGGGGTGTGATTACATGCATTTGGGCAGATTTTTATTAAACTATTATGAAACTTTGAACTTGCATTCTATTTTGGAATAATTTAAACTTGTGGGTTTTGTTGACAATATTTTATGTCAACTTTGGTATTTCATATGTTGAGTTACTTAAACTACATATTTTTGGTATATTTCCTTTTTGGGAAACTTTTGAAATAAAAGAATGCAAATGTCGTTTGTTAAATTCATTTAAGGCCGATCAAGCTATGGGACCAAGTGATAGAGCCGTTAAGTGTTTTGACGGGACCATCACAGTTGGTATCAGAGCTCTGGTTATAGGTAACTAGGCGGTCTTAATGTGGCCAACCCGTAGTTTTTAAGGTGCATTAGAGTCTAGTCTACAGCCCGACCCTTTTTGTTATAGCATTATTATGCATTTCATTTCATTTCGTATGAGAAATAACATAAGTAATATTATTTCTATGTTGTATGTGGTTTGTGGTTTTACTGTTTGCAGATGTCGACTTCGAGCAACAATTCCGTTCCTGCTCCTGCTCCTGCTCCGACGTCTGAGGATAGACGACGTGCACGTCAGCCGTTAATCGATGACCTAGTTGACTTTTACATGGCCATAATCGCTCACATGACCAGGGCATATACGAATGAGACTCGTATTGATGCTCTTAGAGACTGTATGCGTGCCTTTTTGCATAACGAGGTGATGGACGAGATTAGAGCTAGTATGGATTCGTTTATCAGTTTTAAGCATAATGTTGGGTTCGAGACCCAAAAGCGTAACCGTGAGGTGGACGCTAAGTTCGAGGCTCTTGAGAGCATAGTTCATGGTCTGAAGGCAGAGTTGGAGGAGGTGAAAGGAAAGTTGAGGAAGTATGAGCTTCCTGCCGAGCCTCATACGGGCCCAGCTTATCACACCCGCTCCAAGCAGATGTGATATGATGATTCATGATTGATTATTTATTTCATAAGACTTAATGTCCTTTTATACATACATTTTTGGGTTATGTAAGGCGTTTTGCCGAGGATTTTATTAAGGATTTTGTTATGGGATATTTTTCATTATGTATGGATGGTTATTTTTTTTATGACATCTATTATCATTATCATATTTTATTTATGATGTTGTGACTCTTGGAGTGTTATATTATGCATAATATAGTTCATGTATGTTAGGTGCTATGTATGTTGTATGATTTCTATCATAAAGTATGTATGCATGTGGTGGCTATTTCTATAACTATCATAACTATCATGTTATTACTCATAGTGTTTATTGACTATTATTTTAATGGTTAACCTTTTCGTGTTCGATCTATTCCTTTATAACACTGGTATTATTCTTAGTACTAACGGTTGTGTTATTCTATTTTGAAGATCATGCCTCCCCGGGAGTCCAACGAATCCCGTATGCAACGACTTATCTCCGAAGGAATAGCAGCTGCTATGGCAGCTAATGCTAATGCTAATGCTAATGCTAATAACAACAACCAGGTGGGATGCTCCCACAAAACGTTCATGGCAAGTCGTCCACAAGAATTTAGTGGCACCGAAGGACCCATCGGACTTACTCATTGGTTTGAGAAGATTGAGTCTATTTTCAGGGTTAGCCGAGTCCGTGATGAGGATAAGGTTAGTTTCGCAAACTGCACTCTTAAAGATAGTGCATTAACATGGCGGGACAACTTGGTGAGTAGTTTGGGTAATGATGTGGCGTATGGTTTGACTTGGAACAACTTTAAAGAAAGAATGATCACCCGTTATCGTCTCTGGGGTGAACTTAAGAAATTAGAAGCCGAGCTTAAGAACTTGAAAATGAAGGGTACTGAATTAGATGCCTATGAGCAAAGGTTCTTCGAGTTGACTTTGTTGTGTCCAAATGTTTATGCTGATGAGAATCTTAAGATTGAAGCTTATATTGATGGATTATCTGAGAAAATTGAGCATGGGGTTGAGTCTAGTGAGCCCCAGACTATTGAGGCTGCTATGTCTATGGCTCATAAACTTAATGATAAGATTTTGAGGAGAAGTAAGGCTGCTGTGACCGATGCCGGTGAGGAAGTTGTTAAGAAGGCTGATAATGGGAAAAGGAAGTGGGATAATAACCGCAACCAAAACCAAGATCAGCAGAAGAAACAAGATACTTCTTGTTCGAATAACCGAAATTAGTGTGTATGTCTACAATGTTATAAGGCTCATGATGGTTACTGTACGGTTACTTGTAAGAGGTGATCCAAGCAGGGACACATTGCTAAAGATTGTACTGTGCTTATGCCGGGTTCTGCTACTCCCGCTGCAGGTGGTAGTAATAATGCTGGTAATAATGGTAATGGTAATGGGAAGCCGAGAAATAGTGGAAATCAGAGAGTTTGTTATGAATGCGGTAAGCCGGGGCATTTCCGTGAGGCCTGCCCTAACAAGAAGACTACTGAGAATGCACGTGGAAGAGCATTCAACATTAATGTCAGGGATGCTGAGGAAGATCCTAAACTTGTTACGGGTACGTTCTCGGTCAACAATTTATCAGTTTATGTACTATTTGATTCGGGGGCTGATTTGAGTTTTGTGTCGAGTAAATTAAGTCCAAAAATCAAAACTCCGTTAACTCCTCTAGACAATACTTATGTTGTAGAGATAGCTAATGGTAAAGTGCTTACTACTAAGACTGTGTATCGTAAATGTAACATTAATCTGGCTGGTAGAGATTTTGAGATAGATTTGATACCGATTGACCTAGGTAGTTTTGACATGGTTTGTATGGATTGGTTGTCTGTGAATCGTGCTGAGATTGTGTGAAGCCCCGTACAAAACCATCGTGTATGATTCGTCAACAATAGGATCTTTACACGGTCGAATACTATATGCTCTTTAAAAACGAGTTTTGCATTCATGAAAAAGATAACTTCAAATGTTTTACAAAAGTTAACGTGACACAAAAGTCATTACAAAACCAGTAATCCAAAATAACATAAGTTACGAATGCAAAATATAAGTTCCATGATTGAGACACCTCTAAGTAATGCAGCAAAAATCTAGCACAGCAGGTCCGTAACAGCAAGTCTATAACAGCAAGTTTATAACACCAAGGCAGCAAGTCTAATAGCGGTAGCAACAACATCTAAGCACCTGAGAAATACATGCTTAAAAAGTCAACACGAATGTTGGTGAGCTATAGTTTGTCTGTAATCAGTAATGTAATGTAGGCCACGAGATTTCAGTGCTTCAACCAGCGTTTCAAATCAGTATTTCAAATCAGTATGATAAAGTATATGCTTATCCGTGGGCACCCGGTAACTAACCTAACGTAATATTACCCCCTAAAAGTACAATTGGCGATTGCGTAAGTTTACAAAGTATTAAACACCCGTTAAATGCTAGCGCGACTAGCCCGAGTGGGGATGTCAAACCCTATGGATCCATATCTAAGATTCGCGTTCACCGGTTCAAAAACCAATGACTAAACGTAACCGAGCTAAGGGGAAAGTTTATGCCATTGTATAACCCACACATATATAAAGTATAAGTACTCGTGCCTAATATGTAAAACGTAAAAAGCACATGTATTCTCAGTCCCAAAATAGTTAAAGTAAAAAGGGATGCTATAACTCACAATGATAAGAGCGGTAAAGTCGATAATGAAAGTATGCAAGTAGTAAGTCGGTCCGAAAGGTCGTCAACCTAAGTTAAAGGCTACTAGGTCAGTATGTTATCCTCATAAGTTCTAATAGTGCATAAAATAAGTTTAAGTGTCATCATCATCATCACTCATCATCATAAAAGCTAAGTAAGTTTGACAAGAATAGAGATCGAAACAATAGGCTGACTTCGGTCAGCTGCTACGACCTCTACGTAAATCGAAAAGACGTAATCAGTGGTTATGGCTCCGTATATGAGTCCCCTAGTTGCTGACCAATTTCCAGAACCAAACTCGTCTTCATTTTTCCATGGCGACGGTTTAAGTGCGAGTAGGTCAGAAATTTTAGCACAATGGTAATAGGGTGTAGTGACTTTCGGAAGGCCATAAATCCTAAACCGTAACTCGGATTAAGACGAGGTCTAAACGGAAAATCATCTACTCGAATCGAAATAACTGAAAATTAGCTTTCTAGTAGCCCAGGTGGTCTAATCAGATCGTGAAAACAGTAAGCAAGGTGCTCCGGTGGGGTTCTTAGCGCTTGATGCTCATCACGGTTCTCATCCTTGATGCTTGTAGCTTCAAGTGTACAACTCGTTAATGGGTTAGCATCACCTTGACCAAGATTCTACCATCAACACATAATATGTTAAGGCCAAGTAAGAACACAACTCATTTAAGAGTCTTAGATGGATGATGAACCAAGGTTACATCATATCCTTAGTCTTAACACAGTTACAAGTTACATTTACAACTAAAGCTACAAACTTTACTTCAATCAAGCAAGTATGAACATAATCTAAGTCAAATAAAGTGATGAAACCCTAAGCTAGAGATCTTGGATTCCTTTCACACAAGTTATAAGGTCACAAAGCTAGAATGCTTGAACCTTTAGTGTTCTTGAAGAACTTGAAGCATAAAGCTTAGATCTTTAAGTTACATGAAGACCATAAACACAAGTTTTGATCTTTATAACAAAGTAATGTGATCATAAGTTAGAAAACTTAGATCCATCAAAAGATATGAAGATTCAAGCTAGAAAGCTTGCATCTTGGTTGTTCTTGAAGATCTTGAAACATAAAGCTTGGATCTTTAAGTTACATGAAGATTACAAACACAAGTTTGAATCTTTATAACAAAATAACAAGATTAAAATTAAAAGATATAGATCTACAAAGTAGGTGAAGATTCAAAGCTACAAAGCTTGAATCTTCCATCTTCTTGAAGGATTCAAATCCAAGTTTGAATCTACAAGATGTAATCAAGATCAAAGCTAAAAAGCTAGACCCATGATGATGATGATGATGAATTTGTGTGAGAGAGATAGGAAGAAGAAGAAGACAAAATCAATACTTACACTTTTTAGAGAGAGAAGGACTAGAGAGAGAATTAGAGAGTGAGTGTGTGTGAATTGCAAATGAAAGCAAGTGTAAAATGGATGGAATAAGGCTTGTATTTATAGGTGAATGAGGTGAGGGGAGGGGGTGGTGGCCGTGATTTTCATGGGGGGACAAGGGAGACCATCTTTTGCTTTTTGGTTAATGGTTGTCTAAAGTTGGTGCTTATGTTAGGATCCCATGCAACATTAAGGATAATACTTGACATAAATGCTAGCATGTTCCCTCTATTAAATGGGCATTTGTCTTACATATTAATGGGTCACTAGCTATTAATAATTTTGCTAATTAAATAGTCCACTAACTAGTGTAGGGTGGGCTAAGGCCCAACAAGGTAGAAAGTCGAACAAGACTAACTAGTAAGCATAAGTAAATTACTACGCGTAATTAAGCATCCAAAAACCCAAGTAATTATTATTATAAAATAATAATTATGATTTCATAGTCATAATATTCCGATTACGACAAAAGTTAAACGTGTATGCAGTACGCAGTTTGTTCGTAACATCAAGTGACACTAACGGTCATAAAGGTTTTCGGTGATCAAGTTAAGTATCCTACGTACCTAAAGGCACGTTTTAACATATAAATGAAAGTAAGCCATGTGTATAAAGATTCCAGAGTATAAGATAGCACAGTATGCACAAATACGCAGTTTCGCAAAAACACAAGGCACAAAAGCAAGTCGAAAAAGTCGGGTCGTTACATTACCCACCTGTTAATGGAAATTTCGTCCCAAAATTTGAGGAGTGACTAAGAGTGGTACCGTATTTAATTAAGAAGTAGCGTATTAAAGTTCCGTGAGACTCGTGGGCTCAGAAGTGAGTTATTTACCTTGAAGGGTACTTCGGCGTATAAAAGTAAGAATATGTATATGCCATTAATTAAGTCTCTTGTCCTAAGATATCAACAAGTTGATTTCGTTTCTTGCTAACATGAATATGTCATCCGAATATATATACCCACAAAAGAAAATATGATGTTTTTAGCCCTACAGGCATCATCAGTAAGCCGGATGCATGAAATACATCATGAATGTGTCTAAACTTACCTAAAACATTGAGCGCTTGTGTCGCAATACAAAGCTGACAGATAGAATAGAAAACATGATGATCACAACATACTACGTGTGAACTTATCCTTGGATAGAATGAAAGCACAGTTCCATATTGTAACTTTATCCATTCAGTTACATGTTGAAGTTATGGTTATTATTAACTAGAACAACATAAAGTTGTAATAAACGAAGGAAGAAATATGTAGAGTATCCACATCAGTGCCGTAAATGTTTTAAGCAGTCCCCTTCCAAGAGGATAATGAGATTCATAGATTCCTAAAGTATCTTACACTACAATTCCGAAAGAAAATCACACGAAAGATGTGGTCCTTGAATCAGAGTGAACTCTTCGAGTGGATTTATCTGAATTTATCCTTATACTTATGGGGATGCGCGGATGAGAGGATATGTGAACCCTTGGTCATAAAGAACGGTTTACTCTAAGTGAAAAGAATCTCAAAAACGATTCCTTGTACCTCAACCTACTGATTCATAGAGATGACGTTTACGAGGGTGTTTTGATTTAGTCGTGAAACATTGAGAGTAGAAATCCGCCTAGTGCCTTTCCTACGATAGGGTGTCCACTGAGTGTTTCCCAGAAAACTTGATTTATCGACCCGCGTTTTTGCCATGTCTAACCTTAAAAGGAACATTTCATGAGCGCAAAGACTTCTTAACAAATTTTATAAAACTGCCACCCAAAGTGGCTCAAGAGTTTTTAACAAAGATTTTAATAGTAAGCTTTATCCCCAACGGAGGGCGAGAAGAAGCTTGTTCCATACATGATGTAGTCTAATACGAAAACCTTCAATAAAATCAACCAAGGGAGTTTTGAAAAACCTTTAAACGTTTGATGTGATAACATAAACGGAATGAAGTTCTTAGTAAATTCAGAAGTATGTACAACGTGTACCATTTTGCACAAACTATTTGACTTAAGTTAAGCAACTCAATAAAGGAGCGACTTTTAAAAAACTTGAAGGTATAACTTAGTATGTACTAACCCAAAATAAGTAAGGGTAAATTTATTCATATATGATTTTATAAATCGCATAAGTGATAGAAAAGTTTTTAGTACTTTCATTTGTCCATAAATCTCGTGAGGACCGCTCAAATAATCAACGTGTAAAATTTTTGATAAACATAGTTTTTCGTATTTCAGAGGTTACGATTTGAAAAAGATTGAGTGGAAAATCTTTGAATCATCGATTGACATGTTACTAGGTAATGAAAACTAATGAATTAAATGTAGTTTTGATGATTATCAGGGACTTAAGTCTTTGGCCCAAAAATGTTCACGTGCGAAGCCGTTGCTAAAAAAGTGAGGTACGAAGGATAGAGCATGAGGACGAGAAGCTAATCGCTTCTTGACTTTGCAAGATGCCAAACAGGTTATGGCTAATATTAAAGTCGGAATACTAATGATATTAATATCACTAAATGAGAATCCTTTGGAATAAGTCAGGACTTAGGGTTACGTAAGAAAGAGCATTGCTCCGACCGGTGTGACAAATGAGATTCCTGGGTAATGCAGTAATTTTGAATGGTTTAAGTGTTAGTGGATGCCCGAAGGTTCTACATGATGTGGTAGTAAGTGCCTTCATCACATACACACACACACACACACACACATGAAACTCTCAATTTTGACGGTTGAAAAGTCTTCATGATGACTTGGATACGAATAAGTAATGAAGAATTTTGTATAATAAGCAACGAAATTTTTTTATAGAAATCGTTTAAGGTGACAACGTAAGAAAAGAAACGAAGTTCTTAGTAAACTGGGTTATGTACAACACGTACCATTCAGAGTAAGATATCTTTTGAATAAAAGATTTGATTTGTAAAAGTGAAAGTAAAATTTCATATGTATTTGTCAAAGATAAGAAATCATTTACTTTATTTTATATACGATTTCAAAAATTTGCACGAATGGTAAATAAAATAAATTTATTTTTATAAAACTTTGAGGGGATCGTACCGTAAAATAGTGTGAATAAAATTTTGGCAAACAAAATTTTCATATTTCGGAGGTTATAAGTTGGAAAAAGATTCATGAGTAAAAGATTTTTGAAAATTTTCAGGTGATATTTGAGCAAAAATGTTACGTGGTAATGAAAACTGTTGAGTTTAAATGTAGTTGATGACTATTATTAGGGCATAAGTCCTTCGACCAAAAATGCTTAAGTATGAAGTTGTTGCTTATAAGTGAGATACGAATGGGAGAATATGAGGATGAGAATTTATCACTCATTGATTTTGGAAGATTTTGAACTGGTATGACTAATATCGAAGTAGGAAGGATGATGTTGTGATTATCATCGAATAAGAAATCTCTCGAAATAAGTTAGGATCCAGAGTCGCGTAAGAATGAGTATCAGATAAGATTCTTGGGTAGTCCTTAAGATAGAATTTGAATCGCCGAAGTGACGGGATACAATTTCCTTTATGTATCATCGTGTAAGTTTATCAATTGTATCGGTTTCTTTCATGGCTAGAAAGTGAGCAGATTTGGTGAGATGGTAAATGATAACCCAGATAGTGTCATAACCGCCTACCGTTTTTGTTAGCTTCATGATAAAATCTATTGTTATTCCTTCCCATTTCCATTGTGGGATTTCGGGTTGTTGTCATGCAACTAATAAGGTTCAGCTTCGGGCTACTTCTCTCCCCGTAAACTATTAACGGCTCACCATTCTCGCGAGGTACACGAATGACCTTCTCACTATAAATAACTTTCGCTTTCATCCTTGAAAGCCAGTCCATTCAAACTATTTCATCAAAGCTTCCTAACTTGATGAGTATTAGGTTAATCTTAAGGTTCATTCCAATCAAATCTTATTATACTACCGTGAAAAATTCTATCATTCTCCTCAAATAACATCCGCTTGTGCATATGTAACTAATCCTTTCTACTACTACTTTAAACTTCCAAGTTTTGTTGACATGAGGTCATCTCCAAATGATCCACCTTTTAATTTTAAGGTACTACCTTAAATCATTCCTCTATCTCTGCCAGCTTACCATTAGCTTGTCCTATAGAATACTTAACTCTCATGGTTGTTAATGGCTTATTAGTCATAACACTAAGGTTCTTAGATATAAGGTTTCTATCGCTCTAGTATTAAACAACTCCGAGACAATAAAATGTCGTGACGAAACGTACCCTAACTAAAAATCAGGATCCATGCGAGTCTCCATAGCTGAGATAATGATTGCTCTACAGTAAGTAAGTCCAAAGTTTTTCCTATTTAAGAACTTTGTCCTTAAGTGTCCAGAGTGTCTATATCCATAACAAATTTTCGGGTTATCATTTCTGCAATCAAGGCCCTTTTTGTACAGTATCTGGGCTACGTGGTTATTCTTTCCCTACCTCTAATAGACCATAATGCGTATACTCAAGTGGTTCCTACCTAGATTTTATCTGAATCACTTCATATTCCTTATATAGTAACATTGGGACCTCTGCATAATTCACTTCAATATAATTACGCTGGCCTGGCGTCATTATATTGTACTAAATCATATGTTCATTCCAATATCACTCTATATGGTCAATGTAACGTGATCACTTCCAGTTCTACTCAATTTCATCCAACGGTGCTTTATCTATGCTATCTCAAAACAAAATCTACATAATTAATCTCACGGTTTCTCGGTGTGGGTGCGTAGGTTCCGTAGGTCATGCACCAATGCCTAAATGCCCCGAAATTTCTTTAAAATGTTCGGGTTCAGGTAACATCGTTAGGTTCCTTTCTAGAAATTCAATCTAGGTCTCGCGTTGAGTTGTACGTGTAGCAAGTAGTAATACGATATGTCTTGAGGCGACTCCCAAGTCTTTGGGTATAGCTGAGCATCAGTATAAGGCACTCTGACCTTATGAAAGGAGATGTCCTCCTGACTTCCCCAATGCCTAAGAGTGTTAGGGTCCTAAATCCAGAAGTGTCGTTAGATCGTCGAGTAGTGGTGAAGAACGAAAGAGATAAGTGACGGTCATGAAAGCGTACGGGATACGGGTCACCTTACAGGAAGTGAACAACCTTCGAATGTTCATATGTTGTACGTGGTTAACTAGAGTGAGATCGGGGTGCGGTTACTCCGACAAGTCCTCACATATCTCCTCCTCCGAGGATCAACTTTAGTGGGCGCGTAATCCGAGGGGTACTCCTCCAAGCTTGCGTGAAGTAATGTTTCGATCTCCGGAACGGTGGAACGACAGTAACAGGTGGATTACAATACTAATCCTTAGGGTTAGACGAGTGGGAAAAGGGTTCAGAAAAACATCTGAACTAGGAAAGATAAGTTTTCCAAGTCTGTACAGCGAATAGTAGGTATGAAGCAAGCACGTAATCAGGCACTACATCAACCTAGATCGTCTACAGCAGTATATAGCATGGCAATATTAACAGTACTAAATAGAAGTAACATGCAATCGAAAGCAGATTGTAGTATGCAGTAGCGAGGATACGCAATAGCATACAGCGAGTTCACATAGCAGTAAGAGTAAGCAGTAGCATGCAGCAGATCATATGGCAGTATAAGTAAGCAGTAACATGCAACAGTAGTAAGCAGTAACATGAAGTAATATCTACCAGTAGCATGTAGCAGTTTCACAGAAACAAGTAAATGAGCAAGTTGTAGATTAGTCATATTAGCGAATCCTACTCGACTCGGTCAAGACTCACTAATGCAACCTAATTTCCTACAACCAATGCTCTGATACCAAATGTGACGCCCCGTACAAAACCATCGTGTATGATTCGTCAACAACAGGATCTTTACATGGTCGAATACTATATGCTGTTTAAAAACGAGTTTTGCATTCATGAAAAAGATAACTTCAAATGTTTTACAAAAGTTAACGTGACACAAAAGTCATTACAAAACCAGTAATCCAAAATAACATAAGTTACGAATGCAAAATATAAGTTCCATGATTGAGACATCTCTAAGTAATGCAGCGGAAATCTAGCATAGCAGGTCCGTAACAACAAGTCTATAACAGCAAGTTTATAATACCAAGGCAGCAAGTCTAATAGTGAAAGCAACAACGTCTAAGCACCGGAGAAATACATGCTTAAAAAGTCAACACGAATGTTGGTGAGCTATAGTTTATCTGTAATCAGTAATGTAATGTAGGCCACGAGAATTTAGTGCTTCAACCAGTGTTTCAAATCAGTATTTCAAATCATTATGATAAAGTATATGCTTATCCGTGGGCACCCGGTAACTAACTTAACGTAATATTACCCCCTAAAAGTACACTTGGCGAGTGCGTAAGTTTACGAAGTATTAAACACCCGTTAAATGCTAGCGCGACTAGCCCGATTGGGGATGTCAAACCTTATGGATCCATATCTAAGATTCGCATTCACCAGTTCAAAAACCAATGACTAAACGTTACCGAGCTAAGGGGAAAGTTTATGCCGTTGTATAAACCACACATATATAAAGTTTAAGTACTCGTGCCTAGTATGTAAAATGTAAAAAGCGCATGTATTCTCAGTCCTAAAATAGTTAAAGTAAAAAGGGATGCTATAACTCACAGTGATAAGAGCGGTAAAGTCGATAATGAAAGTATGCAAGTAGTAAGTCGGTCCGAAAGGTCGTCAACCTAAGTAAAAGCTTACTAGGTCAGTATGATATCCTCATAAGTTCTAATAGTGCATAAAATAAGTTTAAGTGTCATCATCATCATCATTCATCATCATAAAAGCGAAGTAAGTTTGACAAGAATAGAGATCGAAACAATAGGCTGACTTCGGTCAGCTGCTACGACCTCTACGTAAATCTAAAAGATGTAATCAGTGGTTATGGCTCCGTATATGAGTCCCCTAGTTGCTGACCAATTTCCAGAACCAAACTCATCTTCGTTTGACCGTGGCGACGGTTTAAGTGCGAGTAGGTCAGAAATTTCAGCACAACGGTAATAGGGTGTAGTGACTTTCGGAAGGCCATAAATCCTAAACCGTAACTCGGATTAAGACGAGGTCTAAACGGAAAATCATCTACTCGAACCGAAATAACTAAAAATTAACTTTCCAGAAGCCCAGGTGGTCTGATCAGATCCCGAAAACAGTAACCAACGTGCTCCGGTAGGGTTCTTAGTGCTTGATGCTCATCACGGTTCTCATTCTTGATGCTTATAGCTTCAAGTGTACAACTCGTTGATGGGTTAGCATCACCTTGACCAAGATTATACCATCAACACACAATATGTTAAGACTAAGTAAGAACACAACTCATTTAAGAGTCTTAGATGGATGATGAACCAAGGTTACATCATATCCTTAGTCTTAACACAGTTACAAGTTACATTTACAACTAAAGCTACAAACTTTACTTCAATCAAGAAAGTATGAACATAATCTAATTCAAATAAAGTGATGAAACCCTAAGCTAGAGAGCTTGGATCCCTTTCACACAAGTTATAAGGTCACAAAGCTAGAAAGCTTGAACCTTTAGTGTTCTTGAAGAACTTGAAGCATAAAGCTTAGATCTTTAAGTTACATGAAGACCATAAACACAAGTTTTGATCTTTATAACAAAGTGATGTGATCATAAGTTAGAAAACTTAGATCCATCAAAAGATATAAAGATTCAAGCTAGAAAGCTTGCATCTTGGTTGTTCTTGAAGATCTTGAAGCATAAAGCTTGGATCTTTAAGTTACATGAAGATTACAAACACAAGTCTGAATCTTTATAACAAAATAACAAGATTAAAGTTAAAAGATATAGATCTACAAAGTAGGTGAAGATTCACAGCTAGAAAGCTTGAATCTTCCATGTTCTTGAAGGATTCAAATCCAAGTTTGAATCTACAAGATGTAATTAAGATCAAAGCTAAAAAGCTAGACCCATGATGATGATGATGATGAATTCGTGAGAGAGAGAAAGAGAGAGAGGAAGAAGAAGAAGAAAAAATCAATACTTACACTTTTTAGAGAGAGAAGGATTAGAGAGAGAATTAGAGAGTG
Source organism: Rutidosis leptorrhynchoides (assembly GCF_046630445.1). Taxonomy (NCBI): domain Eukaryota; kingdom Viridiplantae; phylum Streptophyta; class Magnoliopsida; order Asterales; family Asteraceae; genus Rutidosis; species Rutidosis leptorrhynchoides. Next base: position 480,561,099 of record NC_092333.1, read on the forward strand.
AGTGTGTGTGAATTGCAAATGAAAGCAAGTGTAAAATGGATGGAATAAGGCTTGTATTTATAGGTGAATGAGGTGAGGGGAGGGGAGTGGTGGCCATGATTTTCATGGGGGGACAAGGGAGACCATCTTTTGCTTTTTGGTTAATGGTTGTCTAAAGTTGGTGCTTATGTTAGGATCCCATGCAAATTAAGGATAATACTTGACATAAATGCTAGCATGCTCCCTCTATTAAATGGGCATTTGTCTTACATATTAATGGGTCACTAGTTATTAATAATTTTACTAATTAAATAGTCCACTAACTAGTGTAGGGTGGGATAAGGCCCAACAAGGTAGAAAGTCCAACAAGACTAACTAGTAAGCATAAGTAAATTACTACGCGTAATTAAGCATCCAAAAATCCAAGTAATTATTATTATAAAATAATAATTAAGATTTCGTAGTCATAATATTCCGATTACGACAAAAGTTAAACGTGTACGCAGTACGCGGTTTGTTCGTAACGTCAAGTGACACTAACGGTCATAAAGGTTTTCGGTGATCAAGTTAAGTATCCTACGTACCTAAAGGCACATTTTAACATATAAATGAAAGTAAGCCATGTATATAAAGATTCCAGAGTATAAGATAGCACAGTACGCACAAATACGCAGTTTCGCAAAAACACAAGGCACAAAAGCAAGTCGAAAAAGTCGGGTCGTTACAGATTGTGTGTCATGAGAAAGCTGTTCGTATTACTAATGTGGTTGGAGAGCCGCTGATGGTTTTGGGGATAAGAAATGCAGACAGTTAAATCTTATTAGCTGTTTGAAAGTTCATAAACATCTTCGCAAAGGCTGTCATGCTATTCTAGCCCATGTTGTTGATTCTGATAGAGAAGGGAAAAGCGTTGGTGATCTTCATATTGTTAGAGATTTTCCCGAGGTATTTCCCGAAGATTTACATGGCCTTCCGCCGCAACGCGCGGTAGAATTTCAAATCGATCTTGTTCCCGGTGCTGCTCCTTTAGCACGTGCTCCTTACCGACTTACGCCTTCCGAACTTCAAGAATTGTCGAGTCAACTCCGTGAGTTGTTAGACAAGGGTTTTATTCGTCCTAGTTCGTCCCCTTGGGGAGCTCCTGTTCTGTTTATTAAGAAGAAGGATGGTTCGTTTCGTTTGTGTATTGATTATCATGAATTGAACAAGCTTACCATTAAAAACAGTTACCCTCTTCCTAGAATTGATGATCTGTTCGATCAGCTTCAAGGTTCGTCTGTTTATTCAAAAATCGATCTTCGTTCCGATTATCATCAAATGCGTGTTAAAGAATCCGATGATCCAAAAACCGCTTTTCGCACCCGTTACGGTCACTACGAATTCCTTGTTATGCCGTTCGGATTGACAAATGCACCTGCTGTGTTCATGGACCTCATGAATCGTGTGTGCAGACCCTATCTGGACAAATTCATTATCGTATTCATCGACGACATCCTTATTTATTCTAAAAGTAATGAAGAGCATGAAGAACATTTGAAGTTGGTGCTTGATTTGTTGTGAAAAGAAGAGTTGTGCGCTAAGTTCTCTAAGTGTGCTTTCTGGTTAAGAGAAGCTCAATTCCTTGGAAATATTGTTAGTAAACAAGGAATACAAGTGGATCCTGCCATGATTGAGGCAATCGAGAAGTGGGAAATTCTGAAAACTCCTACTCAGGTTCATCAGTTTCTAGGGTTGGCAGGTTACTATAGAAGGTTCATTCAAGATTTCTCTCGTATAGCGAAACCTCTGACTGCTTTAATGCACAAGGGGAAGAAGTATGAGTGGAAGGATGAACAAGAGACTGCTTTTCAAACTCTGAAGAAGAAGTTAACTACCGCTCCAATATTGTCACTACCTGAGGGTAATGATGATTTTGTTGTTTATTGTGATGCTTCGCTCCAGGGCTTTGGTTGTGCTTTGATGCAACGGAAGAAAGTTATTGCGTACGCGTCATGTCAGTTGAAGATCCACGAACAAAATTATACAACCCATGATTTAGAGTTGGGAGCTGTTGTGTTTAAGCTTAAGATTTGGAGACATTATCTTTATGGGGTCAAGAGTACGGTGTACACCGATCACAAAAGTCTTCAACATATTCTTGACCAAAAACAGTTGAATATGAGGCAACGAAGATGGGTTGAGACATTGAATGATTATGATTGTGAACTTTTATATCATCCGGGAAAGGCCAATGTTGTGGTCGATGCGTTAAGTCATAAAGAGAGGGTTGAACCTCGCAGATTTAGAGCTTTGAATATGACGATTCGAACTAACCTCGCAAGGCAGATTCTTGAGGCACAACAAGAAGCCTTAAAGGAGGAGAATTTTGTGAATGAGAATGTCAGAGGCATGGCTAAGAAGTTTGAGGTACGAACGGATGGTAATCGGTATTTTGAGGGACGACTTTGGGTTCCGAAGTTTGGTGACCTACGATAACTTGTTTTAGATGAAGCTCATAAGTCGAGATACTCTATTCATCCTGGTTTAGGAAAGATGTATCATGATCTTAAGGAGCTGTATTAGTGGGCTAATTTGAAAGGTGATGTGGCTACGTATGTGGCTAAGTGTTTGACCTGTGCTAAGGTTAAAGCTGATAATCAAAAACTGTCTGGACTTTTGGTGCAACCTGAGATTCTCGAGTGGAAGTGGGAAAGTATTACGATGGATTTTATAATTAAGTTACCGAGAGTTGCGGGTGGCTATGATACCATTTGGGTAATTGTAGATCGACTCACTAAGCCAGCTCACTTTTTGCCGATTAAGGAAACGGATTCGATGGAGACGCTTACTCATTTGTATTTGAAGGAGATTATTTCTAGACATGGTGATCCTGTATCAATTATCTCAGAACGAGACAGTCAATTTATATCGAGGTTTTGGCGATCCTTACAGGAAGCGTTGGGAACTAAGTTAGATATGAGCACCGCTTATCATCCTCAGACGGATGGTCAGAGTGAAAATACCATTCAAACGTTAGAAGATATGTTACGAGTGTGTGTTATCGATTTTGGTAATGGGTGGGATAAATAATTGCCGCTAGCTGAATTTTATTATAACAACAGTTATCATACAAGTATTAAAGCCGCACCATTTGAAGCTCTTTATGGTAGAAAGTGTAGGTCTCTTGTTTGTTGGAATGAGGTTGGGGACGCTCAACTCACAGGTCCAGAAATTATTCATGAAACTACCGAGAAGATCGTACAGATTAAGGAAAGATTGAGAACCGCCAGAAGTCGACAAAAGAGCTATGCCAATAAGAAAAGGAACGATATTGAATTTCAGGTCGGTGACCGTGTTATGTTGAAGGTATCACCTTGGAAGGGCGTGATACGTTTTGGTAAAAGGGTAAAGGTAAGTCCTCGTTTTGTTGGACCGTTTGAGATCAGTGAGAGAGTTGGACCCGTGACTTATCGTTTGAAATTTCCACAAGAACTCAGTGCTGTTCATGATGTTTTTCATGTATCGAACTTAAAGAAGTGTTTAGCCGAAGCTAAAAAGACTATTCCTCTGGAGGAACTTCATGTTGATAAGCAACTACATTTTATTGAGGAACCTGGTGAAATTATGGACCGAGAGGTTAAGACTCTCAAACAGAGTAGAATTCCTATTGTTCGGGTTAGATGGAACTCCAGACGCGGTCCCGAGTTCACTTGGGAGCGTGAAGATCAAATGAAGCAGAAGTACCCGCATTTGTTCCCAGATGCTGAGTCAACCCCTGCACCTACTTAAATTTTGGGACGAAATTTCCGTAACGGGAAGGTACTGTAATGACCCTACTTTTTCTGTTAATTATTTAACGATCGTTAACTGTTATTCGTGCCACATCATTTCTATGACCTATATTATTATTTTTGTAATAATATATTAATTATTAGGTGTTAAATGAATATTTGTATTCATATTTTAAATTGTACGTTTATACGAATCACGGATTTCTATCCGGTGAATCTTTTCAGTTTTCAAACCAACGTTCGAGCTTTTGGGATTTTTAAATCCTAAACATTTTAAATATGATATTTTAATGTCATATATTTATATATAGTGTTTATATATATTTTTCGTCGCGTATTTGTTATCTCTCCGATTATTTAATCGCGTAATACCGTTTTCGCGTTTCGGGTTTTGTTCGAGCGTTCGGGCCACAAGCAATTACACATTACTCAAATTTGGACCATGGGGCCCACCCCCATGACACCCCATCGGCCGAACCCTTTGTAGAAGGGGGAGAGCCTTATTTTTTTCATTTTGTTTAACACTCCTAATTTTATTTCATTCCATCTAAACCTATTATTTCTTTTTGCTCTCATTTTCTTCCTCCTTCCCTTTGGTAGCCGTCGCCCAACTCATCACCATCATCATCATCTTCATCAATTTTGTACTTGGATCAAGGAGCTTTCAACACAAACGCGTTCCTCTCGTTCTCCTCTACACGTTTATATTTTCCAATTCTTGATTAGGGTATAAACCCTAACCCTAGCTATTCTATTTTTCAATTATTTTACTGATTTTATATTTTATATTAGTAGTATGATGATTATATGTTATTGTATTGTTGATTGTATGCGTAGAAATGCTCGTTAATTCATGTTTTCGGTTTGATTGTTTTGGGACAGCGGTTTGATTGCTGTTTTCTGGAAATATAACTGATATAAAAGTGAAATTAAAGTGTTTAGATGAGTTCCTCTCATCAAGACATTAATTTTAGACTCCGGATTCATGTTATTTCGATTTCCGGAACATAAGTTATGATTAAAATGGTGTTTTGTTGAGATTAAAATGTAAAAACGAATTAGTACAGCCGTACAGGTATGGTCTGACTTTGTGACCATTTTTAGAGTCTTTAGGGTGTACTAGTGTGTTAGGATTGTTGATGGGATGAACTTTCATGTTCGGGTCATCGAAATCCGAGCCACGGATCACCCGTTATGACTAAAACACATTTTTGAGCGGATTAAAGATCCAAACTGATTAGTGGCTGTAAGTCACGACTTGGTGACTGTTCTTGGGATGTTCTTGAGCATATTAAGGTGTCGAATGGGTTGGTTAGGCAAAGATATATATAAGGCTCGCCGAAAACTGATTCCCGAGCCTCAAGTTATGACCCGATGAACTTTTAATTAAAACTTATGGTTATTAATTATGACTTATGATATAAATAATGAATTTCATTATTAATAAATTACTTATGATATAGAAAGTAATTAATTTAATTTAAGACTTATGATATATATATTTATTATATCATTTATTAATTAATTATGATTTATTTAAACATTTAATTAAACTTATGATTAATAATACTTGTATTATTAATGAAAAATACTCATGGTAAGTATTAAAATTATATTATGAGATTATTATAATAAGACTTATAATAAGGATTAAATAATTATTTAATCATTATAAGGCTTAGTTATTATTTAATTATAATGTAATTATTAAATACTTACGATTTAATAATTATAATTAGAAACTTATGATATGATTAATAATTCATTATTAATTAATAATACTTATGATATGATTTAAAATCTATTATTAATTAATAATACTTATGTTATGACTAATATTTAATTAATTAAATACATATGTTATATTAATTATATCATTTAAACTTATGTTAACTTTAATAATTCAATTTAATTTAATTAAACTTATGTTATGACATAATTATACATATATGACTTTAAATAACATTATAACCTGTATTATTAATATAACCTATACTTTAAAAATCAATGTTGACTATGTTTGACTAAGGTTGACTTTTGAGTTGACTTTCGGTTGACTTTGACTTTCAGTTGAATTTTGTTGACTTTCTAATTAAGGAAACTTTCCTAACTTATAAACTTTTTAAAAATGGGAACTTTCTAAATTTAGAAACTTTCCAAAAATAGAAACTTTCCAAAAATAGAAACTTTCCTAAAATAGAAACTTTCCTAAAATAGAAACTTTCCAAAAATGGAAACCTGCTAAAAATAGAAAGTGTGTGTCCGTACGATGTTCCGATCAAACCGATGCATGTTGAGTGTTGTTCTATGTTTTGCAACATGTACAATAGCTATCATACTAAGACTTGACCTAAGTTAGTTATTTATATCGACCTGCTTTATTTATAGGTCGGCGTTGTGATCATTCCTGATCACTTTACTTCGTTTGCTGTTCGCATAATTGTGTGGTTACTTCTTTTGCTATTAAGGTGAGTTATAGTCCCGTTTTACATACTTTTCAAAGTATATTTTTGGAATGTGATTACATGCATTTTATTTTACGTTTAGACACAAGTGGCAATTAAATTTAAATTATTCGTTATGAGTTGAACAAAAATATTCCCTAGTCTGGTAACTGAAATCACTGGTTTCTACTGGTGAACGTGAATCCTACGGATAGATCTATAGGGTTTGACAACCCCGTTTCGAGCTAGTCGCGCTAGCAATTTATAATCGGAATGTTTAGTATATTTTGTTGTAGATACACTTGTTCAGTATATATTATTATTGTGTTTGGCAAGGGTAAATAAAGGGTTAAGTGGTTACCAGGTGGCTCATTGATAATGGAATAATGTTTTATGTTTTATAACATTTTAAATCATGTGGTCTAAAGTTTATACATTTATTTAAACCTATAATTCACCCAACATTTTTGTTGACAGTTTACTCGCATGTTTTCACAGGTACTTGAGTTTGTTTGATGCTTCCGCTGTGTTAGAAGAGTCTGCATGCATTTGGGCAGATTTTTATTAAACTATTATGAAACTTTGAACTTGCATTCTATTTTAGAATAATTTAAACTTGTGAGTTTTGTTGACAATGTTTTATGTCAACTTTGGTATTTCAAATGTTGAGTTACTTAAACTACATATTTTTGGTATATTACCTTTTTGGGAAACTTTTGAAATAAAATAATGCAAATGTCATTTGTTAAATTCATTTAAGTCCGATCAAGCTGTGGGACCAAGTGACGGAGCTGTTAAGTGTTTTGACGGGGCCATCACACTTCTTCAGTACATTTACTTATGGCAAACACCGATTCAACCTTCTCGGTGTGACGACCCGAAAATTTTCGATCAAATTTAAACTTAAATCTTTTATGATTTCGACACGATAAGCAAAGCCTGTAAAGTTAAGTCTCAAAATTTTTGAACTGCTTTAATGTATTCGGTTAACCTTTGACTATTCCCGACGATTCACGAATATTGGTTTGTAAATAAATATGTATATATATTCTATAAATATAAATATAAGTATAAATATATAATTTGTTGAATTAATAAAGTATGCTGTAATTAATTCGAATTTAAAATGTAAAATAATACTTAGAATAATTAAACTATTGTTAATATATATATATATATATATATATATATATATATATATATATATATATATATATATATATATATATATGATTTTTATTCATAAATTATTGTTATATTGTAATATATATATAAGTATCAAATATTCAATGAATGCTATCATAAAGTGGGTGATATAATTATTAAATATTACATAAATAATAAACGGTAATATTAATATATTAAATGTAATTACAAGATAAGAATATAGTTGTTATAATAAAATTAACAATTCATTCATTATAATTATTAGTATTAATATCAACATTAGTAATATTAATATTATTATTATTATTATTATTATGGTTACTATTACAATTTTAAAGTTATGATTATTAAAATGAAGATTTTAAATATAAATATTATTATAAGAATGATAAAAATTATAAATTAATTGTAATTCAAATATTGTTAGTTATCATTATTATTAATTATTATTAAACTTACAAAAATATCATCATATTATTATTATTATCATTATTTTTAAGTTTATTATTTTTAGTATCTTATTAATATTATTATTATTCTTATTACTAATATAATTATTATTAATTAGTATTATTATTATTAATAATATAATTATTAATTATTAATATTAATTACATAATCTATAAAAATCATAATCTGGAGTACGATTTAATTCACCATCACAGTACATATAATTTGTTTTCTTGTTTGCTAAATCAAATTGATCGATTGTGTAATCACATATAAAAAAAATCTGTTAGGAATCACTATCACAAATCAATTTAATCCCTCCTTTATCTGTGCACGTCCCCATCTGCTGCAATTCTTTTTATTTTTTATTTTTTTGTTCTGCACCAGATTCCTTGTCAACTAAATGGTGATTTCTGTTAGGCATCAACATCTCAATTCAATACATAACAAATTAGGAGCTATTATAAGTATTATTATCCATTCAATCACTCAGACCCATTCAATATTCAATATATTTCGAGAATTAAACAGAATAAAGAGTAACTCTCTGTTCTAAAAACTTTTTGGCCAAATCTTGATTTCGTATTAAATTTCAAAATGTATTAATGCAGTTTTGTTAGGAATCTTTTACTCAAAATATTTTCAAAATTTCAGCTTCCAATTCTTTAAAATGAATTCGAATTGTAGAGTCAAAGTTCATAATGAAAAAGTCAACTGTTTTTGTTCTTGGAGAAATTCAAATTCGTTTTGAGGTTTCAAGTCCAATTAAAAATTCCAATATTTATAGGTATGAGTTGTAAACTATTTCATGAAGATTGCGTGGTCTAAAACGAAGTCAAAATCAAATTGAAGGATTTTTTTTATTTATCTTCGACGAGCAGCAGCAGTATAATTTTTTCTTTCTTTTTTTTTATTTTTTTTCAAACCAACTAATCACAAATAGATGTTTTCTTTGTTGGATATTAAGTCTCAAAATCATTTAGTAATTACTATCAAGAGTATATTGATTATGAATGGATTAACATTTGAAGAAGATGATGATTTAGGGATATAGGTTATAGATATTAGAATAGGAGATTAATCAGAAAGATGGGCAATAGCCCGACAGTTAAGTGTGTTGTGGGTGTGCGAGAGGTCGCGAGTTCAAGCCCGGACATGGGCAGCTATTTTTTTTAAAAGCTCGTTGAGGTAGTTTTCAACATTAAAAATTATTATTATTATTATTATTATTCTTATAATTATTATTATTATTATTTTTATTATGATTGTTATAATTATTGTTATTCTAATTGTTATTACTAGCATTATTACTTAATGTTATTATTATCATTATTAGTAACTTAGTTATTATTAATATAATAAGTATTATTTTTATTATTATTATTAAGATTATGATAAAAAAAATTATTATTATTATATATTCATTAATATTGTTATGATTATTATTGTTATATATATCAAAATCAATAAAAGTATTTTTATTAAAATTTTAGAATTATTAGTATTATTAATATCGGAATTACTATTATCACTATGATTAAGATTAATATTATTATTATGAAAATAATACAAAATTATTTTCATTAATATTAGTATTTGTATCACTTAACATAGGTATTATTATTAGTATTATCATTATTATTATTAATATTACAAAGTATCATTAATAGACTTATCCGTTAAACATTAATATTAGTAATACTGTATGATTACTGAAATTTCTATTAAAACTATTAAAAATTACCATTATTATTAAAAGTATTATTTTTACTAAAACAAACATTATTATCGTTATCGGTATTATCTATATCATTATTATTAAAATAATTACGATTATGAAAATTAAAGTATTAGTGACGTTATTAAAATTATAAGCATAAAAATAAAGATTATATATATAAATATATATTTAATACACATAACTTAACTATATTAATATATCTATATATAAAATGAAAATATATATAATGAAACTTATTAATCTACTATATATATGAATTACATCACTAATAATAATATATTTGTTCGATTACAATTATGCGTATTAATATATATACAAATGATATAGGTTCGTGAATCCAAGGCCAACCCTTGTTTAATATCGTCATATGTATTTTTACTACAAAATACAGTATTGTGAGTTCATTTGATTCCCTTTTACTCTTTACATTTTTGGGACTGAGAATACATGCGCTATTTTTATAACTGCGTTATTAAATGCTTTTGAAATATATTTTGAACTGCGAATACATGAAATGCTTTTATAAATGTTTGACGAGATAGACACAAGCAAAACATTCCTCGAATGAATTATTATGCAGACAGAAGTTCTGTTGATTATTATTGAATTTGTTGGACGTGATGATTGCCACTAATTGTTGTGAATATTTTTCCCCTAATTATTATTGCTTGGTAACCTAAGAATTAGAAACGGGTATGGCTCTAATTCACGCGAATCCTAAAGGTAGCTACCGGGTTTAACACCCCCACCCAAAATGTTCACTAGACCGAACAGCTAGTGGGCGTGGTGTTTAGTACTTCGAAGTTTATATATTATACAGGCGAGATGTTCTATTTTTGGGGATATTATTTATGCGCATTACATGTTAAGGTCGGTTACCATGTTGAGCAATGAAATCAAAATGAATGTTATGTATCGAGAGAATGATTTTTATACACAGGTTATGTGTATTAGTTTTGTGCACGAGATATGTGTACGATTATTAAAAATCGCGAGGCAACCTACGGGGGAGAAAAGGATACGAACCTACTCTGCCAAGCATTATGAAAAATGGTTTTGTACACGAGATAGGTGTACTGTATTTAAACCTTGTGGTCTATTAAAATGATGAATTTTATTGTTTATGATAAACCTATGAACTCACCAACCTTTTGGTTGACACTTGAAAGCATGTTTATTCTCAGGTATGAAAGAAATCTTCTGCTGTGCATTTGCTCATTTTAGAGATATTACTTGAAGTCATTCATGACATATTTCAAAAGACGTTACATTTGAGTCGTTGAGTTCATCAAGATTATTATTAAGTCAATTATAGTTGGATATATTAAGAAATGGTATGCATGCCGTCAACTTTCGATGTAATGAAAGTTTGTCTTTTAAAAACGAATGCAATGTTTGTAAAATGTATCATATAGAGGTTAAGTACCTTGAGATGTAACCAAATGTAATGTATTCGTCCAGATGGATTAGGACAGGTCGTTAAAGTTGGTATCAGAGCGGTGGTCTTAGCGAACCAGGTCTTGCATTAGTGTGTCTAACTGATAGTTGTTTAGATGCATTAGTGGGTCTGGACTTCGACCGTGTCTGCATGTCAAAAGTTTTGCTTATCATTTCGTGTCGAAAATTACCTGCTTATAATTCTTAGGGAATCACTTGCTTATCATTCTTAATCTAGACATATCTTACTGTCTGGATTGCATAAATAGTGTATAGACAAAATTCATATCTTAGCATATCTGTTACTGTAAACTTTGCCTGATATATTCCATAAATTCCTCCGTAATCTACGAAATCTTTTGTTCTATATATATAGATATTCTATGTAATTAGAATACCATTTGATAGCAGAAAGTCATTTCATATCAAAAAATCCTTCATTCAATCAAACGAAATGGAACTCACCACTAGTTCAAGTCCCTCGAATTTCGATATGGAGTTTCACTCGAGCTCCGACAGCAGTGTGACCGGAATGAACCAATCAATTAGCCATCATCTATTCTGGATGAATTAGAAATGGGTTCGTAGCCTACGTAATTATTAGAGACAAGAAGAAGGTGATCCCTTCCATCCACCAAATTGCCCTCTTGGCGATGAACCTGAAGCAGTTACCGGCGAACCTGTTCGAAACACCATTTTCTCTCTCATTTCCAGAGTATCTCGCCACGACTATATCATAACTCAGATTCTAAACCTTATTCATTCGCTCGATCCTATCGACAATCATTCCAGAGTAATAACATAAGTTAACGAGCTTTGCGCCCGAGTTGTAGCCTTTGAAAATATGGTGCAAAATGTACCAGCTTCAGCAACATCACCGGCACCAACAGTACCACCAACATCAATACCAGTACCACCAACAACCCAAATTTTAACATCACATGCCTCAACATCTCATTATGTACCTCGAGTATAATCATCGTTCTACGAATCGTTCTACATCATTTATCTTCATTCTACATGACGATTATATAATTTCTAATGTTTTAGAGATTATGTGTTCTAGTTCTAACGATAAATCAAATGAGATTAATATCATATTAACTCATTAAATCTATGATTACATCTGAAGAAAATATATATGTATATATGTTTTCATAAAGATTGTAATTAAAAATTCTTTTGTACAAACTGTTAATGGTGAAAACATTTTAACGGGTAGGTAATACCTGAGGAATATTTAAATTTCACATTAATAAGTTACACTGTACATTCTTCGAATCTGATTCAACAATCATTTACTATCCTACTTACATCCACAGATATACGTATCCGTTCACTGCAGAATAACCATTTTCATTCAATTTCATAATTGGATTTTGACCTATCAGAATACAACAAGTGGCATAATGAAGAAAATATTTGACAAAATAAAATTTGTTAGAAACAAACAAATTAACAATGAGAAATTTTGTTAAGAATTCACGCTAACAAAATCCTAGCTAACTGTTCCTAGCTAACTATTAATTCCTTATTACATTTTATTTATTGCAATTTATTTATCGCAATTTATTTATCGAAATTTTAATTCTCGCAATTTTATTTATAGTCATTTAATTTCTGTTATTTATTTTACGCACTTTAAATATCGGGACACATATACAATGTTTTGACATATCATATTGACGTCATCTATATATATTATTTGGAATAACCACAGACACTCTATATGCGGTAATGTTCAAGTTAGCTATACAGGGTTGAAGTTGATTCTAAATAATATATATACTTTGAGTTGTGATCGAGTCTGAGACATGTATATAATGAGTCACGACACGTATTAATTAATTCAATTATTATATATTAAACTATATATAAATTGTTGAACTACTAATTGTGGACTACTAACTGTGGACTAATAACATTGGACAATTAAAATGAATTAAAATATTAATTATAACATATGAAACTAAACATTTCTTCAAGTTTGCCACTTGATTTCATCTTAAACCTCATTTGTATCTCGACAATTACAATCTGCGTTCAAACCTTTCATGATTCTTGAAAACATCTCAATCGAGAGGATAAACCAACCGCACTTCATCTATGGAAGAAAAGATTGATGCATATAGTTATGCACCTGAAAACACTCGGAACTTGAGTAAACGTTTAACACGTATCTGTGCTAGCTCCTTTGGCATTGTTATTACCGAAAATAACTTTGCAATCTCTTTCCAAATTAGCCAGTTTGGTCACAGCTCCAGCAAACCAACTTCGACTTTCATTCGAATTAGCCTTATTATAATCTTGATATATAAGTTTGCTTTTCATCATCGTTACCGGAGAACTGTTTATATTTCACCATATTAGCAGTAAACTTACCAGCAACTTCATTACTCATTGACTTAAATCTCTCCGAAGAACCATTACATTTGTTCATTAAAACCCTATCATATATTCATCCGCATCTTGTAACGAGAATTGCCATACCAATTACTGAGAATTTGCAATCAGCATTTTGAATCTCGCAACGTTTCTGCATCAACAGTTATATGTATACATATAACATTCACTTCCTAGAATTATGATCTCCATTCTGAAATTCAGAACAACACCCAGTCTGCGAATCAATACTCTGAATTTTTAAAAATTGAATGAAGCAACAAAAATTGTAAACGACCTTAACAGCCAAAAGTTTGATGATAAAGAATAGTGTGTTGGAAAAGCTCAGAAAAAGAGAAGGTTTGGAACTGAAAAACCGATTGAGCAAACTATGAAAGAGGCTGTGAACAAATCGCAAAGACTAAACCTGCCTTCAAAGAATCCAAATTATTCAGTGTCTGCTGAAGTCATTATCGAATACCTTGCTCCTGACTCTAAACCTTTACAAATAATTCTTCTCCATCATCCATCAATATTAGAAATTCTAAGATACTATTATATCTTTCATTATAAATATCCTCAATATTTTTGAGGATATCTTCATAACTATTTTTATCTGAAATCAATTATCTCTTCGAGCTATCTGTATTACATCATAAAGGAAACTGTTTAGTTTCTATATTCTGAAAACCTTTGAGTTTAAAATATGAACGTTTTTAAAGTAGTGTTGGGAACTGAAGCATGAGTCAGTATAATATAATGACACTTGATCAACGTGATTATATTACAGTAAGTCATGATGAGTTTCTAATATAATGTGATGATTCATAGATCATAACGTCATCATGTGCCATATTACACGACTCTTACATTTTACCTAATCTCCAACCATATCGAGAACATATCTTCCTGGTAGTTCTATCTTTTCTCTTGAATTCGGGTAATTTAACCAATCAAGATCATGCTATTACAATCTCTCTCTTAGAACATTAGTCATGTTCATTCGAAACTTCATACCTACGAATTCTGGACCATTATTCGTTTGACTTAAAGTCGGAAAGAGAAAGCAAAAGTATGGAACTCCAAAATATAAAGGAAACAAAGAGGGTGAATTTATAGTGAAATATCAGACGTAGCAATCGAGACAGATTACCGCATTTGATTAAAGAGGATCCTAATTTCCTTGTTTGCCGAAGAATCAAATCTTATATAGATTTCGAAGATTTTCTTTAAATTTTTTGAATTCTGGAAATCCACCGTGACTACGTCAAAAGTTAAATCTCTATTTCACTCTTTTGTGATAGCTTCATTCGTACTCTTCGAATAATCAAATCATTTTATCTATATTATCAATAATGATAAAACTTTAATTTTCAGCTCGTATGCGTCATGAAAACATACTTATTGTCAGCCATGACCATCCCAATCAAATTTCGGGACGAAATTTCTTTAACGGGTAGGTACTGTGACGACCCGAAAATTTCCGATCAAATTTAAACTTAAATCTTTTATGATTTCAACACGATAAGCAAAGCCTGTAAAGTTGAGTCTCAAAATTTTTGAACTGGTTTAATGTATTCGGTTAACCTTTGACTATTCCCGACGATTCACGAATATTGATTTGTAAATAAATATGTATATATATTCTATAAATATAAATATAAGTATAAATATATAATATGTTGAATTAATAAAGTATGATGTAATTAATTGGAATTTAAAATGTAAAATAATACTTAGAATAATTAAACTATTGTTAAAATATATATATATATATATATATATATATATATATATATATATATATATATATATATATATATATATATATATATATATATATATATATATATATATATATATATATATATATATATATATGATTTTTATTTATAAATTATTGTTATATTGTAATATATATATAAGTATCAAATATTCAATGAATGCTATCATAAAGTGGGTGATATAATTATTAAATATTACATAAATAATAAACGGTAATATTAATATATTAAATGTAATTACAAGATAAGAATATAGTTGTTATAATAAAATTTACAATTCATTCATTATAATTATTGGTATTAATATCAACATTAGTAATATTAATATTATTATTATTATTATGGTTACTATTACAATTTTAAAGTTATGATTATTAAAATGAAGATTTTAAATATAAATATTATAATAAGAATGATAAAAATTATAAATTAATTGTAATTCAAATATTATTAGTTATCATTATTATTAATTATTATTAAACTTACAAAAATATCATCATATTATTATTATTATCATTATTTTTAAGTTTATTATTTTTAGTATCTTATTAATATTATTATTATTCTTATTACTAATATAATTATTATTAATTAGTAGTATTATTATTATTATTAATATAATTATTAATTATTAATATTAATTACATAATCTATAAAAATCAGAATCTGGAGTACGATTTAATTCACCGTCACAGTACATATAATTTGTTTTCTTATTTGCTAAATCAAATTGATCGATTGTGTAATCACATATAAACAAAATCTATTAGGAATCACTATCACAAATCAATTTAATCCCTCCTTTATCTGTTCACGTCCCCATCTGCTGCAATTCTTTTTATTTTATTTTTTGTTCTGCACCAGATTCCTTATCGACTAAATGGTGATTTCTGTTAGGAATCAACATCTCAATTCAATACACAACAAATTAGGAGCTATTATAAGTATTATTATCCATTCAATCACTCAGACCCATTCAATATTCAATATATTTCGAGAATTAAACAGAATAAAGAGTAACTCTCTGTTCTAAAAACTTTTTGGCCAAATCTTGATTTCGTATTAAATTTTAAAATGTATTAACACAGTTTTGTTAGGAATCTTTTACTCAAAATATCTTCAAAATTTTAGCTTCCAATTCTTTAAAACGAATTCGAATTGTAGAGTCAAAGTTCATAATGAAAAAGTCAACTATTTTTGTTCTTGGAGAAATTCGAATTCATTTTGAGGTTAAAAGTCCAATTAACGATTCCAATAGTTTATAGGTATGAGTTGCAAACTATTTCATGAAGATTACATGGTCTAAAATGAAGTCAAAATCAAATTGAAGGATTTTTTTTTATTTATCTTCGACGAGCAGCAACGGTATAATTTTTTCTTTCTTTTATTTTTTTTATTTATTTTTTTCAAACCAACTAATCACAAATAGATGTTATCTGTGTTGGACAATAAGTCTCAAAATCATTTAGTAATTACTATCAAGAGTATATTGATTATGAATGGATTAACATTTGAAGAAGAAGATGATTTAGGGATATAGGTTATAGATATTAGAATAGGAGATTAATCAGAAAGATGGGCAATCCAAGGCTAACCCTGCATTGTTCAATATCGTCATATGTATTTTTACTACAAAATACAGTATTGTGAGTTCATTTGATTCCCTTTTACTCTTTACATTTTTGGGACTGAGAATACATGCGCTATTTTTATAACTGCGTTATTAAATGCTTTTGAAATATATTTTGAACTGCGAATACATGAAATGCTTTTATAAATGTTTGATGAGATAGACACAAGCAAAACATTTCTCGAATGAATTATTATGCAGACAGAAGTTCTGTTGATTATTATTGAATTAGTTGGACGTGATGATTGCCACTAATTGTTGTGAATATTTTTTCCCTAATTATTATTGCTTGGTAACCTAAGAATTAGAAATGGGTATGGCCCTAATTCACGCGAATCCTAAAGGCAGCTACCGGTTTTAACACCCCCACCCAGAATGTTCACTATGAAATGTCCCGTTCATATTGATTATAAACGTTCCATATTAATTGATTTCGTTGCGAGGTTTTGACCTCTATATGAGACGTTTTTCAAAGACTTCATTCATTTTTAAAACAACCATAACCTTTATTTTATCAATAAAGGTTTCAAAAGCATTACGTAGATTATCAAATAGTGATAATCTAAAATATACTGTTTACACACGACCATTACATAATGGTTTACAATAGAAATATATTACATTGACATATGTTTCTTGAATTCAGTGTTTACATAATATCATACAAACATGGACTCCAAATCTTGTCCTTATTTTAGTATGCAACAGCGGAAGCTCTTAATATTCACCTGAGAATAATCATGCTTTAAACGTCAACAAAAAATGTTGGTGAGTTATAGGTTTAACCTATATATATCAAATCGTAACAATAGAACACAAGATTTCATATTTCAATATACATCCCATACATAGAGATAAAAATCATTCATATGGTGAACACCTGGTAACCGATATTAACAAGATGCATATATAAGAATATCCCCATCATTCCGGGACACCCTTCGGATATGATATAAATTTCGAAGTACTAAAGCATCTGGTACTTTGGATGGGGTTTGTTAGGCCCAATAGATCTATCTTTAGGATTCGCGTCAATTAGGGTGTCTGTTCCCTAATTCTTAGATTACCAGACTTAATAAAATGGGGCATATTCGATTTCGATAATTCAACCATAGAATGTAGTTTCACGTACTTGTGTCTATTTTGTAAATCATTTATAAAACCTGCATGTATTCTCATCCCAAAAATATTAGATTTTAAAAGTGGGACTATAACTCACTTTCATAGATTTTTACTTCGTCGGGAAGTAAGACTTGGCCACTGGTCGATTCACGAACCTATAACAAATATGTACATATATATCAAAGTATATTCAAAATATATTTACAACACTTTTAATACATTTTGATGTTTTAAGTTTATTAAGTCAGCTGTCCTCGTTAGTAACCTACAACTAGTTATCCAACGTTAGATGTACAGAAAAAAATTGATATATATTATCTTGAATCAATCCACGACCCAGTGTATACACGTCTCAGGCTAGATCACAACTCAAAGTATATATATTTTTGGAATCAACCTCAACCCTGTATAGCTAACTCCCACATTACTGCATATAGAGTGTCTATGGTTGTTCCAAATAATATATACACATGGGTCGATATGATATGTCAAAACATTTGCATACGTGTCTATGGTATCCCAAGATTACATAATATATTAGAATACATGTATAATACAATATAAGTTAGCTAGGATATGATTAATATAGATTTGTTACCAATTTTCACGTTGCTACAACAAGAAAAATTATCCAATCTTGTTTTACCCATAACTTCTTCATTTTAAATCCGTTTTGAGTGAATCAAATTGCTATGGTTTCATATTGAACTCTATTTTATGAATCTAAATAGAAAAATTATAGGTTTATAGTCGGAAATATAAGTTACAAGTCATTTTTGTAAAGGTAGTCATTTCAGTCGAAAGAACGACGTCTAGATGACCATTTTAGAAAACATACTTCCACTTTGAGTTTAACCATGATTTTTGGATATAGTTTCATGTTCATAATAAAAATCATTTTCCCAGAAGAACAACTTTTAAATCAAAGTTTATCATAGTTTTTAATTAACTAACCCAAAACAGCCCGCGGTGTTACTACGACGGCGTAAATCTGGTTTTACGGTGTTTTTCGTGTTTCCAGGTTTTAAATCATTAAGTTAGTATATCATATAGATATAGAACATGTGTTTAGTTGATTTTAAAAGTCAATTTAAAAGGATTAACTTTTATTTGCGAACAAGTTTAGAATTAACTAAACTATGTTCTAGTGATTACAAGTTTAAACCTTCGAATAAGATAGCTTTATATGTATGAATTGAATGATGTTATGAACATCATTACTACCTCAAGTTTTTTGGATAAAGCTACTGAAAATGAGAAAAATGGATCTAGCTTCAAAGGATCCTTGGATGGCTTGAAAGTTCTTGAAGCAGAATCATGACACGAAAACAATTTCAAGTAAGATTTCCACTCGAAATAAGATTGTTATAGTTATAGAAATTGAATTAAAGTTTGAATATGATTATTACCTTGTATTAGAAAGATAACCTACTGTAAGTAACAAAGGTTTCTTGATCTTGGATGATTACTTGGAATGGATTTAGAAAACTTGGAAGTAAACTTGCAATCTTGGAAGTATTCTTGATTTTATGAAACTAGAACTTTTGGAATTTATGAAGAACACTTAGAACTTGAAGATAGAACTTGAGAGAGATCAATTAGATGAAGAAAATTGAAGAATGAAAGGGTTTGTAGGTGTTTTTGGTCGTTGGTGTATGGATTAGATATAAAGGATATGTAATTTTGTTTTCATGTAAATAAGTCATGAATGATTACTCATATTTTTGTAATTTTATGAGATATTTCATGCTAGTTGCCAAATGATGGTTCCCACATGTGTTAGGTGACTCACATGGGCTACTAAGAGCTGATCATTGGAGTGTATATACCAATAGTACATACATCTAAAAGCTGTGTATTGTACGAGTACGAATACGAGTGCATACGAGTAGAATTGTTGATGAAACTGAACGAGGATGTAATTGTAAGCATTTTTGTTAAGTAGAGGTATTTTGATAAGTGTCTTGAAGTCTTTCAAAAGTGTATGAATACATATTAAAACACTACATGTATATACATTTTAGCTGAGTCGTTAAGTCATCGTTAGTCGTTACATGTAAGTGTTGTTTTGAAACCTTTAGGTTAACGATCTTGTTAAGTGTTGTTAACCCAATGTTTATAATATCAAATGAGATTTTAAATTATTATATTATCATGATATTATGATGTATAAATATCTCTTAATATGATATATATACATTAAATGTTGTTACAACGATAATCGTTACATATATGTCTCGTTTCAAAATCATTAAGTTAGTAGTCTTGTTTTTACATATGTAGTTCATTGTTAATATACTTAATGATATGTTTACTTATCATAATATCATGTTAACTATATATATATATATCCATATATATGCCATCATATAGTTTTTACAAGTTTTAACGTTCGTGAATCACCGGTCAACTTGGGTGGTCAATTGTTTATATGAAACCTATTTCAATTAATCAAGTCTTAACAAGTTTGATTGCTTAACATGTTGGAAACACTTAATCATGTAAATAACAATTTCATTTAATATATATATAAACATGGAAAAGTTCGGGTCACTACACACTAGACGGAACAGCTAGTGGGGCGTGGTGTTTAGTACTTCGAAGTTTATATATTATACATAAGAGATGTTCTATTTTTGGGGATATTATTGATGCGCATTACATGTTAAGGTCGGTTACCATGTTGAGAAATGAAATCAAAATGAATGTTATGTATCGAGAGAATAATTTTTATACACAGGTTATGTGTATTAGTTTTGTGCACGAGATATGTATACGATTATTAAAAATCGCGAGGCAACCTACGGGGGAGAAAAGGATACGAACCTACTCTGCCAAGCATTATGAAAAATAGTTTTGTACACGAGATAGGTGTATTGTATTTAAACCTTGTGGTCTATCAAAATGATGAATTTTATTGTTTATGATAAATCTATGAACTCACCAACCTTTTGGTTGACACTTGAAAACATGTTTATTCTCAGGTATGAAAGAAATCTTCCGCTGTGCATTTGCTCATTTTAGAGATATTACTTGAAGTCATTCATGACATATTTCAAAAGAAGTTGCATTCGAGTCGTTGAGTTCATCAAGATTATTATTAAGTCAATTATAGTTGGATATATTATGAAATGGTATGCATGCTGTCAACTTTCGATGTAATGAAAGTTTGTCTTTTAAAAACGAATGCAATGTTTGTAAAATGTATTATATAGAGGTCAAGTACCTCGCGATGTAACCAAATGTAATGTATTCGTCCAGATGGATTAGGACGGTTCGTTAAACTTGGTCCACCGTTTCAATCCGATTGGTCCTTCAGTTCCATCAAATTCCAAAGGTTTACAGGCATTGAATTCTTTGTAGGAGCATCCTACACGATTTCTTGTGGAATTAGTTCCACTGCTAGATCCGGAGTTATTGTTGTTATTTTGCATTGAGGCCTGCACTGCGGCTATGTTCGCAGCAAGAAAGGTACGGAATTCTTCTTCGCTCATATTTATGGTGTGTCAAGTAGTTGGTGCTATTTCCTTCAAAAATAGCCAAAAGAATTAAGTTAATCATATAGAATATTAAGAGCAGTCAATATTATTTCGTAGCATAATATGAACTTATTTATAAAAGCTTTTTCTTCATATTAGCGTTTTATAAGTTTTAATTCGGGTACTACCTACCCGTTAAGTTCATACTTAGTAGCTAATATACCATTCAACTGTTAGGACCCCGAAGTTGTATAGTGTTAATGTGAATTAAGCTTTAAATGAAGGTTCCTTAGAAGAGGGCTATATAAGGAACCTAAGTAGTCCTAATTAGATAGCCATTGCATTGTAACTGAGTTCTAGAAGCTGTGGAATGTAATTTTACCGATTCTCTCTCATACCGAGTCTTCTTCCTATATACCGAATCTCACTCTATCTTATCTTTACTGTCAATCTCAACATGATCTGACCTATCATTTGGTATCAGAGCTTCCAGGAAGTGATTCTACATCACTATATCGATCCAGAGATTATAGATTACAGAATCTGAATACTCTCGGTAAAATGAATTAGAAGTATGGATGATATTTATAATGAAAGATACGATGATATCTTAGAATGTCTAATATCAGAGGATGATGAAGGATATTATCCGCAGGGATTTAGAGTCAGGAGCAAGGTATTCGTTAATGACTTCAGCAAGTACTGAATCATTTGGATTCTTTGAAGGCAGGTTCAGCCTTTGTGATTTGTCCACAGCCTCCTTCATACTTTGCTCAATCCGTTTTCCAGTTCCAAAGCTTCTCTTTTTCTGAGCTTTGCCAATATACTATCCTTTATCATCCAACTTTTTATTGTTAAGGTCGTTTACAGTTTTTGCTGCTTCATCAGCATTTTTCAAAATTTTGAGAACTGGTTCGCAGTTTAGGGTGTTTTTCAGAAATTTCTCATTCAAAGAATGTAAGTGTTGGAGGTAGACATTGTGTGTATATGTAATTATTGATGTAGACATGCTGCGTGGTTTCAAAATACTGATTGCTGATTCTCAATAACTGGTATGGCAATTCTTGTTATAAGGTACGAATGAGTATATGATAGGGTTTCGATAATTATAATGATTTTTTTTTTTGAAAGTCAAAGATCAGTGAAGTTGTTGGTAAGTTTATTGCTAATGTGGTGAATATAAACGATTCCCCGGTAATGTTGCCGAAAGGGCAACGTATCTATTGAGGTTATAATAAGACTGTTTTGATTGAGAAGTCGAAGTTGACTTGCTGGAGATGTGACAAAACTGTCTATTTTGAAACGGAATTGAAAAGTTATTTTAGCTAGTAAATGCCAAAGGGTCTAACATGGATACGTGTCGAACTATGACTTGGGTTTTGAGAGTTTTTCAGGTGTATAACTGTGGGTAACATGTGGTTGGATCATCATCTCGATTGTTCCTTAGTTGAAGTGTCTTTAGGAATTTCGAAGGGTTTGAGCACATATTGTAATCGTTAATACATATGATGTTCTAACACAGTTTTGAAGTCAAAGTATAGCTTTGAAAGATATAGGAATCTAAGAGTGATGATACTGGTTATATTTCGAATTGAATTATGCGATTTCAAAATCAGAATATGTAATTGAATTTGAATGAGTATGATTGTTTTGATTTATATGAAAGAATGGATATTGTTGTGAAAGTAGGGAGTATAGTTGATGATTGCTGAATCAGTTTCAAAAAATGTAATATATTAATTGTGAATTTATATATCTCTCGGGTATTACCTACCCGTTAAAAAATTTTCACAATTAATATTTTGTACAAAAGAAGTTTATTACAGTCTTTATAAAAATATATGTGTATATTTTCTTTAGATGTAATATAGATTTAATGAGTTAATATTAAATTAAACTCATTTGTTTTATGGTTGGAACTAGAATTGAGTAATCCCTAAAACTTTATAAATTGCATAAGTATTTCTTCAATAATATTGAAATTATGAATCATTACTTTTTTATTTGTTGGTTTTCGTGAAATTCTTGTGAACTTCGCAAGGTACGAATGGTGTTATTTGAAAAGTTTCGAGTACATCGATAATGAAAGTGTAAAATCAAACATATATTCGAATAATACACTTGATTTATTATGAATTGGATTTTTATTGAATTGAGACAGAGATTGTAATTAACGATGGTTAAGTTGCGAACGAAGGACGTACATCATTGCATATTTGTAATATGAGTTAACTGAGTAGTTAAGATTCACACATAATAGCTTAGTACGGGAAGATTTATTATGGTTTAAAAATTTATACATATAAAATATACATATAAATCTTTCGATTGGAAATGAGTTAATACTTCATAACTCGTTGATACAATATATTTGTTGTTGATTCGTAATGATGTCCACAATGATTCTTGAACTGACAGAGTTTGTGATGTTACAGGTGCTGTTGATTCTGACGATACTGACGGCACTGACTGTGTTGATGATGCTACGGTCCTGTTGATGCTGTTGGTAAAACAAATCTAGCTTGTAAATCGTACACCATTTTCGATCAAAGTTTCTACTCTACCATCTCCATTCACTCATCCGATTTACGGTCAGAATTAAATAATCTCTAAGATTTTGGAGATTACATAACTGCCGCAGAGATATCTCTTCAATGAAGTTTATGAATTAATACTTCATCGTTTGTTGTTGTTAATATTCCTGGATATTTACAGGGGGTATGACGTTAATGTTTGAGATACAGATTGTGATGTTGCGGTGTGGGATGTGGATGTTGTTATTGGTGGTGGTGATGGTACTGTTGGTGTTGCTGATGGTGGTACTGTTTATGCTGCTGGTGCTGCTGCTGGTGTTTGTAACCTTTGCACCATATTCTCCAAAGCCACTACCCGAGCGTGAAGCTCGTTCACTTCTTCTATTACACCGGGGTGATTGTCGGTTCGGACGAGTGGATAAATAAAATCTAGAATTTGGTGTAGTATGTAATCGTGACGAGATACTCTAGAAATAAGAGAGAAAATGGTGTTTCGAATAGGTTCGTCGGTAAGTGCTTCAGGTTCTTCGCCAAGAGGGCAATGTGGTAGATGGAAGGGATCACCTTCTTCTTGTCTCCAATGATTAAGAAGGCTACGAACCCATCCTCAATTCATCCAGAATAGATGATGACTAATTGGTTGATCCATTCCGGTCACACTGCTTTCGGAACTTGAGTGGGATTCCATTTCGGAATCCGAGGGACTTGAACTAATGACGAATTCCATTTCGTACGATTGAATAAAGAATTTTTTGATATGAAATGATTTTTCGGCTATCGAGTGGTATTCTAATTATATAGAGCAAAAGGTTTCGTAGATTACGGAGGAATTTACGAAATATGTCAGGCAAAGTTTACAGTAACAGATACGCTAAGATATGAATTAGCAGATACGCTAAGATATGAATTTTGTCTATACACTATTCATGCAATCAATGTAATAAGATGTGTCTAGACTAAGAATGATAAGTAGGTAATTTTCGACAGGAATGATGAGCAAAACTTTTGAAATGCAGACACGGTCGAAGTCCAGACTCACTAATGCATCCTAACGACTATCAGTTAGACACATTAATGCAGACCTGGTTCGCTAAGACCACCGCTCTGATACCAACTGAAAGGACCCGTTCATATACATTATAAACGATTCACAATAGTTGATTACATCGCGAGGTATTTGACCTCTATATGATACATTTTATAAACATTGCATTCGTTTTTAAAAGACAAACTTTCTTTACAATGAAAGTTGACGGCATGCACACCATTTCATAATACATCCAACTATAATTGGCTTAATAATAATCTTGATGAACTCAATAACTCGAATGCAACGTCTTTCAAAATATGCCATGAATGACTCCAAGTAATATCCTTAAAATGAGCTAATGCACAGCGAAAGATTTCTTTAATACCTGAGAATAAACATGCTTTAAAGTGTCAACCAAAAGGTTGGTGAGTTCATAGGTTTATCATAACAATCATTTCAATATATTAATAGACCACAAGATTTCCGTTTATAAATATATGTACACTCGCAAGTGTATAAAAGTATTCTATAAGTTGTAGGTACCCGGTAACAAGCCTTAACGTTCACGTTTTACCCTCTGAAGTACACCAGATCAGGTGTGTTTAAAATAACCTCGAAGTACTAAAGCATCCCATAGTTAGGATGGGGTTTGTCAGGCCCAATAGATCTATCTTTAGGATTCGCGCCTACCGTACATAGACAAGTAGTTTAATGTTACCAAGCTAAGGGTATATTTTTGGTTTAAACCCACATAGAATTAGTTTTAGTACTTGTGCCTATTTCGTAAAACATTTATAAAGCAGCGCATGTATTCTCAGCCCAAAAATATATATAAAAAGGGAGTAAAGAAACTCACAATACTGTATTTTGTAGTAAAAATACATATAACGTCATTTAACAAGTGCAAGGTTGGCCTCGGATTCACGAACGTATCAATATTGAGATTCAATATTGCAGGAAAGTACGTAGACGCAATGGAGATGATAAACACTAGATTGACCTCACGAGCATACCCATAAACCATACCCATCACCTCCATAACTATAACCCATAATTTCCTTAGCTTCGACTCATTCAAAAAAACTATTTTGAAATCACTCGGACAGCACTCCGTCGTAATATTTTATGTATACTAATAATATCTTAAAATAATACAGAGCAAATATATATATATATATATATATATATATATATATATATATATATATATATATATATATATATATATATATATATATATATATATATATATATATATATATATATATATATATATATATATATATATAAATAGATTGAGAGAGTTTAGAGAAATATATTTTCAAGTTTCTATGAAATAATGAAACCTATTGAATTCTATTTATAATAGAGTTTTGAATTATTAAAGTAAATTATTAAAGTATGAATTATTAAAGTGAATTATTAAAGTATTAATTATTAAAGTGAATTATTAAAGTGAATTATTAAAGTATGAATTATTAAAGTGAATTATTAAAGTATGAATTATTAAAGTGAATTATTAAAGTATGAATTATTAAAGTGAATTATTAAAGTATGAATTATTAAAGTGAATTATTAAAGTTAAAGTAAAGTAAAAGTAAAGTAAAGGTAAAGTTAAAGTATAGTAAAAGTATAAAAACTATGTATGTATAATACGCGTATAAATATATATAATATTAATTTAAATCGTTATATATATTTAATGAAATAAAATATAAATATCGTTATATTTATTATACTGGTTAAGTAATGAGTTGTCAAAAGTGATTCTAGATATTTATAAAAGTTATATACGTTTTAATAATAAAGTTCTTTTTAAACTGAAAACGTCTTTGTACGTTTGAAAATAGATTAATAGAATATTATGGAAACCAATTATCCACTAACTTTTGTCTAACTTTCATAAATGACACTTTTTGTTTTTATTTATAAATAGCTTTACAAATTATTCTGAATATCGTTAAGAGGAATAGATTTTCTCAAATCATAGTGGACCTCTCAACAGAGACTTGTAATCATAATTCAATGTTTCTGATAATTCAATCATTTAATATATATAATTTTTAATTTCGTGGAAAATCATATTGAAACAAATACGTTCGTGTAAAGTATTATACGTTTAATACTTTATTAATATTCTCAAGTTATAATATATATATACATAACATATCTATTTATATATAACGGTTCGTGATTCATCGGAATTTGGTCGAGGTTATAATGAATGTATGAACACAGTTTAAAATTCTTGAGATTTAACTTAACAAACTTTGCTTATCGTGTCGGAATAATATAAAGATTAAAGTTTAAATTTGGTCGGAAATTTCCGGGTCGTCACACCTTACGGTGAAGGAGAACTCAATATCGGGTCTTTGCAAGGTAAAAATCTTGCACTCTTGGGGAAATGGTTTTGGAGAGCAAAAATCGAGTCAAACTCACTTTGGGTGGCGGTTTTAAAAAGCATACATGGTTTTAACGGGCTACTCCCCCTTCTGGCTTAAACCGCCTGAAACGGGAAGAGTGGCGTTTGGTCTAACATTTTGCGTGCAGGATAAGACATCGAGAAGATGGGTGTTCCTTTTGTTAGCTCGTTTGCGAAGCTGATCGGGAATGGGGCGGACATTAAATGAAATGTCCCGTTCATATTGATTATAAACGTTTCATATTAATTGATTTCTTTGTGAGGTTTTTGACCTCTATATGAGACGTTTTTCAAAGACTGCATTCGTTTTTAAGAACAAACCATAACCTTTATTTTATCGACAAGGTTTAAAGGACACCACCTAGATTATCAAGAAATGATAATCTAAAAATATCACACTTACACACGACCAATACATATTGGTTTACAATATTAATATGTTACAACAAGGTAAGATCTCGAATGCAGTTTTAAAACGATATTATACAAGCATGCTGACACCAAATCTTGTCCATATTTTAGCATTCAACGGTGGAAGCTCTTAATAATCACCTGAGAATAAACATGCTTTAAACGTCAACAAAAATGTTGGTGAGTTATTGGTTTAACCTATATATCAAATTGTAATAATAGACCACAAGATTTTATCTTTCAATAACATGCAATCTGCATAAAAATCATTCATATGGTTGAACATCTGGTAACCGACATTAACAAAATGCATCTAGAATATCCCTATATATAAATATCGAAGTAATAAAGCAGTTCAAATTCTCTGACTGGGGTGTGTCAAAGCCCATAGATCTATCTTTAGGATTCGCGTCAATTGGTGGCAATTATAGTAAACACCAATTCTTAGGCTACCAAGTTTAACAAGGGCGATATCCGGTATAACGATTCAACATAAAATGTAGTTTCAATACTTGTGTCTATTTTGTAAATCATTTTCAAAACTGCATGTATTCTCATCCCAAAAATATTATATGGTAAAAATGGGACTATAACTCACTTTCACAGATTTTTCCTTCGTCGGGAAATAAGACTTGGCCACGGGTCGATTCACGAACCTATAACGAATATATACATATATATCAAAGTATGATCGAAATATATTCGCAACATTTTTTATTATGTTTTAACGATTTAAGTTTGTTAAGTTAGCAGTCCAACGTTAGTAATCTACAACTAGTTGTCCACAGTTAGATGTACAGAAATAAATCAATATAAATTATCTCGAATCAATCCACGACCCAGTGTATTCAAGTCTCAGGCTAGATCACAACTCAAAGTATATATATTATTTTAGAATCAACTTCAACCCTGTAAAGCTAACTCGAGCATTACTGCATATAGAGTGTCTATGGTTGTTCCCAAATAATATATATAGATGGGTCGATATGATATGTCAAAACATTGTATACGTGTCTATGGTATTCCAAGATTACATAATATATATTAGAATACATGTATAATACAATATAAGTTAGTTAAGTTATGATTTGTATAGATTTGTTACAAATTTCACGTAGCTACAACAAGCAAAATTATCCAAACTTGTTTTACCCATAACTTCTTCGTTTTAAATCCGTTTTGAGTGATTCAAGTTACAATGGTTTCATAATGAACTGGAATTTATGAAACTAAACAGAAAAAGTATAAGTTTATAGTCAAAAATACAGGTTACAAGTCAATATTGTAAGAGGTAGTCATTTCAGTCGAAAGAACGACGTCTTGATGACCATTTTGAAAAACATACTTCCACTTTGAGTTTAATCATGATTTTTGGATATAGTTTCATGTTAATAAGAAAAATCATTTTCCAAGAAAAACAAATTTTAAATCAAAGTTTATCATAATTTTTAATTATCAAACCTAAAACAGCCCGCGGTTTTACTACAACGGCGTATGTCCGGTTTTACGGTGTTCATCGTGTTTCCAGGTTTTAAATCATTAAGTTATCATATCATATAGATATAGAACATGTGTTTAGTTGATTTCAAAAGTTAAGTTAGAGGGATTAACTTTGTTTACGAACAAGTTTATAATTAACTAAACTATGTTCTAGTGATTACAAGTTTAAATCTTCGAATAAGATAGATATATATATATGAATTGAATGATGTTATGAACATCATTACTACCTTAAGTTTAGTAGGTAAACCTACTGGAAGTGACAAAAATTGATCTAGCTTCAAAGGATTCTTGGATGGCTTGAAAGTTCTTGAAGTAGAATCATGACATGAAAACAAGTTCAAGTAAGATTTCCACTCCAAATAAGATTGTTATAGTTATAGAAATTGAATCAAAGTTTGAATATGAGTATTACCTTGAATTAGAAAGATATCTTACTGTAAATAAGAAAGATTTCTTGATATTGGATGATCACTTGAAATGGATTTGCAAGATTGGAAGTAAGCTAGTAAACTTCAAAGTGTTCTTGATGTATTCTTGAGTTGTTGTTTTGTATGTTGATCTAGGTTAGGATTTATGAGCTAGATTGAGCTAGATTTTGATGAAAATGATGAAGAACACTTAGAACAATGGAAGAACACTTGAGAGAGATTAATTTGATTCAAGAAAATTGCAAAGTGAATGTGTTTGTGAGGAGTACCATTCACGTGAATTGCTAGTCTCCATATAGGCTCCATTAGTTTGTAATTTTGTGAGATATTTCATGCTAGATGTTAAATGATGGTTCCCACATGTCTTGGTGACTCACAAGGGCTGCCAAGAGCTGATCATTAGAGTGTATATACCAATAGTAAATACATTCAGAAGCTGGGTATTGTACGAGTACGAATACGGGTGTATACGAGTAGAATTGTTGGTGAAAATGAATGAGGATGTAATTGTAAGCATTTTTGTTAAGTAGAAGTACTTTTATATGTGTAAATAAGGCTTTCAAAAGTGTATCAATACATATTAATACAATACATATATATACATTTTAACTGATTCGTTAAGTCATCGTTAGTTGTTACATGTAAGTGTTATTTTGAAACCTTTAAGTTAACGATCTCATTTAATGTTGTTAACCCATTATTTATTATATCTAATGAGATGTTAAATTATTACATTATCATGATATTATGATGTATGAATATATCTTAATATGATTTATATACATTAAAATGTCATTACAACGATAATCGTTACATATATGTCTCGTTTCGAAATTCTTAAATTAGTAGTCTTGTTTTACATATGTAATTCATTGTTAACATACTTAATGATATATATAATTATCATTTTATCATGTTAAATATAGTGTAACAATATCTTAATATGATACATATGTACTTAGTAAGACGTTGTTATGACGATAATCGTTATATATATCGTTTCGAGTTTCTTAACTTAGTAGTCTCATTTTTATGTATATAACTCATTGTTAATATACCTAATGAGATACTTACTTATCATAATATCATGTTAACTATATATATATATATATATATATATATATATATATATATATATATATATATATATATATATATATAGTTTTTACAAGTTTTACCGTTCGTGAATAGCCGGTCAATTTGGGTGGTCAATTGTCTACATGAAACCTATTTCAATTAATCAAGTCTTAACAAGTTTGATTGCTTAACATGTTGGAAACACTTGATCGTGCAAATATAGTTTTCATTTAATATATATAATCATGGAAAAGTTCGGGTCACTACAGTACCTACCCATTAAATAAATTTCGTCCTGAAATTTCAAGCTGTTGGAGGTGTTGACGCATCTTCTGGAAATAGGTGCGGGTATTTCTTCTTCATCTGATCCTCATGTTCCCAGGTGAACTCGGGTCCTCTACGAGCATTCCATCGAACCTTAACAATTGGTATCTTGTTTTGCTTAAGTCTTTTAACTTCACGATCCATTATTTCAACGGGTTCTTCAATGAATTGAAGTTTTTCATTGATTTGGATTTCTTCTAAAGGGATAGTGAGATCTTCTTTGGCTAATTATTTCTTCAGATTCGATACGTGAAAATTATCATGTACGCTGGTGAGTTGTTAAGGTAATTCAAGTAGGTAAGCTACTGGTCCGACACTATCTATAATCTTGAATGGTCCAATGTACCTTGGATTTAGTTTCCCCCGTTTACCAAATCGAACAACGCCTTTCCAAGGTGAAACCTTAAGCATGACCATGTCACTAATTTCAAATTCTATATCTTTTCTTTTACTATCTGCGTAGCTCTTTTGTCGACTTTGGGCGTTTTTCAACCGTTGTTGAATTTGAATGATTTTCTCAGTAGTTTCTTAGATTATCTCCGGACTCGTAATTTGTCTATCTCTGACTTCATTCCAATAAATCGAAGACCTGCACTTTCTACCATAAAGTGCTTCAAACGGCGCCATCTCAATACTCGAATGGTAACTGTTGTTGTAGGAAAATTCTGCTAACGGTAGATGTCGATCCCAACTGTTTCCGAAATCAATAACACATGCTCATAGCATGTCTTCAAGGGTCTGTATCGTCCTTTCACTTTGCACATCAGTTTGTGGATGATAGGCAGTACTCATGTCTAGACGAGTTCCCAATGCTTGCTGTAATGTCTGCCAGAATCTTGAAACAAATCTGCCATCCCTATCAGAGATAATAGAGACTGGTATTCCATGTCTGGAGACAACTTCCTTCAAGTATAAACATGCCAATTTTTCCATTTTATCATCTTCTCTCATTGGTAGAAAGTGTGCAGACTTGGTGAGACGATCGACTATTACCCAAATAGTATCATAACCACTTGCAGTCCTTGGCAATTTAGTAATGAAATCCATGGTAATGTTTTCCCATTTCCATTTCAGGATTTTGGGTTGTTGAAGTAGACCTGATGGTTTCTGATGTTCAGCTTTGACCTTAGAACACGTCAAACATTCTCCTACGTATATAGCAATATCAGCTTTCATACCCGGCCACCAAAAGTGTTTCTTGAGATCTTTGTACATCTTTCCCGCTCCGGGATGTATTGAGTATCTGGTTTTATGTGCTTTCTTAAATACCATTTCTCTCACATCTCCAAACTTTGGTACCCAAATTCTTTCAGCCCTTCCATCTTCCCGAATATTTAGATGTTTCTTAGATCATTTGGGTATTTCATTCCTCAACGTTCCTTCTTTTAAAACTCCCTGCTGTGCCTCCTTTATTTGGGTAGTAAGGTTAGTACGAATAACTATATTCATAGCTTTTACCCGCATAGGTTCTCTGTCCTTTCTACTCAGAGCGTCGGCTACCACATTCGCCTTCCCCGGGTGGTAACGAATCTCAAAATCGTAATCGTTCAACAGTTCGACCCACCTACGCTGCCTCATGTTCAGTTGTTTCTGATCAAATATGTGTTGGAGACTTTTGTGGTCGGTATATATAATACTTTTGACCCCATATAAGTAGTGCCTCCAAGTCTTTAATGCAAAAACAACCACGCCAAATTCCAAATCATGTGTCGTATAATTCTGCTCATGAATCTTCAATTGTCTAGACGCATAAGCAATTACCTTCGTTCGCTGCATTAATACACAACCAAAGCCTTGCTTTGAGGCGTCACAATATATCACAAAATCATCGTTCCCTTCAGTCAATGACAATATAGGTGTCGTAGTTAACTTTTTCTTCAACAATTGAAACGCTTTCTCCTCCTCATCCTTCTATTCAAATTTCTTCCCTTTATGCGTTAATGCAGTCAAGGGTTTTGTTATTTTGGAAAAATCTTGGATGAACCTTCTGTAGTAACCAGCCAGTCCTAAAAATTGGCGTATATGCTTCGGAGTTTTTGGAGTTTCCCACTTTTCAACGATTTCAATCTTTGCCGGATCTACCTGAATACCTTCTTTGTTCACTATGTGACCGAGAAATTGAACTTCTTCCAACCAAAATGAACACTTTGAAAATTTTGCGTACAGTTCTTCCTTCCTCAACAATTCTAGCACTTTTCTCAAATGTTCTTCGTGCTCTTGATCATTCTTTGAGTAAATGAGTATGTCATCGATGAAAATAATAACAAACTTGTCAAGATATGGCCCACAAACTCAGTTCATGAGGTCCATGAACACAACTGGTGCATTAGTCAATCCAAACGGCATAACCATAAACTCGTAATGACCGTAACGCGTTCTAAAAGCAGTCTTCGGAATATCATCCTCCTTCACCCGCATTTGATGATACCCGGAGCGTAAATCGATCTTCGAATAAACCGACGAGCCTTGTAGTTGATCAAATAAGTCATCGATTCTCGGTAGTGGATAACGGTTCTTGATGGTAAGTTTGTTCAACTCTCGGTAGTTGATACACAATCTGAATGTACCATCCTTCTTTTTGACAAACAAAACAGGAGCTCCCCACGGTGATGTGCTTTGTCGAATGAAACCACGTTCTAACAGTTCTTGTAGTTGACTTTATAATTCCTTCATTTCGCCAGGTGTGAGTCTGTAAGGAGCACGAGCTATTGGTGCAGCTCGCGGTACAAGATCTATTTGGAATTCAACGGATCGATGTGGGGTAGTCCCGGTAATTCTTTAAGAAATACGTCGAGAAATTCTTTTGCGACGGGAACATCACTGATGTTCTTTTCTTCAGGTTTGACTTCTTTGATGTGTGCTAGAATGACATAGCAACCTTTTCTTATTAGTTTTTGCGCCTTCAAATTACTAATAAGATTTAACTTCGCGTTCTTCTTTTCTCCGTACACCAATAAAGGTTTTCCTTTTTCGCGCATAATGCGAATCGCAATTTTATAACAAACGACCTCTGCTCTCACGTTTTTCAACCAGTCCATGCCAATTATTACATCAAAACTCCCTAACTCGACTAGTATTAAGTCAATCTTAAACGTTTCGTCAACCAGTTTAATTTCTCTATCCCGACATACTTTATCTGTTGTAATTAGTTTACCGTTTGCTAATTCGAGTAAAAATTTATTATCCAAAGGCATTAATGGAAAATTTAATTTGGCACAAAATCTCTACTCATATAGCTTCTATCTGCACCCGAATCAAATAAAACATAAGCAGATTTATCGTCAATAAGAAACGTACCCTTAACAAGCTCCGGGTCTTCCTGCGCTTCTGCCGAATTAATGTTGAAGACTCATCCACGGCCTTGCCCATTATTATTCCCTTGATTAGGGCATGCTTTGCTGAAATGGCCCGGCTTTCCGCGTCCGTAACAAATAAAGGAATTATTTGTTCTGTTATTTTTATATGTCTTTGGTCCATAGACATCACACTTCGTTACACTATGTCCGGTTCTGTTACACTTGGTACACACTACTACACAGAACTTATCTGGATGATACCCTCCACACCTTAGACATTTATTGTTCTGATTGTTGTTGCCATTGTTGTTATTGATTTGGTTGTTGTTGCGATTGTTATTGTTGTTAGGACGGTTATTGTGGTTGTTGTTGTTGTTGGGATAGTTGTTGTTGCGTTTTTTTATGAAAAATGGGGCGATTGTAGTTGTGATTGCTGTGTTGGTTGTTGAAGCGATAGTTACTGTTGTTTTGTTGGTGACTCTTGTCACTGTTTTCTTCCCAATTCCTCTTGACTTGTTTCGTGTTGGCTTCTTCGGCTGCCTGCTCTTTAATTCTTCCCTCAATCTGATTTATGAGTTTATGAGCCATTCGACTTGCCTTTTGTATGGAGGCGGGCTCGTGTGAACTCACATCTTCTTGAATCCTTTCTGGTAACCTTTTTACAAATGCGTCGATTTTCTCTTCTTCATCTTCGAACGCTCCCGGACACAATAAGCACAACTTTGTGAATCGTCATTCGTACATGGTAATATCAAATCCTTGTGTTTGTAACCCTCTAAGCTCTACCTTGAGCTTATTGACCTCATTTCTGGGACGATAGTGCTCATTCATCAAGTGCTTGAATGCTGACCACGGTAGTGCATAAGCAACATCTTGTCCCACCTGCTCGAGGTAGGTGTTCCACCATGTTAATGCAGTACCCGTGAAGGTATGCGTAGCATACTTTACTTTGTCTTCTTGTAACGACCCTACTTTTTCCGTTATATTTTATCGTTAATTATTTAACGACCGTTAACTATTATTCATGTCACGTCATTTCTATGACCTATATTATTATTTTTGTAATAATATATTAATTATTAGGTGTTAAATGAATATTTGTATTCATATTTTAAATTGTACGTTTATACGAATCACGGATTTCTATCCGGTGAATCTTTTCAGTTTTCAAACCAACGTTCGAGCTTTTGGGATTTTTAAATCCTAAACATTTTAAATATGATATTTTAATGTCATATATTTATATATAGTGTTTATATATATTTTTCGTCGCGTATTTGTTATCTCTCCGATTATTTAATCGCGTAATACCGTTTTCGCGTTTCGGGTTTTGTTCGAGCGTTCGGGCCACAAGCAATTACACATTACTCAAATTTGGACCATGGGGCCCACCCCCATGACACCCCATCGGCCGAACCCTTTGTAGAAGGGGGAGAGCCTTATTTTTTTCATTTTGTTTAACACTCCTAATTTTATTTCATTCCATCTAAACCTATTATTTCTTTTTGCTCTCATTTTCTTCCTCCTTCCCTTTGGTAGCCGTCGCCCAACTCATCACCATCATCATCATCTTCATCAATTTTGTACTTGGATCAAGGAGCTTTCAACACAAACGCGTTCCTCTCGTTCTCCTCTACACGTTTATATCTTCCAATTCTTGATTAGGGTATAAACCCTAACCCTAGCTATTCTATTTTTCAATTATTTTACTGATTTTATATTTTATATTAGTAGTATGATGATTATATATTATTGTATTGTTGATTGTATGCGTAGAAATGCTCGTTAATTCATGTTTTCGGTTTGATTGTTTTGGGACAGCGGTTTGATTGTTGTTTTCTGGAAATATAACTGATATAAAAGTGAAATTAAAGTGTTTAGATGAGTTCCTCTCATCAAGACATTAATTTTAGACTCCAGATTCATGTTATTTCGATTTCCGGAACATAAGTTATGATTAAAATGGTGTTTTGTTGAGATTAAAATGTAAAAACGAATTGGTATAGGTATGATCTGACTTTGTGACCATTTTTAGAGTCTTTAGAGTGTACTAGTGTGTTAGTATTGTTGATGGGATGAACTTTCATGTTCAGGTCATCGAAATCCGAGCCACGGATCACCCGTTATGACTAAAACACGTTTTTGAGTGGATTAAAGATCCAAACTGATTAGTGGCTGTAAGTCATGACTTGGTGACTGTTCTTGGGATGTTCTTGAGCACATTAAGGTGTCGAGTGGGTTGGTTAGGTGAAAATATATATAAGGCTCGCCGAAAACTGCTTCCCGGGGCTCAAGTTATGACCCGATGAACTTTTAATTAAAACTTATGGTTATTAATTATGACTTTTGATATAAATAATGAATTTCATTATTAATAAATTACTTATGATATAAAAAGTAATTTATTTAATTTAAGACTTATGATATATATGTTTATTATATCATTTATTAATTAATTGTGATTTAATTAAACATTTAATTAAACTTAAGACTAATAGTACTTGTATTATTAATGAAAAATACTTATGGTAAGTATTAAACTTATATTATGAGATTATTATAATAAGACTTATAATAAGGATTAAATAATTATTTAATTATTATAAGGCTTAGTTATTATTTAATTATAATGTAATTATTAAATACTTATGATTTAATAATTATAATTAGAAACTTATGATATGATTAATAATTCATTATTAATTAATAATACTTATGATATGATTTAAAATCTATTATTAATTAATAATACTTATGTTATGACTAATATTTAATTAATTAATTAAATACATATGTTATATTAATTATATCATTTAAACTTATGTTATGATATAATTATACATATATGACTTTAAATAACATTATAACCTATATTATTATTATAACCTATACTTTAAAAATCAATGTTGACTAAGTTTGACCAAGGTTGACTTTTGAGTTGACTTTTACTTTCAGTTGACTTTTGTTGACTTTCTAATTAAGGAAACTTTCCTAACTTATAAACTTTCTAAAAATGGAAACTTTCTAAATTTAGAAACTTTCCAAAAATAGAAACTTTCCAAAAATAGAAACTTTCCTAAAATAGAAACTTTCCTAAAATGGAAACCTGCTAAAAATAGAAAGTGTGTGTCCGTACGATGTTCCGATCAAACCGATGCATGTTGAGTGTTGTTCTATGTCTACTTGCAACATGTACAATAGCTATCATACTAAGACTTGACCTAAGTTTGTTATTTATATCGACCTGCTTTATTTATAGGTCGGC
The DNA here is from genome assembly GCF_046630445.1 of Rutidosis leptorrhynchoides. Classification (NCBI taxonomy): domain Eukaryota; kingdom Viridiplantae; phylum Streptophyta; class Magnoliopsida; order Asterales; family Asteraceae; genus Rutidosis; species Rutidosis leptorrhynchoides. The sequence continues at coordinate 480,598,774 of NC_092333.1, forward strand.
ATTATGATCATTCCTGATCACTTTACTTCGTTTGCTATTCGCATAATTGTGTGGTTAGTTCTTTTGCTATTAAGGTGAGTTATAGTCCCGTTTTTACATATTTTTCAAAGTGTATTTTTGGGGTGTGATTACATGCATTTGGGCAGATTTTTATTAAACTATTATGAAACTTTGAACTTGCATTCTATTTTGGAATAATTTAAACTTGTGGGTTTTGTTGACAATATTTTATGTCAACTTTGGTATTTCATATGTTGAGTTACTTAAACTACATATTTTTGGTATATTTCCTTTTTGGGAAACTTTTGAAATAAAAGAATGTAAATGTCATTTGTTAAATTCATTTAAGGCCGATCAAGCTATGGGACCAAGTGATAGAGCCGTTAAGTGTTTTGACGGGACCATCACAGTTGGTATCAGAGCTCTGGTTATAGGTAACTAGGCGGTCTTAATGTGGCCAACCCGTAGTTTTTAAGGTGCATTAGAGTCTAGTCTACAGCCCGACCCTTTTTGTTATAGCATTATTATGCATTTCATTTCATTTCGTATGAGAAATAACATAAGTAATATTATTTCTATGTTGTATGTGGTTTGTGGTTTTACTGTTTGCAGATGTCGACTTTGAGCAACAATTCCGTTCCTGCTCCTGCTCCTGCTCCGACGTCTGAGGATAGACGACGTGCACGTCAGCCGTTAATCGACGACCTAGTTGACTTTTACATGGCCACAATCGCTCACATGACCAGGGCATATACGAATGAGACTCGTATTGATGCTCTTAGCAACTGTATGCGTGCCTTTTCGCATAACAAGGTGATGGACGAGATTAGAGCTAGTATGGATTCGTTTATCAGTTTCAAGCATAATGTTGGGTTCGAGACCCAAAAGCGTTTTGCCGAGGATTTTATTAAGGATTTTGTTATGGGATATTTTTCATTATGTATGGATGTTTATTTTTTTTATGACATCTATTATCATTATCATATTTTATTTCTGATGTTGTGACTCTTGGTGTGTTATATTATGCATAATATAGTTCATGTATGTTAGGTGCTATGTATGTTGTATGATTTCTATCATAAAGTATGTATGCATGTGGTGGCTATTTCTATAACTATCATAACTATCATGTTATTACTCATAGTGTTTATTGACTATTATTTTAATGGTTCACCTTTTCGTGTTCGATCTATTCCTTTATAACACTGGTATTATTCTTAGTACTAACGGTTGTGTTATTCTGTTTTGAAGATCATGCCTCCCCGGGAGTCCAACGAATCCCGTATGCAACGACTTATATCCGAAGGAATAGCAGCTGCTATGGCAGCTAATGCTAATGCTAATGCTAATAACAACAACCAGGTGGGATGCTCCCACAAAACGTTCATGGCAAGTCGTCCACAAGAATTCAGTGGCACCGAAGGACCCATCGGACTTACTCATTGGTTTGAGAAGATTGAGTCTATTTTCAGGGTTAGCCGAGTCCGTGATGAGGATAAGGTTAGTTTCGCAAGCTGCACTCTTAAAAATAGTGCATTAACATGGCGGAACAACTTGGTGAGTAGTTTGGGTAATGATGTGGCGTATGGTTTGACTTGGAACAACTTTAAAGAAAGAATGATCACCCGTTATCGTCTCTGGGGTGAACTTAAGAAATTAGAAGCCGAGCTTAAGAACTTGAAAATGAAGGGCACTGAATTAGATGCCTATGAGCAAAGGTTCTTCGAGTTGACTTTGTTGTGTCCAAATGTTTATGCTGATGAGAATCTTAAGATTGAAGCTTATATTGATGGATTATCTGAGAAAATTGAGCATGGGGTTGAGTCTAGTGAGCCCCAGACTATTGAGGCTGCTATGTCTATGGCTCATAAACTTAATGATAAGATTTTGAGGAGAAGTAAGGCTGCTGCGACCGATGCCGGTGAGGAAGTTGTTAAGAAGGCTGATAATGGGAAAAGGAAGTGGGATAATAACCGCAACCAAAACCAAGATCAGCAGAAGAAACAAGATACTTCTTATTCGAATAACCGAAATTAGTGTGTATGTCTACAATGTTATAAGGCTCATGATGGTTACTGTACGGTTACTTGTAAGAGGTGATCCAAGCAGGGACACATTGCTAAAGATTGTACTGTGCTTATGCCGGGTTCTGCTACTCCCGCTGCAGGTGGTAGTAATAATGCTGGTAATAATGGTAATGGTAATGGGAAGCCGAGAAATAGTGGAAATCAGAGAGTTTGTTATGAATGCGGTAAGCCGGGGCATTTCCGTGAGGCCTGCCCTAACAAGAAGACTACTGAGAATGCACGTGGAAGAGCATTCAACATTAATGTCAGGGATGCTGAGGAAGATCCTAAACTTGTTACGGGTACGTTCCCGGTCAACAATTTATCAGTTTATGTACTATTTGATTCGGGGGCTGATTTGAGTTTTGTGTCGAGTAAATTAAGTCCAAAAATCAAAACTCCGTTAACTCCTCTAGACAATACTTATGTTGTAGAGATAGCTAATGGTAAAGTGCTTACTACTAAGACTGTGTATCGTAAATGTAACATTAATCTGGCTGGTAGAGATTTTGAGATAGATTTGATACCGATTGTCCTAGGTAGTTTTGACATGGTTTGTATGGATTGGTTGTATGTGAATCGTGCTGAGATTGTGTGACGCCCCGTACAAAACCATCGTGTACGATTCGTCAACAATAGGATCTTTACACGGTCGAATACTATATGCTCTTTAAAAACGAGTTTTGCATTCATGAAAAAGATAACTTCAAATGTTTTACAAAAGTTAACGTGACACAAAAGTCATTACAAAACCAGTAATCCAAAATAACATAAGTTACGAATGCAAAATATAAGTTCCATGATTGAGACACCTCTAAGTAATGCAGCAAAAATCTAGCACAGCAGGTCCGTAACAGCAAGTCTATAACAGCAAGTTTATAACACCAAGGCAGCAAGTCTAATAGCGGAAGCAACAACATCTAAGCACCTGACAAATACATGCTTAAAAAGTCAACACGAATGTTGGTGAGCTATAGTTTGTCTGTAATCAGTAATGTAATGTAGGCCACGAGATTTCAGTGCTTCAACCAGCATTTCAAATCAGTATTTCAAATCAGTATGATAAAGTATATGCTTATCCGTGGGCACCCGGTAACTAACCTAACGTAATATTACCCCCTAAAAGAACACTTGGCGATTGCGTAAGTTTACAAAGTATTAAACACCCGTTAAATGCTAGCGCGACTAGCCCGAGTGGGGATGTCAAACCCTATGGATCCATATCTAAGATTCGCGTTCACCGGTTCAAAAACCAATGACTAAACGTAATCGAGCTAAGCGGAAAGTTTATGCCATTGTATAACCCACACATATATAAAGTATAAGTACTCGTGCCTAATATGTAAAACGTAAAAAGCACATGTATTCTCAGTCCCAAAATAGTTAAAGTAAAAAGGGATGCTATAACTCACAGTGATAAGAGCGGTAAAGTCGATAATGAAAGTATGCAAGTAGTAAGTCGGTCCGAAAGGTCGTCAACCTAAGTTAAAGGCTACTAGGTCAGTATGTTATCCTCATAAGTTCTAATAGTGCATAAAATAAGTTTAAGTGTCATCATCATCATCACTCATCATCATAAAAGCTAAGTAAGTTTGACAAGAATAGAGATCGAAACAATAGGTTGACTTCGGTCAGCTACTACGACCTCTACGTAAATCGAAAAGACGTAATCAGTGGTTATGGCTCCGTATATGAGTCCCCTAGTTGCTGACCAATTTCCAGAACCAAACTCGTCTTCATTTTGCCATGGCGACGGTTTAAGTGCGAGTAGGTCAGAAATTTTAGCACAATGGTAATAGGGTGTAGTGACTTTCGGAAGGCCATAAATCCTAAACCGTAACTCGGATTAAGACGAGATCTAAACGGAAAATCATCTACTCGAATCGAAATAACTGAAAATTAGCTTTCTAGTAGCCCAGGTATTCTAATCAGATCGCGAAAACAGTAAGCAAGGTGCTCCGGTGGGGTTCTTAGTGCTTGATGCTCATCACGGTTCTCATCCTTGATGCTTGTAGCTTCAAGTGTACAACTCGTTGATGGGTTAGCATCACCTTGACCAAGATTCTACCATCAACACATAATATGTTAAGACCAAGTAAGAACACAACTCATTTAAGAGTCTTAGATGGATGATGAACCAAAGTTACATCATATCCTTAGTCTTAACACAGTTAAAAGTTACATTTACAACTAAAGCTACAAACTTTACTTCAATCAAGCAAGTATGAACATAATCTAAGTCAAATAAAGTGATGAAACCCTAAGCTAGAGATCTTGGATTCCTTTCACACAAGTTATAAGGTCACAAAGCTAGAATGCTTGAACCTTTAGTGTTCTTGAAGAACTTGAAGCATAAAGCTTAGATCTTTAAGTTACATGAAGACCATAAACACAAGTTTTGATCTTTATAACAAAGTAATGTGATCATAAGTTAGAAAACTTAGATCCATCAAAAGATATGAAGATTCAAGCTAGAAAGCTTGCATCTTGGTTGTTCTTGAAGATCTTGAAACATAAAGCTTGGATCTTTAAGTTACATGAAGATTACAAACACAAGTTTGAATCTTTATAACAAAATAACAAGATTAAAATTAAAAGATATAGATCTACAAAGTAGGTGAAGATTCAAAGTTACAAAGCTTGAATCTTCCATGTTCTTGAAGGATTCAAATCCAAGTTTGAATCTACAAAATGTAATCAAGATCAAAGCTAAAAAGCTAGACCCATGATGATGATGATGATGAATTCGTGTGAGAGAGAGATAGGAAGAAGAAGAAGACAAAATCAATACTTACACTTTTTAGAGAGAGAAGGACTAGAGAGAGAATTAGAGAGTGAGTGTGTGTGAATTGCAAATGAAAGCAAGTGTAAAATGGATGGAATAAGGCTTGTATTTATAGGTGAATGAGGTGAGGGGAGGGGGTGGTGGCCGTGATTTTCATGGGGGGACAAGGGAGACCATCTTTTGCTTTTTGGTTAATGGTTGTCTAAAGTTGGTGCTTATGTTAGGATCCCATGCAACATTAAGGATAATACTTGACATAAATGCTAGCATGTTCCCTCTATTAAATGGGCATTTGTCTTACATATTAATGGGTCACTAGCTATTAATAATTTTGCTAATTAAATAGTCCACTAACTAGTGTAGGGTGGGCTAAGGCCCAACAAGGTAGAAAGTCGAACAAGACTAACTAGTAAGCATAAGTAAATTACTACGCGTAATTAAGCATCCAAAAACCCAAGTAATTATTATTATAAAATAATAATTATGATTTCATAGTCATAATATTCCGATTACGACAAAAGTTAAACGTGTATGCAGTACGCAGTTTGTTCGTAACATCAAGTGACACTAACGGTCATAAAGGTTTTCGGTGATCAAGTTAAGTATCCTACGTACCTAAAGGCACGTTTTAACATATAAATGAAAGTAAGCCATGTGTATAAAGATTCCAGAGTATAAGATAGCACAGTACGCACAAATACGCAGTTTCGCAAAAACACAAGGCACAAAAGCAAGTCGAAAAAGTCGGGTCGTTACATTACCCACCTGTTAATGGAAATTTCGTCCCGAAATTTGAGGAGTGACTAAGAGTGGTACCGTATTTAATTAAGAAGTAGCGTATTAAAGTTCCGTGAGACTCGTGGGCTCGGAAGTGAGTTATTTACCTTGAAGGGTACTTCGGCGTATAAAAGTAAGAATAGGTATATGCCATTAATTAAGTCTCTTGTCCTAAGAGATCAACAAGTTGATTTCGTTTCTTGCTAACATGAATATGTCATCTGAATATATATACCCACAAAAGAAAATATGATGTTTTTAGCCCTACAGGCATCTTCAGTAAGTCGGATGCATGAAATACATCATGAATGTGTCTAAACTTACCTAAAACATTGAGCGCTTGTGTCGCAATACAAAGCTGACAGATAGAATAGAAAACATGATGATCACAACATACTACGTGTGAACTTATCCTTGGATAGAATGAAAGCACAGTTCCGTATTGTAACTTTATCCATTCAGGTACATGTTGAAGTTATGGTTATTATTAACTAGAACAACATAAAGTTTTAATAAACGAAGGAAGAAATATGTAGAGTATCCACATCAGTGCCGTAAATGTTTTAAGCAGTCCCCTTCCAAGAGGATAATGAGATTCATAGATTCCTAAAGTATCTTACACTACAATTCCGAAAGAAAATCACACGAAAGGTGTGGTCCTTGAATCAGAGTGAACTCTTCGAGTGGATTTATCTGAATTTATCCTTATACTTATGGGGATGCGCGGATGAGAGGATATGTGAACCCTTGGTCATAAAGAACGGTTTACTCTAAGTGAAAAGAATCTCAAAAATGATTCCTTGTACATCAACCTACTGATTCATAGAGATGACGTTTACGAGGGTGTTTTGATTTAGTCGTGAAACATTGAGAGTAGAAATCCGCCTAGTGCCTTTCCTACGATAGGGTGACCACTGAGTGTTTCCCAGAAAACTTGATTTATCGACCCGCGTTTTTGCCATGTCTAACCTTAAAAGGAACATTTCATGAGCGCAAAGACTTCTTAACAAATTTTTTAAAACTGCCACCCAAAGTGGCTCAAGAGTTTTTAACAAAGATTTTAATAGTAAGCTTTATCCCCAACGGAGGGCGAGAAGAAGCTTGTTCCATACATGATGTAGTCTAATACGAAAACCTTCAATAAAATCAACCAAGGGAGTTTTGAAAAACCTTTAAACGTTTGATGTGATAACATAAACCGAACGAAGTTCTTAGTAAATTCAGAAGTATGTACAACGTGTACCATTTTGCACAAACTATTTGACTTAAGTTAAGCAACTCAATAAAGGAGCGACTTTTAAAAAACTTGAAGGTATAACTTAGTATGTACTAACCCAAAATAAGTAAGGGTAAATTTATTCATATATGATTTTATAAATCGCATAAGTGATAGAAAAGTTTTTAGTACTTTCATTTGTCCATAAATCTCGTGAGGACCGCTCAAATAATCAACGTGTAAAATTTTTGATAAACATTGTTTTTTGTATTTCAGAGGTTACGATTTGAAAAAGATTGAGTGGAAAATCTTTGAATCGTCGATTGACATGTTACTAGGTAATGAAAACTAATGAATTAAATGTAGTTTTGATGATTATCAGGGACTTAAGTCTTTGGCCCAAAAATGTTCACGTGCGAAGCCGTTGCTAAAAAGTGAGGTACGAAGGATAGAGCATGAGGACGAGAAGCTAATCGCTTCTTGACTTTGCAAGATGCCAAACAGGTTATGGCTAATATTAAAGTCGGAATACTAATGATATTAATATCACTAAATGAGAATCCTTTGGAAAAAGTCAGGACTTAGGGTTACGTAAGAAAGAGCATTGCTCCGACCGGTGTGACAAATGAGATTCCTGGGTAATGCAGTAATTTTGAATGGTTTAAGTGTTAGTGGATGCCCGAAGGTTCTGCATGATGTGGTAGTAAGTGCCTTCATCACATACACACACACACACACACATGAAACTCTCAATTTCGACGGTTGTAAAGTCTTCATGATGACTTGGATACGAATAAGCAACGAAGAATTTTGTATAATAAGCAATGAAATTTTTTTTATAGAAATCGTTTAAGGTGACAACGTAAGAAAAGAAACGAAGTTCTTAGTAAACTGGGTTATGTACAACACGTACCATTCAGAGTAAGATATCTTTTGAATAAAAGATTTGATTTGTAAAAGTGAAAGTAAAATTTCATATGTATTTGTCAAAGATAAGAAATCATTTACTTTATTTTATATACGATTTCAAAAATTTGCACGAATGGTAAATAAAATAAATTTATTTTTATAAAACTTTGAGGGGATCGTACCGTAAAATAGTGTGAATAAAATTTTGGCAAACAAAATTTTCATATTTCGGAGGTTATAAGTTGGAAAAAGATTCATGAGTAAAAGAATTTTGAAAATTTTCAGGTGATATTTGAGCAAAAATGTTACGTGGTAATGAAAACTGTTGAGTTTAAATGTAGTTGATGACTATTATTAGGGCATAAGTCCTTCGACCAAAAATGCTTAAGTGTGAAGTTGTTGCTTATAAGTGAGATACGAATGGGAGAATATGAGGATGAGTATTTATCACTCATTGATTTTGGAAGATTTTGAACTGGTATGACTAATATCGAAGTAGGAAGGATGATGTTGTGATTATCATCGAATAAGAAATCTCTCGAAATAAGTTAGGATCCAGAGTCGTGTAAGAATAAGTATCGGATAAGATTCTTGGGTAGTCCTTAAGATAGAATTTGAATCGCCGAAGTGACGGGATACAATTTCCTTTATGTATCATCGTGTAAGTTTATCAATTGTATCGGTTTCTTTCATGGCTAGAAAGTGAGCAGATTTGGTGAGATGGTAAATGATAACCCAGATAGTGTCATAACCGCCTACCGTTTTTGGTAGCTTCGTGATAAAATCTATTGTTATTCCTTCCCATTTCCATTGTGGGATTTCGGGTTGTTGTCATGCAACTAATAAGGTTCAGCTTCGGGCTACTTCTCTCCCCGTAAACTATTAACGGCTCACCATTCTCGCGAGGTACACGAATGACCTTCTCACTATAAATAACTTTCGCTTTCATCCTTGAAAGCTAGTCCATTCAAACTATTTCATCAAAGCTTCCTAACTTGATGAGTATTAGGTTAATCTTAAGGTTCATTCCAATCAAATCTTATTATACTACCGTGAAAAATTCTATCATTCTCCTCAAATAACATCCGCTTGTGCATATGTAACTAATCCTTTCTACTACTACTTTAAACTTCCAAGTTTTGTTGACATGAGGTCATCTCCAAATGATCCACCTTTTAATTTTAAGGTACTACCTTAAATCATTCCTCTATCTCTGCCAGCTTACCATTAGCTTGTCCTATAGAATACTTAACTCTCATGGTTGTTAATGGCTTATTAGTCATAACACTAAGGTTCTTAGATATAAGGTTTCTATCGCTCTAGTATTAAACAACTCCGAGACAATAAAATGTCATGACAAAACGTACCCTAACTAAAAATCAGGATCCATGCGAGTCTCCATAGCTGAGATAATGATTGCTCTACAGTAAGTAAGTCCAAAGTTTTTCCTATTTAAGAACTTTGTCCTTAAGTGTCCAGAGTGTCTATATCCATAACAAATTTTCGGGTTATCATTTCTGCAATCAAGGCCCTTTTTGTACAGTATCTGGGCTACGTGGTTATTCTTTCCCTACCTCTAATAGACCATAATGCGTATACTCAAGTGGTTCCTATCTAGATTTTATCTGAATCACTTCATATTCCTTATATAGTAACATTGGGACCTCTGCATAATTCACTTCAATATAATTACGCTGGCCTGGCGTCATTATATTGTACTAAATCATATGTTCATTCCAATATCACTCTATATGGTCAATGTAACGTGATCACTTCCAGTTCTACTCAATTTCATCCAACGGTGCTTTATCTATGCTATCTCAAAACAAAATCTACATAATTAATCTCACGGTTTCTCGGTGTGGGTGCGTAGGTTCCGTAGGTCATGCACCAATGCCTAAATGCCCCGAAATTTCTTTAAAATGTTCGGGTTCAGGTAACATCGTTAGGTTCCTTTCTAGAAATTCAATCTAGGTCTCGCGTTGAGTTGTACGTGTAGCAAGTAGTAATACGATATGTCTTGAGGCGACTCCCAAGTCTTTGGGTATAGCTGAGCATCAGTATAAGGCACTCTGACCTTATGAAAGGAGATGTCCTCCTGACTTCCCCAATGCCTAAGAGTGTTAGGGTCCTAAATCCAGAAGTGTCGTTAGATCATCGAGTAGTGGTGAAGAACGAAAGAGATAAGTGACGGTCATGAAAGCGTACGGGATACGGGTCACCTTACAGGAAGTGAACAACCTTCTAATGTTCATATGTTGTACGTAGTTAATTAGAGTGAGATCGGGGTGCGGTTACTCCGACAAGTCCTCACATATCTCCTCCTCCGAGGATCAACTTTAGTGGGCGCGTAATCCGAGGGGTACTCCTCCAAGCTTGCGTGAAGTAATGTTTCGATCTCCGGAACGGTGGAACGACAGTAACAGGTGGATTACAATACTAATCCTTAGGGTTAGACGAGTGGGAAAAGGGTTCAGAAAAACATCTGAACTAGGAAAGATAAGTTTTCCAAGTCGGTACAGCGAATAGTAGGTATGAAGCAAGCACGTAATCAGGCACTACAGCAACCTAGATCGTCTACAGCAGTATATAGCATGGCAATATTAACAGTACTAAATAGAAGTAACATGCAATCGAAAGCAGAGAGTAGTATGCAGTAGCGAGGATACGCAATAGCATACAGCGAGTTCACATAGCAGTAAGAGTAAGCAGTAGCATGCAGCAGATCATATGGCAGTATAAGTAAGCAGTAACATGCAGCAGTAGTAAGCAGTAACATGAAGTAATATCTACCAGTAGCATGTAGCAGTTTCACAGAAACAAGTAAACGAGCAAGTTGTAGATTAGTCATATTAGCGAATCCTACTCGACTCGGTCAAGACTCACTAATGCAACCTAATTTCCTACAACCAATGCTCTGATACCAAATGTGACGCCCCGTACAAAACCATTGTGTACGATTCGTCAACAACAGGATCTTTACATGGTCGAATACTATATGTTGTTTAAAAACGAGTTTTGCATTCAAGAAAAAGATAACTTCAAATGTTTTACTAAAGTTAACGTGACACAAAAGTCATTACAAAACCAGTAATCCAAAATAACATAAGTTAGAATGCAAAATATAAGTTCCATGATTGAGACATCTCTAAGTAATGCAGCGGAAATCTAGCATAGCAGGTCCGTAACAACAAGTCTATAACAGCAAGTTTATAATACCAAGGCAGCAAGTCTAATAGTGAAAGCAACAACGTCTAAGCACCGGAGAAATACATGCTTAAAAAGTCAACACGAATGTTGGTGAGCAATAGTTTATCTGTAATCAGTAATGTAATGTAGGCCACGAGATTTTAGTGCTTCAACCAGCGTTTCAAATCAGTATTTCAAATCATTATGATAAAGTATATGCTTATCCGTGGGCACCCGGTAACTAATTTAACGTAATATTACCCCCTAAAAGTACACTTGGCGAGTGCGTAAGTTTACGAAGTATTAAACACCCGTTAAATGCTAGCGCGACTAGCCCGATTGGGGATGTCAAACCCTATGGATCCATATCTAAGATTCGCGTTCACTAGTTCAAAAACCAATGACTAAACGTTACCGAGCTAAGGGGAAAGTTTATGTCATTGTATAAACCACACACATATAAAGTTTAAGTACTCGTGCCTAGTATGTAAAATGTAAAAAGCGCATGTATTCTCAGTCCTAAAATAGTTAAAGTAAAAAGGGATGCTATAACTCACAGTGATAAGAGCGGTAAAGTCGATAATGAAAGTATGCAGGTAGTAAGTCGGTCCGAAAGGTCGTCAACCTAAGTAAAAGCTTACTAGGTCAGTATGTTATCCTCATAAGTTCTAATAGTGCATAAAATAAGTTTAAGTGTCATCATCATCATCATTCATCATCATAAAAGCGAAGTAAGTTTGACAAGAATAGAGATCGAAACAATAGGCTGACTTCGGTCAGCTGCTACGACCTCTACGTAAATCTAAAAGACGTAATCAGTGGTTATGGCTCCGTATATGAGTCCCCTAGTTGCTGACCAATTTCCAGAACCAAACTCATCTTCGTTTGACCGTGGCGACGGTTTAAGTGCGAGTAGGTCAGAAATTTCAGCACAACGGTAATAGGGTGTAGTGACTTTCGGAAGGCCATAAATCCTAAACCGTAACTCGGATTAAGACGAGGTCTAAACGGAAAATCATCTACTTGAACCGAAATAACTAAAAATTAACTTTCCAGAATCCCAGGTGGTCTGATCAGATCCCGAAAACAGTAACCAACGTGCTCCGGTAGGGTTCTTAGTGCTTGATGCTCATCACGGTTCTCATTCTTGATGCTTATAGCTTCAAGTGTACAACTCGTTGATGGGTTAGCATCACCTTGACCAAGATTATACCATCAACACACAATATGTTAAGACTAAGTAAGAACACAACTCATTTAAGAGTCTTAGATGGATGATGAACCAAGGTTACATCATATCCTTAGTCTTAACACAGTTACAAGTTACATTTACAACTAAAGCTACAAACTTTACTTCAATCAAGAAAGTATGAACATAATCTAAGTCAAATAAAGTGATGAAACCCTAAGCTAGAGAGCTTGGATCCCTTTCACATAAGTTATAAGGTCACAAAGCTAGAAAGCTTTAACCTTTAGTGTTCTTGAGGAACTTGAAGCATAAAGCTTAGATCTTTAAGTTACATGAAGACCATAAACACAAGTTTTGATCTTTATAACAAAGTAATGTGATCATAAGTTAGAAAACTTAGATCCATCAAAAGATATAAAGATTCAAGCTAGAAAGCTTGCATCTTGGTTGTTCTTGAAGATCTTGAAGCATAAAGCTTGGATCTTTAAGTTACATGAAGATTACAAACACAAGTCTGAATCTTTATAACAAAATAACAAGATTAAAGTTAAAAGATATAGATCTACAAAGTAGGTGAAGATTCACAGCTAGAAAGCTTGAATCTTCCATGTTCTTGAAGGATTCAAATCCAAGTTTGAATCTACAAGATGTAATTAAGATCAAAGCTAAAAAGCTAGACCCATGATGATGATGATGATGATGAATTCGTGAGAGAGAGAGAGAGAGAGAGAGAGAGGAAGAAGAAGAAGAAGAAAAAATCAATACTTACACTTTTTAGAGAGAGAAGGATTAGAGAGAGAATTAGAGAGTGAGTGTGTGTGAATTGCAAATGAAAGCAAGTGTAAAATGGATGGAATAAGGCTTGTATTTATAGGTGAATGAGGTGAGGGGAGGGGAGTGGTGGCCGTGATTTTCGTGGGGGGACAAGGGAGACCATCTTTTGCTTTTTGGTTAATGGTTGTCTAAAGTTGGTGCTTATGTTAGGATCCCATGCAACATTAAGGATAATACTTGACATAAATGCTAGCATGCTCCCTCTATTAAATGGGCATTTGTCTTACATATTAATGGGTCACTAGTTATTAATAATTTTACTAATTAAATAGTCCACTAACTAGTGTAGGGTGGGATAAGGCCCAACAAGGTAGAAAGTCCAACAAGACTAACTAGTAAGCATACGTAAATTACTACGGGTAATTAAGCATCCAAAAATCCAAGTAATTATTATTATAAAATAATAATTAAGATTTCGTAGTCATAATATTCCGATTACGACAAAAGTTAAACGTGTACGCAGTACGCGGTTTGTTCGTAACGTCAAGTGACACTAACGGTCATAAAGGTTTTCGGTGATCAAGTTAAGTATCCTACGTACCTAAAGGCACATTTTAACATATAAATGAAAGTAAGCCATGTATATAAAGATTCCAGAGTATAAGATAGCACAGTACGCACAAATACGCAGTTTCGCAAAAACACAAGGCACAAAAGCAAGTCGAAAAAGTCGGGTCGTTACAGATTGTGTGTCATGAGAAAGCTGTTCGTATTACTAATGTGGTTGGAGAGCCGCTGATGGTTTTAGGGATAAGAAATGCAGACAGTTAAATCTTATTAGCTGTTTGAAAGTTCATAAACATCTTCGCAAAGGTTGTCATGCTATTCTAGCGCATGTTGTTGATTCTGATAGAGAAGGGAAAAGTGTTGGTGATCTTCATATTGTTAGAGATTTTCCCGAGGTATTTCCCGAAGATTTACATGGCCTTCCGCCGCAACGCGCGGTAGAATTTCAAATCGATCTTGTTCCCGGTGCTGCTCCTGTAGGACGTGCTCCTTACCGACTTACGCCTTCCGAACTTCAAGAATTGTCGAGTCAACTCCGTGAGTTGTTAGACAAGGGTTTTATTCGTCCTAGTTCATCCCCTTGGGGAGCTCCTGTTCTGTTTATTAAGAAGAAGGATGGTTCGTTTTGTTTGTGTATTGATTATCGTGAATTGAATAAGCTTACCATTAAAAACAGTTACCCTCTTCCTAGAATTGATGATCTGTTCAATCAGCTTCAAGGTTCGTCTGTTCATTCAAAAATCGATCTTCGTTCCGATTATCATCAAATGCGTGTTAAAGAATCTGATGATCCAAAAACCGCTTTTCGCACCCGTTACGGTCACTACGAATTCCTTGTTATGCCGTTCGGATTGACAAATGCACCTGCTGTGTTCATGGACCTCATGAATCGTGTGTGCAGACCCTATCTGGACAAATTCATTATCGTATTCATCGACGACATCCTTATTTATTCTAAAAGTAATGAAGAGCATGAAGAACATTTGAAGTTGGTGCTTGATTTGTTGTGTAAAGAAGAGTTGTGCGCTAAGTTCTCTAAGTGTGCTTTCTGGTTAAGAGAAGCTCAATTCCTTAGAAATATTGTTAGTAAACAAGGAATACAAGTGGATCCTACCATGATTGAGGCAATCGAGAAGTGGGAAATTCTGAAAACTCCTACTCAGGTTCGTCAGTTTCTAGGGTTGGCAGGTTACTATAGAAGGTTCATTCAAGATTTCTCTCGTATAGCGAAACCTCTGACTGCTTTAATGCACAAGGGGAAGAAGTATGAGTGGAAGGATGAACAAGAGACTGCTTTTCAAACTCTGAAGAAGAAGTTGACTACCGCTCCAATATTGTCACTACCTGAGGGTAATGATAATTTTGTTGTTTATTGTGATGCTTCGCTCCAGGGCTTTGGTTGTGATTTGATGCAACGGAAGAAAGTTATTGCGTACGCGTCATGTCAGTTGAAGATCCACGAACAGAATTATACAACCCATGATTTAGAGTTGGGAGCTGTTGTGTTTACGCTTAAGATTTGGAGACATTATCTTTATGGGGTCAAGAGTACGGTGTACACCGATCACAAAAGTCTTCAACATATTCTTGACCAAAAACAGTTGAATATGAGGCAACGAAGATGGGTTGAGAAATTGAATGATTATGATTGTGAACTTTTATATCATCCGGGAAAGGCCAATGTTGTGGTCGATGCGTTAAGTCGTAAAGAGAGGGTTGAACCTCGCAGATTTAGAGCTTTGAATATGACGATTCGAACTAACCTCGCAAGGCAGATTCTTGAGGCACAACAAGAAGCCTTAAAGGATGAGAATTTTGTGAATGAGAATGTCAGAGCCATGGCTAAGAAGTTTGAGGTACGAACGGATGGTAATCGGCATTTTGAGGGACGACTTTGGGTTCCGAAGTTTGGTGACCTGCGATAACTTGTTTTAGATGAAGCTCATAAGTCGAGATACTCTATTCATCCTGGTTCAGGAAAGATGTATCATGATCTTAAGGAGCTGTATTAGTGGCCTAATTTGAAAGGTGATGTGGCTACGTATATGGCTAAGTGTTTGACCTGTGCTAAGGTTAAAGCTGATAATCAAAAACTGTCTGGACTTTTGGTGCAACCTGAGATTCTCGATTGGAAGTGGGAAAGTATTACGTTGGATTTTATTATTAAGTTACCGAGAGTTGCGGGTGGCTATGATACCATTTGGGTAATTGTAGATCGACTCACTAAGCCAGCTCACTTTTTGCCGATTAAGGAAACGGATTCGATGGAGACGCTTACTCATTTGTATTTGAAGGAGATTATTTCTAGACATGGTGATCCTGTATCAATTATCTCAGATCGAGACAGTCAATTTATATCGAGGTTTTGGCGATCCTTACAGGAAGCGTTGGGAACTAAGTTAGATATGAGCACCGCTTATCATCCTCAGACGGATGGTCAGAGTGAAAATACCATTCAAATGTTAGAAGATATGTTACGAGCGTGTGTTATCGATTTTGGTAATGGGTGGGATAAATAATTGCCGCTAGCTGAATTTTCTTATAACAACAGTTATCATACAAGTATTAAAGCCGCACCGTTTGAAGCTCTGTATGGTAGAAAGTGTAGGTCTCTTGTTTGTTGGAATGAGGTTGGGGATGCTCAACTCACAGGTCCAGAAATTATTCATGAGACTACCGAGAAGATCGTACAGATTAAGGAAAGATTGAGAACCGCCAGAAGTCGACAAAAGAGCTATGCCAATAAGAAAAGGAACGATATTGAATTTCAGGTCGGTGACCGTGTTATGTTGAAGGTATCACCTTGGAAGGGCGTGATACATTTTAGTAAAAGGGTAAAGTTAAGTCCTCGTTTTGTTGGACCGTTTGAGATCAGTGAGAGAGTTGGACCCGTGGCTTATCGTTTGAAATTTCCACAAGAACTCAGTGCTGTTCATGACGTTTTTCATGTATCGAACTTAAAGAAGTGTTTAGCCGAAGCCAAAAAGACTATTCCTCTGGAGGAACTTCATGTTGATAAGCAGCTACATTTTATTGAGGAACCTGGTGAAATTATGGACCGAGAGGTTAAGACTCTCAAACAGAGTAGAATTCCTATTGTTCGGGTTAGATGGAAAGCCAGACGCGGTCCCGAGTTCACTTGGAAGCGTGAAGATCAAATGAAGCAGAAGTACCCGCATTTGTTCCCAGATGCTGAGTCAACCCCTGCACCTACTTAAATTTTGGGACGAAATTTCCGTAACGGAAAGGTACTGTAATGACCCTACTTTTTCCGTTAATTATTTAACGACCGTTAACTATTATTCGTGCCACGTCATTTCTATGACCTATATTATTATTTTTGTAATATTTGTATTCATATTTTAAATTGTACGTTTATACGAATCGCGGATTTCTATCCGGCGAATCTTTTCGGTTTTCAAACCAACGGTCGAGCTTTTGGGATTTTTAAATCCTAAACATTTTAAATATGATATTTTAATGTCATATATTTATATATAGTGTTTATATATACTTCGTCGTGTATTTTTTATCTCTCCGATTATTTAATCGGGTAATAGCGTTTTCGCATTTCGGGTTTCGTTTGAGCGTTCGGGCCACAAGCAATTACACTTTATTCAAATTTTGGCTATGGGGCCCACCCCCATGACACCTCATCGGCCGAACCCTTTGTAGAAGGGGGAGAGCCTTATTTTTTTTTTCATTTTGTTTAACACTCCTAATTTTATTTCATTCCATCTAAACCTATTATTTCTTTTTGCTCTCATTTTCTTCCTCCTTCCCTTTGGTAGCTGTCGCCCAACTCATCACCATCATCATCATCTTCATCAATTTTGTACTTGGATCAAGGAGCTTTCAACACAAACGCGTTCCTCTCGTTCTCCTCTACACGTTTATATCTTCCAATTCTTGATTAGGGTATAATACCTAACCCTAGATTTTTTATTTTTTAATTATTTTACTGATTTTATATGTTATATTAGTAGTATGATGATTATATGTTATTGTATTGTTGATTGTATGCGTAGAAATGCTCGTTAATTCATGTTTTCGGTTTGATTGTTTTGGGACAGCGGTTTGATTGCTGTTTTCTGGAAATATAACTGATATAAAAGTGAAATTAAAGTGTTTAGATGAGTTCCTCTCATCAAGACATTAATTTTAGACTCCGGATTCATGTTATTTCGATTTCCGGAACATAAGTTATGATTAAAATGGTGTTTTGTTGAGATTAAAATGTAAAAACGAATTAGTACAGCCGTACAGGTATGGTCTGACTTTGTGACCATTTTTAGAGTCTTTAGGGTGTACTAGTGTGTTAGGATTGTTGATGGGATGAACTTTCATGTTCGGGTCATCGAAATCCGAGCCACGGATCACCCGTTATGACTAAAACATGTTTTTGAGCGGATTAAAGATCCAAACTGATTAGTGGCTGTAAGTCACGACTTGGTGACTGTTCTTGGGATGTTCTTGAGCATATTAAGGTGTCGGGTGGGTTGGTTAGGCAAAGATATATATAAGGCTCGCCGAAAACTGATTCCCGAGCCTCAAGTTATGACCCGATGAACTTTTAATTAAAACTTATGGTTATTAATTATGACTTATGATATAAATAATGAATTTCATTATTAATGAATTACTTATGATATAGAAAGTAATTAATTTAATTTAAGACTTATGATATATATATATTTATTATATCATTTATTAATTAATTATGATTTATTTAAACATTTAATTAAACTTATGATTAATAATACTTGTATTATTAATGAAAAATACTTATGGTAAGTATTAAAATTATATTATGAGATTATTATAATAAGACTTATAATAAGGATTAAATAATTATTTAATCATTATAAGGCTTAGTTATTATTTAATTATAATGTAATTATTAAATACTTACGATTTAATAATTATAATTAGAAACTTATGATATGATTAATAATTCATTATTAATTAATAATACTTATGTTATGATTTAAAATCTATTATTAATTAATAATACTTATGTTATGACTAATATTTAATTAATTAAATACATATGTTATATTAATTATATCATTTAAACTTATGTTAACTTTAATAATTCAATTTAATTTAATTAAACTTATGTTATGACATAATTATACATATATGACTTTAAATAACATTATAACCTGTATTATTAATATAACCTATACTTTAAAAATCAATGTTGACTATGTTTGACTAAGGTTGACTTTTGAGTTGACTTTCGGTTGACTTTGACTTTCAGTTGAATTTTGTTGACTTTCTAATTAAGGAAACTTTCCTAACTTATAAACTTTTTAAAAATGGGAACTTTCTAAATTTAGAAACTTTCCAAAAATAGAAACTTTCCAAAAATAGAAACTTTCCTAAAATAGAAACTTTCCTAAAATAGAAACTTTCCAAAAATGGAAACCTGCTAAAAATAGAAAGTGTGTGTCCGTACGATGTTCTGATCAAACCGATGCATGTTGAGTGTTGTTCTATGTCTTGCAACATGTACAATAGCTATCATACTAAGACTTGACCTAAGTTAGTTATTTATATCGACCTGCTTTATTTATAGGTCGGCGTTGTGATCATTCCTGATCACTTTACTTCGTTTGCTGTTCGCATAATTGTGTGGTTACTTCTTTTGCTATTAAGGTGAGTTATAGTCCCATTTTACATACTTTTCAAAGTATATTTTTGGAATGTGATTACATGCATTTTATTTTACGTTTAGACACAAGTGGCAATTAAATTTAAATTATTCGTTATGAGTTGAACAAAAATATTCCCTAGTCTGGTAACTGAAATCACTGGTTTCTACTGGTGAACGTGAATCCTACGGATAGATCTATCGGGTTTGACAACCCCATTTCGAGCTAGTCACGCTAGCAATTTATAATCAGAATGTTTAGTATATTTTGTTGTAGATACACTTGTTCAGTATATATTATTATTGTGTTTGGCAAGGGTAAATAAAGGGTTAAGTGGTTACCAGGTGGCTCATTGATAATGGAATAATGTTTTATGTTTTATAACATTTTAAATCATGTGGTCTAAAGTTTATACATTTATTTAAACCTATAATTCACTCAACATTTTTGTTGACAGTTTACTCGCATGTTTTCACAGGTACTTGAGTTTGTTTGATGCTTCCGCTGTGTTAGAAGAGTCTGCATACATTTGGGCAGATTTTTATTAAACTATTATGAAACTTTGAACTTGCATTCTATTTTAGAATAATTTAAACTTGTGAGTTTTGTTGACAATGTTTTATGTCAACTTTGGTATTTCAAATGTTGAGTTACTTAAACTACATATTTTTGGTATATTACCTTTTTGGGAAACTTTTGAAATAAAATAATGCAAATGTCATTTGTTAAATTCATTTAAGTCCGATCAAGCTGTGGGACCAAGTGACGGAGCTGGTAAGTGTTTTGACGGGGCCATCACACTTCTTCAGTACATTTACTTATGGCAAACACCGATTCAACCTTCTCGGTGTGACGACCCGAAAATTTTCGATCAAATTTAAACTTAAATCTTTTATGATTTCGACACGATAAGCAAAGCCTGTAAAGTTAAGTCTCAAAATTTTTGAACTGCTTTAATGTATTCAGTTAACCTTTGACTATTCCCGACGATTCACGAACATTGGTTTGTAAATAAATATGTATATATATTCTATAAATATAAATATAAGTATAAATATATAATTTGTTGAATTAATAAAGTATGCTGTAATTAATTCGAATTTAAAATGTAAAATAATACTTAGAATAATTAAACTATTGTTAATATATATATATATATATATATATATATATATATATATATATATATATATATGATTTTTATTCATAAATTATTGTTATATTGTAATATATATATAAGTATCAAATATTCAATGAATGCTATCATAAAGTGGGTGATATAATTATTAAATATTACATAAATAATAAACGGTAATATTAATATATTAAATGTAATTACAAGATAAGAATATAGTTGTTATAATAAAATTAACAATTCATTCATTATAATTATTAGTATTAATATCAACATTAGTAATATTAATATTATTATTATTATGGTTACTATTACAATTTTAAAGTTATGATTATTAAAATGAAGATTTTAAATATAAATATTATTATAAGAATGATAAAAATTTTAAATTAATTGTAATTCAAATATTGTTAGTTATCATTATTATTAATTATTATTAAACTTACAAATATATCATCATATTATTATTATTATCATTATTTTTAAGTTTATTATTTTTAGTATCTTATTAATATTATTATTATTCTTATTACTAATATAATTATTATTAATTAGTATTATTATTATTAATAATAATATAATTATTAATTATTAATATTAATTACATAATCTATAAAAATCATAATCTGGAGTACGATTTAATTCACCATCACAGTACATATAATTTGTTTTCTTGTTTGCTAAATCAAATTGATCGATTGTGTAATCACATGTAAAAAAAATCTGTTAGGAATCACTATCACAAATCAATTTAATCCCTCCTTTATCTGTGCACGTCCCCATCTGCTGTAATTCTTTTTATTTTTTATTTTTTTGTTCTGCACCAGATTCCTTGTCAACTAAATGGTGATTTCTGTTAGGCATCAACATCTCAATTCAATACACAACAAATTAGGAGCTATTATAAGTATTATTATCCATTCAATCACTCAGACCCATTCAATATTCAATATATTTCGAGAATTAAACAGAATAAAGAGTAACTCTCTGTTCTAAAAACTTTTTGGCCAAATCTTGATTTCGTATTAAATTTCAAAATGTATTAATGCAGTTTTGTTAGGAATCTTTTACTCAAAATATTTTCAAAATTTCAGCTTCCAATTCTTTAAAATGAATTCGAATTGTAGAGTCAAAGTTCATAATGAAAAAGTCAACTGTTTTTGTTCTTGGAGAAATTCGAATTCGTTTTAAGGTTTCAAGTCCAATTAACAATTCCAATATTTATAGGTATGAGTTGCAAACTATTTCATGAAGATTGCGTGGTCTAAAACGAAGTCAAAATCAAATTGAAGGATTTTTTTTTTATTTATCTTCGACGAGCAGCAGCAGTATAATTTTTTCTTTCTTTTTTTTTTATTTTTTTTCAAACCAACTAATCACAAATAGATGTTTTCTTTGTTGGATATTAAGTCTCAAAATCATTTAGTAATTACTATCAAGAGTATATTGATTATGAATGGATTAACATTTGAAGAAGATGATGATTTAGGGATATAGGTTATAGATATTAGAATAGGAGATTAATCAGAAAGATGGGCAATAGCCCGACAGTTAAGTGTGTTGTGGGTGTGCGAGAGGTCGTGAGTTCAAGCCCGGGCATGGGCAGCTATTTTTTTTAAAAGCTCGTTGAGGTAGTTTTCAACATTAAAAATTATTATTATTATTATTATTATTCTTATAATTATTATTATTATTATTTTTATTATGATTGTTATAATTATTGTTATTCTAATCGTTATTACTAGTATTATTACTTAATGTTATTATTATCATTATTATTAACTTAGTTATTATTAATATAATAAGTATTATTTTTATTATTATTATTAAGATTATGATAAAAAAAATTATTATTATATATTCATTAATATTGTTATGATTATTATTGTTATATATATCAAAATCAATAAAAGTATTTTTATTAAAATTTTAGAATTATTAGTATTATTAATATCGGAATTACTATTATCACTATGATTAAGATTAATATTATTATTATGAAAATAATACAAAATTATTTTCATTAATATTAGTACTTGTATCAATTTATAATTATTAGTATTATTATCATTAACATAGGTATTATTATTAGTATTATCATTATTATTATTAATATTACAAAGTATCATTAATAGACTTATCCGTTAAACATTAATATTAGTAATACTGTATGATTACTGAAATTTCTATTAAAACTATTAAAAATTACCATTATTATTAAAAGTATTATTTTTACTAAAACAAACATTATTATCGTTATCGGTATTATCTATATCATTATTATTAAAATAATTACGATTATGAAAATAAAAGTATTATTGACGTTATTAAAATTATAAGCATAAAAATAAAGATTATATATATAAATATATATTTAATACACATAACTTAACTATATTAATATATCTATATATAAAATGAAAATATATATAATGAAACTTATTAATCTACTATATATATGAATTACATCACTAATAATAATATATTTGTTCGATTACAATTATGCGTATTAATATATATACAAATGATATAGGTTCGTGAATCCAAGGCCAACCCTGCATTGTTTAATATCGTCATATGTATTTTTACTACAAAATACAGTATTGTGAGTTCATTTGATTCCCTTTTACTCTTTACATTTTTGGGACTGAGAATACATGCGCTATTTTTATAACTGCGTTATTAAATGCTTTTGAAATATATTTTGAACTGCGAATACATGAAATGCTTTTATAAATGTTTGACGAGATAGACACAAGCAAAACATTCCTCGAATGAATTATTATGCAGACAGAAGTTCTGTTGATTATTATTGAATTTGTTGGACGTGATGATTGCCACTAATTGTTGTGAATATTTTTCCCCTAATTATTATTGCTTGGTAACCTAAGAATTAGAAACGGGTATGGCTCTAATTCACGCGAATCCTGAAGGTAGCTACCGAGTTTAACACCCCCACCCAGAATGTTCACTAGACCGAACAGCTAGTGGGCATGGTGTTTAGTACTTCGAAGTTTATATATTATACAGGCGAGATGTTCTATTTTTGGAGATATTATTTATGCGTATTATATGTTAAGCTCGGTTACCATGTAGAGCAATGAAATCAAAATGAATGTTATGTATCGAGAGAATGATTTTTATACACAGGTTATGTGTATTAGTTTTGTGCACGAGATATGTGTACGATTATTAAAAATCGCGAGGCAACCTACGGGGGAGAAAAGGATACGAACCTACTCTGCCAAGCATTATGAAAAATGGTTTTGTACACGAGATAGTTGTACTGTATTTAAACCTTGTGGTCTATTAAAATGATGAATTTTATTGTTTATGATAAACCTATGAACTCACCACCTTTTGGTTGACACTTGAAAGCATGTTTATTCTCAGGTGTGAAAGAAATCTTCTGCTGTGCATTTGCTCATTTTAGAGATATTACTTGAAGTCATTCATGACATATTTCAAAAGACGTTACATTTGAGTCGTTGAGTTCATCAAGATTATTATTAAGTCAATTATAGTTGGATATATTAAGAAATGGTATGCATGCCGTCAACTTTCGATGTAATGAAAGTTTGTCTTTTAAAAACGAATGCAATGTTTGTAAAATGTATCATATAGAGGTTAAGTACCTTGAGATGTAACCAAATGTAATGTATTCGTCCAGATGGATTAGGACAGGTCGTTAAAGTTGGTATCAAAGCGGTGGTCTTAGCGAACCAGGTCTTACATTAGTGTGTCTAACTGATAGTTGTTTAGATGCATTAGTGGGTCTGGACTTCGACCGTGTCTGCATGTCAAAAGTTTGGCTTATCATTTCGTGTCGAAAATTACCTGCTTATAATTCTTAGGGAATCACTTGCTTATCATTCTTAATCTAGACATATCTTACTGTCTGGATTGCATGAATAGTGTATAGACAAAATTCATATCTTAGCGTATCTGTTACTGTAAACTTTGCCTGATATATTCCTTAAATTCCTCCGTAATCTACGAAATCTTTTGTTCTATATATATAGATATTCTATGTAATTAGAATACCATTTGATAGCCGAAAGTCATTTCATATCGAAAAATCCTTCATTCAATCGAACGAAATGGAACTCGCCACTAGTTCAAGTCCCTCGAATTCCGATATGGAGTTTCACTCGAGCTCCGACAGCAGTGTGACCGGAATGAACCAATCAATTAGCCATCATCTATTCTGGATGAATTAGAAATGGGTTCGTAGCCTACTTAATTATTAGAGACAAGAAGAAGGTGATCCCTTCTATCCACCAAATTGCCCTCTTGGCGATGAACCTGAAGCACTTACCGGCGAACCTGTTCGAAACACCATTTTCTCTCTCATTTCCAGAGTATCTCGCCACGACTATATCATAACTCAGATTCTAAACCTTATTCATTCGCTCGATCCTATCGACAATCATTCCAGAGTAATAACAAAAGTTAACGAGCTTCGCGCCCGAGTTGTAGCCTTTGAAAATATGGTGCAAAACGTACCAGCTTCAGCAACATCACCGGCACCAACAGTACCACCAACATCAATACCAGTACCACCAACAACCCAAGTTTTAACATCACATGCCTCAACATCTCATTATGTACCTCGAGTATAATCATCGTTCTACGAATCGTTCTACATCATTTATCTTCGTTCTACATGACGATTATATAATTTCTAATGTTTTAGAGATTATGTGTTCTAGTTCTAACGATAAATCAAATGAGATTAATATCATATTAACTCATTAAATCTATGATTACATCTGAAGAAAATATATATGTATATATGTTTTCATAAAGATTGTAATTAAAAATTCTTTTGTACAAACTGTTAATGGTGAAAACATTTTAACGGGTAGGTAATACCAGAGGAATATTTAAATTTCACATTAATAAGTTACACTGTACATTCTTCGAATCTGATTCAACAATCATTTACTATCCTACTTACATCCACAGATATACGTATCCGTTCACTGCAGAATAACCATTTTCATTCAATTTCATAATTGGATTTTGACCTATCAGAATCCAACAAGTGGCATAATGAAAAAAATATTTGACAAAATAAAATTTGTTAGAAACAAACAAATTAACAATGAGAAATTTTGTTAAGAATCCACGCTAATAAAATCCTAGCTAACTGTTCCTAGCTAACTATTAATTCCTTATTACATTTTATTTATTGCAATTTATTTATCGCAATTTATTTATCGCAATTTTAATTCTCGCAATTTTATTTATAGTCATTTAATTTCTGTTATTTATTTTACGCACTTTAAATATCGGGACACATATACAATGTTTTGACATATCATATTGACGTCATCTATATATATTATTTGGAATAACCACAGACACTCTATATGCGGTAATGTTCAAGTTAGCTATACAGGGTTGAAGTTGATTCTAAATAATATATATACTTTGAGTTGTGATCGAGTCTGAGACATGTATATAATGAGTCACGACACGTATTAATTAATTCAAATATTATATATTAAACTATATATAAATTGTTGAACTACTAATTGTGGACTACTAACTGTGGACTAATAACATTGGACAATTAAAATGAATTAAAATATTAATTATAACATATGAAACTAAACATTTCTTCAAGTTTGCCACTTGATTTCATCTTAAACCTCATTTGTATCTCGACAATCAACGGTGTGGGGCGTCAGAGGCTGTTGTTTACAATCTGCGTTCAAACCTTTCATGATTCTTGAAAACATCTCAATCGAGAGGATGAACCAACCGCACTTCATCTATGGAAGAAAAGATTGATGCATATAGTTATGCACCTGAAAACACTCGGAACTTGAGTAAACGTTTAACACGTATCTGTGCTAGCTCCTTTGGCATTGTTATTACCGAAAATAACTTTGCAATCTCTTTCCAAATTAGCCAGTTTGGTCACAGCTCCAGCAAACCAACTTCGACTTTCATTCGAATTAGCCTTATTATAATCTTGATATATAAGTTTGCTTTTCATCATCGTTACCGGAGAACTGTTTATATTCCACCATATTAGCAGTAAACTTACCAGCAACTTCATTACTCATTGACTTAAATCTCTCCGAAGAACCATTACATTTGTTCATTAAAACCCTATCATATATTCATCCGCATCTTGTAACGAGAATTGCCATACCAATTACCGAGAATTTACAATCAGCATTTTGAATCTCGCAACGTTTCTGCATCAACAGTTATATGTATACATATAACATTCACTTCCTAGAATTATGATCTCCATTCTGAAATTCAGAACAACACCCAGTCTGCGAATCAATACTCTGAATTTTTAAAATTTGAATGAAGCAACAAAAATTGTAAACGACCTTAACAGCCAAAAGTTTGATGATAAAGAATAGTGTGTTGGAAAAGCTCAGAAAAAGAGAAGGTTTGGAACTGAAAAACAGATTGAGCAAACTATGAAAGAGGCTGTGAACAAATCGCAAAGCCTAAACCTACCTTCAAAGAATCCAAATTATTCAGTGTCTGTTGAAGTCATTATCGAATACCTTGCTCCTGACTCTAAACCTTTACGAATAATTCTTCTCCATCATCCATCAATATTAGAAATTCTAAGATACTATTATATCTTTCATTATAAATATCCTCAATATTTTTGAGGATATCTTCATAACTATTTTTATCTGAAATCAATTATCTCTTCGAGCTATCTGTATTACATCATAAAGGAAACTGTTTAGTTTCTATATTCTGAAAACCTTTGAGTTTAAAATATGAACGTTTTTGAAGTAGTGTTGGGAACTGAAGCATGAGTCAGTATAATATAATGACACTTGATCAACGTGATTATATTACAGTAAGTCATGATGAGTTTCTAATATAATGTGATGATTCACAGATCATAACGTCATCATGTGCCATATTACACGACTCTTACATTTTACTTATCTCCAACCATATCGAGAACATATCTTCCTGGTAGTTCTATCTTTTCTCTTGAATTCGGGTAATTTAACCAATCAAGATCGTGCTATTACAATCTCTCTCTTAGAACATTAGTCATGTTCATTCGAAACTTCATACCTACGAATTCTGGACCATTATTCGTTTGACTTAAAGTCGGAAAGAGAAAGCAAAAGTATGGAACTCCAAAATATAAAGGAAACAAAGAGGGTGAATTTATAGTGAAATATCAGACGTAGCAATCGAGACAGATTACCGCATTTGATTAAAGAGGATCCTAATTTCCTTGTTTGCCGAAGAATCAAATCTTATATAGATTTCGAAGATTTTCTTTAAATTTTTTGAATTCTGGAAATCCACCGTGACTACGTCAAAAGTTAAATCTCTATTTCACTCTTTTGTGATAGCTTCATTCGTACTCTTCGAATAATCAAATCATTTTATCTATATTATCAATAATGATAAAACTATAATTTTCAGCTCGTATGCGTCATGAAAACATACTTATTGTCAGCCATGACCATCCCAATCAAATTTCGGGACGAAATTTCTTTAACGGGTAGGTACTGTGACGACCCGAAAATTTCCGATCAAATTTAAACTTAAATCTTTTATGATTTCGACACGATAAGCAAAGCCTGTAAAGTTGAGTCTCAAAATTTTTGAACTGGTTTAATGTATTCGGTTAACCTTTGACTATTCCCGACGATTCACGAATATTGATTTGTAAATAAATATGTATATATATTCTATAAATATAAATATAAGTATAAATATATAATACGTTGAATTAATAAAGTATGATGTAATTAATTGGAATTTAAAATGTAAAATAATACTTAGAATAATTAAACTATTGTTAATATATATATATATATATATATATATATATATATATATATATATATATATATATATATATATATATATATATATATGATTTTTATTTATAAATTATTGTTATATTGTAATATATATATAAGTATCAAATATTCAATGAATGCTATCATAAAGTGGGTGATATAATTATTAAATATTACATAAATAATAAACGGTAATATTAATATATTAAATGTAATTACAAGATAAGAATATAGTTGTTATAATAAAATTTACAATTCATTCATTATAATTATTGGTATTAATATCAACATTAGTAATATTAATATTATTATTATTATTATGGTTACTATTACAATTTTAAAGTTATGATTATTAAAATGAAGATTTTAAATATAAATATTATAACAAGAATGATAAAAATTATAAATTAATTGTAATTCAAATATTATTAGTTATCATTATTATTAATTATTATTAAACTTACAAAAATATCATCATATTATTATTATTATCATTATTTTTAAGTTTATTATTTTTAGTATCTTATTAATATTATTATTATTCTTATTACTAATATAATTATTATTAATTAGTATTATTATTATTATTATTAATATAATTATTAATTATTAATATTAATTACATAATATATAAAAATCAGAATCTGGAGTACGATTTAATTCACCGTCACAGCACATATAATTTGTTTTCTTATTTGCTAAATCAAATTGATCGATTGTGTAATCACATATAAACAAAATCTATTAGGAATCACTATCACAAATCAATTTAATCCCTCCTTTATCTGTTCACGTCCCCATCTGCTGCAATTCTTTTTATTTTATTTTTTGTTCTGCACCAGATTCCTTATCGACTAAATGGTGATTTCTGTTAGGAATCAACATCTCAATTCAATACACAACAAATTAGGAGCTATTATAAGTATTATTATCCATTCAATCACTCAGACCCATTCAATATTCAATATATTTCGAGAATTAAACAGAATAAAGAGTAACTCTCTGTTCTAAAAACTTTTTGGCCAAATCTTGATTTCATATTAAATTTCAAAATGTATTAACGCAGTTTTGTTAGGAATCTTTTACTAAAAATATCTTCAAAATTTTAGCTTCCAATTCTTTAAAACGAATTCGAATTGTAGAGTTAAAGTTCATAATGAAAAAGTCAACTATTTTTGTTCTTGGAGTAATTCGAATTCATTTTGAGGTTTCAAGTCCAATTAACGATTCCAATAGTTTATAGGTATGAGTTGCAAACTATTTCATGAAGATTACGTGGTCTAAAATGAAGTCAAAATCAAATTGAAGGATTTTTTTTATTTATCTTCGACGAGCAGCAGCGGTATAATTTTTTCTTTCTTTTATTTTTTTTATTTATTTTTTTCAAACCAACTAATCACAAATAGATGTTATCTGTGTTGGACATTAAGTCTCAAAATCATTTAGTAATTACTATCAAGAGTATATTGATTATGAATGGATTAACATTTGAAGAAGAAGATGATTTAGGGATATAGGTTATAGATATTAGAATAGGAGATTAATCAGAAAGATGGGCAATCGCCCGACGGTTAAGTGTGTTGTGGGTGTGCGAGAGGTCGCGAGTTCAAGCCCGGGCGTGGGCAGTGATAATGCTAAAAACGAACATATATTTCATAGCATTATTCCTCAAGAAAGACAAGCTTTTAGTTGCAATTGTTCTATTTACAAGTGATATTCGTTTAAATAATAAAAGGTGAAGACAAAAGACAGATTCGACGATTTGAAGACGCAAACGACCAAAAAGCTCAAAAGAACAAAAGACAATCAAAAAGGTTCCAATTATTGATAAGAAACGTCTCGAAATCACAAGAGTACAAGATTCAAAACGCAAAGTACAAGATATTAAATTATACGCGAGGACGTTCGAAAATCCGGAACCGGGACTAGAGTCAACTCTTAACGCTCGACGCAACGGACTAAAAATTACAAGTTAACTATGTATATAAATATAATATAATATATAATTAATTATATTAATTATATATATATTATATATATATATTATTAAAACCGTCGGCAGCCAGAAACTCCAAGGGAGTAAATTGAAAATACCTCTCCGCGACTCGCGGAGTTTGAAGGGCTTTTTGCCGCGAGTCGCGGAGCCCCAAAATTCATTTCTGGCTATAAAGCCAACCGAATTCTGATCGAATTTTACATCTTATTTTTTCTCAATCTCTCTCAATATATACGTAATATATTTATATTTATAATTTATATTTTAATTTTAATTATAATTCTAATAATAAGGGTATGTTAGCGAATGTTGTAAGGGTGTAAGTCGAAATTCTGTCCGTGTAACGCTACGCTATTTTTAATCATTGTAAGTTATGTTCAACCTTTTTATATTAATGTCTCGTAGCTAAGTTATTATTATGCTTGTTTAAAACGAAGTAATCATGATGTTGGGCTAATTACTAAAATTGGGTAATTGGGCTTTGTACCATAATTGGGGTTTGGATAAAAGAACGACACTTGTGGAAACTAGGCTATGGGCTATTAATGGGCTTTATATTTGTTTAACTAAATGAAAGTTTGTTAATGTTAATATAAAGATTTACAATTGGGCGTTCCTATAAATTACCATATACACTCGATCGGACACGATGGGCGGGGTATTTATATGTACGAATAATCGTTCATTTAACCGGACACGGGAATGGATTAATAGCCACTAGAATAATTAAAACAGGGGTGAAATTACATTCAAGGGTAATTGGTGTAATTGTTAACAAAGTAGTAAAACCTTGGTTTACACGCAGTCGATAACCTGGTGTATTCATTTAACAAAGTATTAAAACCTTGTTACAATTCGAATCCCCAATTAGTTGGAATATTTATCTTCGGGTATAATAATAATTTGACAAGGACACTTGCAATTTATATTTATGACTGATGGACTGTTATGGACAAAAACCAGACGGACATATTGAATAATCCAGGACAAAGGACAATTAACCCATGGGCATAAAACTAAAATCAACACGTCAAACATCATGATTACGGAAGTTTAAATAAGCATAATTCTTTTATTTCATATTTAATTTCCTTTATTTTATATTTAATTGCACTTCTAATTATCGCACTTTTATTTTATCGCATTTTTATTATTCGCAATTTCATTATCGTTATTTACTTTACGCTTTAATTTAAAGTCTTGTATTTATTTTATATTTTACATTAGGTTTTAACTGCGACTAAAGTTTTAAAATCGACAAACCGGTCATTAAACGGTAAAAAACCCCTCTTTATAATAATAATATTACTTATATATATATTTGTATTTTTAATATAGCGTTGAGCTTTGCTTAAAGATCTCCCTGTGGAACGAACCGGACTTACTAAAAACTATACTACTGTACGATTAGGTACACTGCCTATAAGTGTTGTAGCAAGGTTTAAGTATATCCATTCTATAAATAAATAAATATCTTGTGTAAAATTGTATCGTATTTAATAGTATTTTCTGCGTAAAATATAAGCTATTTTATATACACCTCGTTCGACATCAAGTATTTTTGGCGCCGCTGCCGGGGAACTACTCTTAAAAGCCGGAAGCGCAACGCTAATAATAATAAAAAAAAAAAAAAATATTTTTATTTACTTTTATTAAAAGTCGTTTTTGTAAAAATTACGTTTTAATCATTCAAAAATATAAAAAGAAAAACAAAAATATAAGTATTTTTAGGATTTTGTTAAATATTTAAGTTTTATAAGTTTCTTTATCTTTATTTTAATTTATAAAAATATAAATTTTATAAAAAATCGTTTATTTAAATTAAAAACAGAAAACAGAAAAATAAATAAAAATAAAAAAAAAGAAAAACGCGTAAAAAGTACTACCTGTCAACAGAATTCCTGAACCCCGCGACTTGCGGGGTTTTCCTCTTTATTCACCGCAACTCGCGGAGGGTTTCTGACACACGGACAAAACCCTAATCACGGGTTTTAATTTATTATTATTATTATTAATTACTTAATTATTATTATTATTATTAATTTTAGTTTTATTTTTACTTTTTACTTTATATATGTATTTAGTTTTAATAAGTTTTTATTAAATTGTAAAATTAATAGTTTAGTAAAATAAATAATATAAAAATAATATTTTTATAAAAATTGTACTTTTTATAACTTTTTGTATATTTTTATATTTTGTACCTTTTTAATCGTTGTAGCGTAATATTTGTATTTTTTAGCTCATAATTAATTTTAAACTTAGTTTTAGCTATAGTTATTTTTACTCCTAGATTTTTAGGCTTTGCCGTAGAATTCCTTAAGTGCTTTTTCTTTAGACTAAGAATTAGGTGCTTTAGAATTTTGCGACGCCTTTTTAAGTTTTAGTTTCTTTTTAAGTTATTTCCATTTGGGATTTAGTTTTTCCTGTAAGCTTTAATATTTTTAGACCTTTTACTATGTATCAATTATCATTCCAATTAGTAATTTCAATTTGCGATTATAATTTTAAGTTAGTTGTAGTAATAAGGTTAAATTAGTTAAGTATTTTTAAATTTTGATAAGTTTCTTTTATTTTTCCGTCACCTTTTATTTTTCAACCATTTTTTTTTCTTTTTCGACATTTTTCGACGCGCAATCTTTTTCTCTCTTATTTCTCGCCATTCTAGTTTTAGGACTTAGAATTTTATTCTACTTCTTATCTAAATTTCTTAAAATTACGAAAATTTATTTTAAGTGGTTAAATTGATAGACATCAAAATTTTCTGGTTCGTAGTAATAGTTGGATTTGTACGTGGACCGGGTTATTGGAGCCAAACAGTCCTCAATTATATTGAGACCAAACGAATCCTGCCCCTCTGCTGCATCTTTTGGCTATTCGAAACGTGGGCAAAATCAGAAAAGTCTATTGATTGGATAACTTATTATAATTTTTCTTTCCTTTTTAAAACTAATAGGATATTCTGTGAATGCACCGAGCAAGACGTTCACCACCTTTTGTACGTTCACCACCTGTAACTAGATCAAGACATCGTTTAACAAATATAACCGCCGTTGATTTTTCTTTAGAATCGTCATCCAGTCGACCAAGTACTTCAGTTCAAATTTCCGATAATCCATTTTTTGAAACAAACCTCACAATTGAGAATCCAGAAAATATTCAGGAACGGTTCATAGATCCTGAACCATTAAACTTTCCTCCGGAACCACCAATCATTCAAACAGAGATTGTTGAGGAACGAACTATTAAATCAGAATCATTTAGTGATACCGATTCAACAAATTCAAATATGGAGAATCTGGAACCTTTAAGTATGGAAGACCGAATGAGAGCTAAACGCACTGGCCAAGGTCACGCAATTACTCATCCAGACATTAATGCGCCAGATTATGAAATCAAAGGACAAATTTTACACATGGTGACTAATCAATGCCAATTTAGTGGTGCGCCGAAGGAAGATCCAAATGAACATCTACGTACCTTTAATAGGATCTGCACACTATTTAAAATACGAGAAGTAGAGGATGAACAGATATATCTCATGTTATTTCCCTGGACTTTAAAGGGAGAAGCCAAAGATTGGTTGGAATCGTTACCTGAAGGGGCGATCGATACATGGGATGTTTTAATTGACAAATTTCTTAAACAATTCTTTCCTGCATCTAAAGCCGTAAGACTTCAAGCAGAAATTGTTACGTTCACACAGAAGCCAAATGAAACTCTATATGAGGCGTGGACAAGATATGGAAAGTTGTTAAGAGGATGTCCGCAACATGGTTTAGACACCTGTCAAATAGTACAAATATTTTACCAAGGATGCGACATCACTACAAGAAAAGACATAGATATAGCAGCTGGTGGTTCTATTATGAAGAAAACCGAAACTGATGCTTACAAAATTATTGATAATACTGCTTCCCACTCACATGAGTGGCACCAAGAAAAAGACATCATTAGATCATCTAAAGCAGCTAGAGCCGATTCTAGCCATGACTTAGATTCCATTTCCGCAAAGATAGATGCTTTCGAGAGACGAATGGAAAAGATGACTAAGGATATTCATGCTATACGAATTAGTTGTGAGCAGTGTGGAGGACCACATTTGACAAAAGATTGTCTCAGTATTGAATTAACAATGGAACAAAGAGAGAATATTTCATACATAAACCAAAGGCCTGGAAATAATTATCAGAATAATTATCAACCGTCAAGACCGATTTACAATCAAAACCAGAATTATAACCGAAATATTCCATACAACAACCAACAAGGTCCTAGCAATCAACAAGTATCCAATAATACTTACAATCAGCAAAGACCGAATTTTCAAAAACCACCACAACAAACCGATGATAAAAAGCCGAATTTAGAAGATATGATGACGAAGCTAGTTGAAACTCAAACGCAGTTTTTCACATCTCAAAAACAAACCAATGAACAAAATGCTCAAGCATTTAGAAATCAACAAGCTTCTATTCAAAATCTGGAACAAGAAGTAAGTAACCTAGCAAGGTTAATAGGTGAAAGAAAACCGGGAAGTCTACCTAGTGATACAAATGCTAACCCCCGGAATGAAACAGCTAAAGCTATTACCACAAGAAGTGGTACAACACTTAAACCACCTGAAATACCTGTAACTTCTGATGAAACTATTCCTACTACACAAGAACCACAACCTGATCAAGATAAGGAAAAAGAACCGGTAGTTGAAAAGGTTAATGAAGATAACACAGTTAAGGATAAACCTTATGTTAAACCATACCAACCACCACTTCCTTATCCGAGTAAAATGAAGAAGGAAAAACTTGAAGCCGAGCAATCCAAATTCTTGGATATGTTTAAACAGATAAATGTAAATCTTCCTTTCATTGATGTGATTTCAGGAATGCCAAGATATGCTAAATTCTTGAAAGATCTAATCACGAATAGAAAGAAAATGGAAGAACTCTCGGCTGTTACTATGAATGCTAATTGTTCAGCAGTGCTGTTGAATAAGATACCAGAAAAACTATCTGATCCAGGAAGTTTCACAATTCCATGTTTTCTGGGTAGTCTTAGTTCAATAGAAGCATTAGCAGATTTAGGTGCTAGTATAAATCTAATGCCGTATTCACTATACGCTAAACTAGACCTTGGAGAATTGAAACCAACTAGAATAAGCATACAACTAGCCGATAGATCAATAAAATATCCTAGAGGGATAATGGAGAACATGCTAGTTAAAGTTGGTACTTTAGTATTTCCAGTAGATTTTGTTGTTTTGGACATGGAAGAAGATTCTCAAGTTCCTCTCATATTAGGAAGACCATTCTTAAACACGGCTAAAGCAATGATAGACGTGTTCGGTAAGAAACTGACCCTAAGTATAGAGGATGAGAGTGTTACCTTTTCAGTTGATAGAGCAATGCAACAACCACAATCTGCAGATGATACATGTTATTATATTCAAACTATAGATGCACATGCAGAATTGTTAGAAGAATTTCCAGAATTACAAGGAACAGGAGAATGTTCTTTAGGAGAAGGAAATGAACCAATTGATGAAGCTGAAATGTTAGCTACACTTATAGCTAATGGATATGAACCAACAACAGAAGAAATTCAAATGCTAAAAGAAGAAGACAGATATCGATATAAATCATCGATAGAAGAACCTCCGAAATTAGAGTTAAAGCCACTTCCAAACCATTTGGAATACGCTTATTTACATGGTGAATCTGAATTACCTGTAATAATATCGTCTTCTCTTACTGAAAATGAGAAATCACAACTCATTTCTGTGTTGAAAGCTCATAAACCAGCCATTGCATGGAAAATTCATGATATTAAAGGAATAAGTCCTTCGTATTGCACACATAAAATCCTTATGGAAGAAGGTCATAAAACGTATGTGCAACGCCAACGAAGACTAAATCCTAATATGCAAGATGTAGTTAAGAAAGAGATTATTAAGCTGCTAGATGCAGGTTTGATATATCCAATTTCTGATAGTCCATGGGTAAGCCCAGTTCAATGCGTACCTAAGAAGGGTGGCATGACTGTTATCACAAATGAGAAAAATGAGCTTATTCCTACTAGGACTGTAACAGGATGGCGTGTATGTATTGATTATAGAAAATTAAATGACGCCACCAGAAAAGATCACTTTCCCTTACCTTTCATAGATCAAATGTTGGAAAGATTAGCCGGAAATAGTTACTATTGTTTTCTTGATGGATTTTCCGGATATTTTCAAATTCCAATAGCACCCGAAGATCAAGAGAAAACCACATTCACGTGCCCTTATGGTACTTTTGCTTACAAACGCATGCCATTTGGACTTTGTAACGCCCCTGCAACCTTTCAAAGGTGTATGATGGCGATTTTTCACGACATGATAGAAGAATGCATGGAAGTATTCATGGATGACTTTTCAGTCTTCGGTGATACATTTAAATCATGTCTAGTTAATCTGGAACGAATGCTAATTAGATGCGAAAAATCAAATCTAGTACTTAATTGGGAGAAATGCCATTTCATGGTTAAAGAAGGCATCGTTCTTGGACATAAAATTTCAAAAGAAGGAATTGAAGTGGATAGAGCTAAAGTAGATGTAATTGCTAAACTTCCACATCCCACCAATGTTAGAGGAGTTAGGAGTTTTCTAGGGCATGCCGGTTTTTACCGACGTTTCATAAAAGATTTTTCTAAAATTGCCACTCCTATGAATAAACTCCTAGAAAAGGATGCGCCATTCATC
This sequence comes from Rutidosis leptorrhynchoides, assembly GCF_046630445.1. Lineage (NCBI taxonomy): Eukaryota > Viridiplantae > Streptophyta > Magnoliopsida > Asterales > Asteraceae > Rutidosis > Rutidosis leptorrhynchoides. Next base: position 480,635,590 of record NC_092333.1, read on the forward strand.
TTTTCAGATGAATGTATCAAATCTTTTAATATTCTTAAAGAAAAACTCACTAATGCACCGATCATGATAACACCAAATTGGAATCTACCATTTGAACTAATGTGCGATGCAAGTGATTTTGCAATGGGAGCCGTTTTAGGACAAAGGATTGAAAAACGATTTCAACCTATATATTATGCTAGTAAGACATTACAAGGAGCACAAACGAACTATACAACTACTGAAAAAGAACTCCTTGCTATTGTCTTTGCTTTTGACAAATTTCGATCATATCTCGTTCTAGCAAAAACGGTGGTCTATACCGACCATTCTGCTCTTAGATACCTATTTTCAAAACAAGATGCTAAACCAAGATTAATCCGTTGGATCTTACTCTTACAAGAGTTTGATATTGAAATCCGAGATAAAAAAGGAGCAGAAAATCTCGCCGCTGATCATCTTTCTCGTCTTGAAAATCCCGAATTAGAAGTTCTAAATGAATCGGCCATACAAGACAACTTTCCTGATGAATATCTATTGAAGATAGATTATAAAGAAATCCCATGGTTTGCAGACTATGCAAACTACTTAGTTTGTGGATTCCTTGAAAAAGGATTATCGTACCAAAGACGAAAGAAATTCTTCAGTGATATAAAACACTATTTCTGGGAAGATCCACATCTGTTTAAAAGTTGTCCCGATGGAATAATACGCCGATGTGTATTTGGAGATGAAGCAAGTAAAATTTTAAATCATTGTCACACAGGACCAACAGGAGGGCATTATGGGCCTCAACTAACAGCAAGAAAAGTTTATGAAGCTGGATTCTATTGGCCTACAATTTACAAAGACGCACACCTTCTTTGCAAATCCTGTGATGCATGTCAAAGGGCCGGAAAAATAAGTCAACGCGATGAAATGCCACAAAATGTCATCCAAGTATGTGAAGTATTTGACATTTGGGGTATTGACTTTATGGGTCCATTTCCAAAATCTCATAATAATCTATATATACTCGTAACCATTGATTATGTATCTAAATGGGCGGAAGCACAAGCTCTCCCAACTAACGATGCACGAGTTGTAGTTAATTTTTTAAAACGTCTTTTTGCAAGGTTTGGAACACCGAAAGCTTTAATAAGTGATCGGGGTACTCATTTCTGTAATAATCAACTTGAGAAAGTTCTTAAAAGATATGGAGTAACTCATAAAATCTCCACCGCATATCATCCACAAACAAGTGGACAAGTTGAAAATACAAACCGAGCTTTAAAACGTATTCTAGAGAAAACCGTAGGATCAAATCCGAAGGAATGGTCCATTAAATTGGAGGATGCACTCTGGGCTTTTAGAACAGCCTACAAAACTCCAATTGGAACCACACCTTTTAGACTGGTGTATGGAAAAGCATGTCATCTTCCAGTAGAAATTGAACACAAAGCATTTTGGGCTTTGAAAACATGTAATCTTGATTTACATGAAGCTGGACGTCTACGATTAAGTCAACTAAACGAATTAGAAGAATTAAGACATGAAGCATACGAAAATTCGTTAATCTATAAAGAAAGAACGAAGAAATGGCATGATAAAAGAATCAGAAGTTCAAAAGAATTTAAAGAAGGAGACAGAGTTCTTCTTTTCAATTCACGATTCAAGCTATTTCCTGGAAAATTGAAATCAAGATGGTCTGGACCATTCATAGTCAAAAGAGTTTTCCCATACGGAACGATAGAATTAATAAATTCAAATGGGATTGAATTTAAAGTTAATGGTCACAGAGTTAAACATTACATACATGGTCCGATGGAAGTCGACAACGAAGTTAATCACAATTTCGACACCACAGCTAACTAAGTGTGGGGAGAATCAAGTCTTTAAAGGATAAATATGTATTTCTGTTAGAGTTAGATTGTCTGTTTTCGTGTAGTTCTCGAAAATGGAACACGTATGGTCTTTCCCTAGCAGACCCTAAAGAACTAGTCTTCTCCCCCCATTCTGAATTTTTATTTTTTTAGGTTTTTACGAAATGAAGACTGCCTGTGAACTAAACCATGGTCTAATGCTACACGCTTTGATCACTAAAAGAAATAATGACATACTACCGAGTGAATTAGTATCAGTAATCAGAGAAAGAATGGACGGAGTTAGAAAAGGATCCAGATGCGAAGATAATAAGTTACAATTTGGTAAAGGAAAATCAAAATCCGCAGCGAAAAGAAGAGCACGACACCTAGAAAAATGTCACAAATGCGGAAAATGGTCACATGGAGGTAAATGTTCAAATAATCAAACCTATTCAAATACCGAATTTGTTACTTTATGCAGAGACGGACCGTTCATATGTTTAGAAGAAAAGACAATGAATGCTCGAGGTTACGCCTATGCAGCCATGGAAAACCAATTAAACCGACTATCTTATGAATATAATAGATCATATAACTAAGAAATCTATTTCACAGGTATGTCTGTACAGTTTTTATTTTTATTTTTATTTTTAACCTTTTGATAATAAACGCTAATTTGTTCGCTAAAAAGTATTAAATTGGTATTAAATAAAATTAGGTTTGGCGACCGAAATTATTGATATTGTTCAAAAATTTATTACATCACTGCGAAATTTAACGTTTATTCTTAAGGTATAAATATCTTTAATCAATCAACCCAAAATATTTCAAAAATTCGTCATGAGTTAAATTAGGTCTTGGAACCGAAATTACTTTACCGAAAAGAGGGGCGCATATTTTTGATAATATTTGACTGATTAAAGTGGGATAAAAAGACAAAAAGATTTTTAATTTTATTATGTTTTTAATCTTAATATTTAAACCTTAAATTAATATTGTAAACTTTATAAAAACAATATATTTAAAATTGTAAATATTTGAAAAATTAATATAAGTTTGATATGAATTTATGAATTTTTAAATTAAGTTTGGTGTGAATTTTTAATTTTTAAAATATGAATTTTAATTTTATGCATTTCAAATTTTAAGTTTGGTGTGAATTTTTAATTTTTAATTTTTTAATTTTAAATTTATTATTTAAGTTGTGTGAATTTAAAAACAAAAATTTACTTTATCTCATTAAGTTAAGAATATGATTTTTAAAATTCGTCGTAAGTTGAAGACTAGGTCTTTGAACCGAAATTGCTTTACCCAAGGGAGGGACGAGAACTTTTATTATCATTATTTTTAATCTTGTTGATTTAAAGTATGCCAAAAACATTAAAAAACCCAAAAATCTTAGCTTTTAAAACAATCGCTACAAAAAGACAAATTTTAAAATTTTGTCGAGGGACGGACTAGGACATCGATCCGAAACGACCTCGTCCTAAATAACAAGGGAAACAAAATTTTAAAATTAATTTCTTAATTGTTTTATAAGTTAAAGATTATAAAAAAAAAAAAAAAAAAAAAAAAAATAAAAAAAAAAAAATAACTCCGCGACTCGCGGAGTTTTAAGTTAAAACCTCCGCGACTCGCGGAGGGACCAAATTACAGAAAAAAAAATAAAACTAGCTGCTCGAACTGATCACTCTCACACACACATAAACACCCAAATACAGCTCGAACAGAACCCGAAAACCCACGAAAATCACCCCCAAAAATCTCAATTTTTAACCGTTAATCACCAAATTTTTTGCTACAATCATGTTGAGAAGGATGATATCTAGAAACTACTCAAGAAAACAGGTACAATTACACCCCAAATCACCTTTAAATCCGAATTTTAGTGTGTTCTTGAGCATATTTTCATAATTTGAATTTTGTTAATTTTTAGTGTAATTAGTGTTAAATTGTTAGTATATTATGCATGTATAACCTAGATTGATGCTTGTTAACATGATTTGAAGCCAAAAACTTCAAAATCTTTAGAATCTAGGGTTTGTGTTCTTGAGCAATTTGGGGCTTTTTGATATAAACAGGTTATGGCCGATTTTTGTCATGAATTGTTGCTAAAATGAGTAGTGTAACATGTCTAGGTAGTTAAATGATCCAAACTTTGAGCCTAAACATGATTTTGAGAATTAAAGTGGACTTTTTCAAGTCCAAAATTCATGAACTTGATTTTTGAAAGATAATGCCATTTGAGACTTGTTTATTTGCTAGTAATGATTATTTTGACATGTTATTTGAATTGAATGCTTATGAACTTGGCGAAAATTTTCGTATATGCTTATTTGAAAAAGTGTAGATTTGATAAAAATGTGAAAATAAGCTTAAGTTTGATATAAATTGATAATGTCATTGTAATTATTTTGATTGATGATTTTGCTGACACTAATGCATATTTGGATGCACAAAATTTGTGTTTGATGTGTTTTGCAGACTGAAAGGGGTGAATCTTCATCCCAAGCCCGCCATGCTCCTGCTGAGAACTTGGAACAACAGGAGGTAGATAACTACTACAAGCAGGATGTACCACATCCAGTCATGACCTTTTCAGATATGCACTTGGAACAGTTGCACCCGAACCTGCGATTTGACAGACTTTGGATAGATTATCCAAAATATCAACGGGGTTTGCATACTCTTCACTCTAAGGTTGTTGAGGTACCAAGGGTCATAGAATGGGGACCCTTGGAAGCTGTAGAATTGGCCGGGCCAATTAGGGAATTACTGGTACAGAGGTATGGTAATTCTTCTTTTAATGACTGGATATGTTTATTCACCATACGCAGACCTGTATATAAAGTATGGTGTGAAGAGTTGTTATGTAGTATAGAGTTGAATGATCGGGTAGCTAGTTTAACCGATCGTTCTTTTGTTAGATTTTTGTTAGGCGGTTCGATGCGCCACATGTCTTTACTAGACATGGCTCAGGCTTTACGTATATATACGCCTGAGGAATTAGCGTCTGCCGATTGTAGAGGATTGATACTAAACGGTAGGAAAATAGATGAGAATTTTGATACACACGGTGTGTGGAGTCAAATGACAAGCCACCACCGTTTCAAAGGGGGAAACTACTCTTATTTGGATATAGATAGAGCCGAATTAAGAGTAATACATAGGTTTTTAGCTAATTCGATTACACAAAGGGGTAAAAACAAAGAAAAGGTAAATGAACAAGATTTGTTTTACCATATGTGTATTCGAGACCCACACAGCGCTGTAAGTATACCATATTGTGTGGGTTATTATTTATCAGCTATGGTTCGAGGGATGCGTCCACATAGCATAATAGGAGGTGGTATTTTTATTACTTTGATTGGTGAATATCTCGGTGTGGATATAAGTCGGGGGGGATTATTAGTAGAAGAGCCGGAACCCCGCGACACTATAGGTTTAAATGTGTACCATGGTGCGAAAGTGTTGAAGCGGCGAAATAACGCCGCAGTACGATACAATGGTAGACATCCACAGGTAGAGAGAAACCAGGAACAAGGTAATGTAGGAGGGGGGAACCAGATGCAAGAAATGCAAAGGTTTATAGCTTCTCAGGAATACGAAAATGCTAGACAGAGAGCATTTGAAGATTGGCAAGTTCATCAGAACCAGATCATAGCGCATTGCCAACATATAGGTAGAAACTATATTCCTACACCGAAACCCGTCTTCCCTCCTTGGTCGATAGAGATGCAGCCACCATATCCTACGTATGACCCTGCCGAGGCATTCTATAGCACTTATGGTTATGCGTGGAACCCCTATTGGTACCAATATCATCCTTAGTTTACTTATTTTTATTTTTATTTTGTAATTTGTAATTATTGATATGTTTAATATTTTTTGTTAATATTGTAATCATTTTTATATTTATCTAACTTTTATTCTTAGATTTTAATAATTTTTGAATGTGGGGTAATATACCAAACTTCAAAAATATGTATATATGTTTGCAGTTTATCTTATGTACACAACAGGGTAAAACAATGCATTTTCAAAGACTGGCATTAAGTTCAGCAAAAGCAAGTAATTTTGACGACAATGATGCAAAATATATGTGAAATAACAACAAGACGGAATGAACAAATGATGTGCACCATTTATCATTCAGCAAACAAACGCCAATATATTTGGAAACTTTGGTAAAAATTTAATCATTTTCACACAAATCACCCTCAATAATTTAAATTGTTACTGATTTCTTGCAAATGAGGGCATTGCAAGATCTTAAGTGTGGGAAGGGGTTAAATTCTTTCGGATTTTAAAATTTTTATATTAAACACTTGGTTACCATTAAAAATACTAGTAAAGCAGTAGTTGTATTAGAATCTAGTGCTCTCTGATAAAAAAGAACAGCCCTAGTCTTATATACTGACTACCCAATTCTAGTAAAATTTTTCAAAATTTTCAATTAAATGAATTCAAAATCATGTTTATACATATTTATGAACGATAAAACTAGGTTTTAACACCGAAATTATTGTTACCTCGGAAAGGACATAAATTGAGAAACAAACTAAAATGTTAAAATTCATTTAAAATGGAATAGAGGACGATAAAAAAGAAAAAAATAAAAAGCCAAGTGTGGGAAAATTTACCAAGTTATTTTAAACATATGTCACATATATTTGTAACAAATAACTGAAAATACTTTTTGCTTTGGACTAAACTAAACTGTTTTACCCAATGAAAGAAAAGAAGAGATGGATCTACACGATGAATCAATTCCATCATTAAAAGGAAGTAAAGTCTTCCGAAAAAGACACGCGCTTCTTGATTTAGGTCATGAAGTTGTCGTTCAGACCAGCTGTAGGTTGACGAAAAATCTAGAAAAGTCATCACTAAAATCAGCAGGAAATCCACGGACCTCAGCATTAAACAGGGTCGCCAAGTGGTCAGATTTATCCTAACCATGAGAAGGATTTATCTCGTACAATGGGGAGGCACCGTGCAAATTAGCTGGATAAGACTAATGAATCAGATCCCCAGAAAGGATAATCTCCTTAAAGATTAAAAATCAGCTTTTAAGCCTGATATTACTCAATCCTTGAGATTGACCTTAAAGATTGAGAATTACAAACTCATGGAATTCAATGATATCTAAACTCGAGCTTAAACGAGAAAATATTTTGATCAAAAATACAAACCGATTTGTTTTCTGAAAACCCTATTTTCAATGCGTTCATTACCATTGAACGTAAAATCCTAGGAATTCACCTGGAATTCATTAGGTCACCTGAACTAAATCGGGTGTCAACCGTAAGAACGGTGGTTGCATAGCATGGTCAAAGACAGGACCTTGTGCCAGACCGACAAATTATAAGGGTGAGCTTTACTATTGCTCCTACCAAGTATAGTAATTGCGTCCGACACGTTATAGACCATAATCAAAAGCATGTCACGGGACATTGCCTTAAACAGTTGCTTGTTCAACGCTTTCCTTTAAAACCGGACGGTAGTTTGCCGAAAGGTAATATACGGAACAAGTAAACTGGACGTGTTGCTTTCCAAATACAAGGTTAGCAAGTGGGTGACACAAAACCGCAAGTTTTGAGCTAAAATTTTCAAATCTGAAACCCACCAAACCCACAAATATTTTGCAAACACCGGTAAAGGGTTATTCCGGAAAACTTATCTAGGGTAAAAACTAGATTTAATTTTCAAAAGATCAAATGTTTTCATAAAGATCCAATTTCCTTAATGGATCTAAATTTTTATAGTCATGTGGGACTGTAAACCATATCGTTACTACCATTGTTTATACCGCCGTATAGAAATCACTGATGTACAAAGTGTGAAGAATAAAGAAGTGATTCTAGTATTTCAAGACGATATTGCTTGAGGACAAGCAACGCTCAAGTGTGGGAATATTTGATAATGCTAAAAACGAACATATATTTCATAGCATTATTCCTCAAGAAAGACAAGCTTTTAGTTGCAATTGTTCTATTTACAAGTGATATTCGTTTAAATAATAAAAGGTGAAGACAAAAGACAGATTCGACGATTTGAAGACGCAAACGACCAAAAAGCTCAAAAGAACAAAAGACAATCAAAAAGGTTCCAATTATTGATAAGAAACGTCTCGAAATCACAAGAGTACAAGATTCAAAACGCAAAGTACAAGATATTAAATTATACGCGAGGACGTTCGAAAATCCGGAACCGGGACTAGAGTCAACTCTTAACGCTCGACGCAACGGACTAAAAATTACAAGTTAACTATGTATATAAATATAATATAATATATAATTAATTATATTAATTATATATATATTATATATATATATTATTAAAACCGTCGGCAGCCAGAAACTCCAAGGGAGTAAATTGAAAATACCTCTCCGCGACTCGCGGAGTTTGAAGGGCTTTTTGCCGCGAGTCGCGGAGCCCCAAAATTCATTTCTGGCTATAAAGCCAACCGAATTCTGATCGAATTTTACATCTTATTTTTTCTCAATCTCTCTCAATATATACGTAATATATTTATATTTATAATTTATATTTTAATTTTAATTATAATTCTAATAATAAGGGTATGTTAGCGAATGTTGTAAGGGTGTAAGTCGAAATTCTGTCCGTGTAACGCTACGCTATTTTTAATCATTGTAAGTTATGTTCAACCTTTTTATATTAATGTCTCGTAGCTAAGTTATTATTATGCTTGTTTAAAACGAAGTAATCATGATGTTGGGCTAATTACTAAAATTGGGTAATTGGGCTTTGTACCATAATTGGGGTTTGGATAAAAGAACGACACTTGTGGAAACTAGGCTATGGGCTATTAATGGGCTTTATATTTGTTTAACTAAATGAAAGTTTGTTAATGTTAATATAAAGATTTACAATTGGGCGTTCCTATAAATTACCATATACACTCGATCGGACACGATGGGCGGGGTATTTATATGTACGAATAATCGTTCATTTAACCGGACACGGGAATGGATTAATAGCCACTAGAATAATTAAAACAGGGGTGAAATTACATTCAAGGGTAATTGGTGTAATTGTTAACAAAGTAGTAAAACCTTGGTTTACACGCAGTCGATAACCTGGTGTATTCATTTAACAAAGTATTAAAACCTTGTTACAATTCGAATCCCCAATTAGTTGGAATATTTATCTTCGGGTATAATAATAATTTGACAAGGACACTTGCAATTTATATTTATGACTGATGGACTGTTATGGACAAAAACCAGACGGACATATTGAATAATCCAGGACAAAGGACAATTAACCCATGGGCATAAAACTAAAATCAACACGTCAAACATCATGATTACGGAAGTTTAAATAAGCATAATTCTTTTATTTCATATTTAATTTCCTTTATTTTATATTTAATTGCACTTCTAATTATCGCACTTTTATTTTATCGCATTTTTATTATTCGCAATTTCATTATCGTTATTTACTTTACGCTTTAATTTAAAGTCTTGTATTTATTTTATATTTTACATTAGGTTTTAACTGCGACTAAAGTTTTAAAATCGACAAACCGGTCATTAAACGGTAAAAAACCCCTCTTTATAATAATAATATTACTTATATATATATTTGTATTTTTAATATAGCGTTGAGCTTTGCTTAAAGATCTCCCTGTGGAACGAACCGGACTTACTAAAAACTATACTACTGTACGATTAGGTACACTGCCTATAAGTGTTGTAGCAAGGTTTAAGTATATCCATTCTATAAATAAATAAATATCTTGTGTAAAATTGTATCGTATTTAATAGTATTTTCTGCGTAAAATATAAGCTATTTTATATACACCTCGTTCGACATCAGGCAGCTATTTTTTTTAAAAGTTTGTTGAGGTAGTTTTCAACATTAAAAATTATTATTATTATTATTATTATTATTATTATTATTATTATTATTATTATTATTATTATTATTATTATTATTATTATTATTATTATTATTTTTATTATTATGATTGTTATAATTATTGTTATTCTAATCGTTATTACTAGTATTATTACTTAATGTTATTATTATCATTATTATTAACTTAGTTATTATTAATAGAATGAGTATTATTATTATTATTATTATTATTATTATTATTATTATTATTATTATTATTAAGATTATGATAAAAAAATTATTATTATTATTATATATTCATTAATATTGTTATGATTATTATTGTTATCTATATCAAAATCAATAAAAGTATTTTTATTAAAATTTTAGAATTATTAGTATTATTAATATTGGAATTACTATTATCACTATGATTAAGATTAATATTATTATTATGAAAATAATACAAAATTATTTTCATTAATATTAGTACTTGTATCACTTTATAATTATTAGTATTATTATTATCATTAACATAGGTATTATTATTATTAGTATTATCATTATTAATATTATTATTAATATTACAAAGTATCATTAATAGACTTATCCGTTAAACATTAATATTAGTAATACTGTATGATTACTGAAATTTCTATTAAAACTATTAAAAATTACCATTATTATTAAAAGTATTATGTTTACTAAAACTATCACTATTATCGTTATCAGTATTATCTATATCATTATTATTTAAATTATTACGATTATGAAATTAAAAGTATTAATGACGTTATTAAAATTATAAGCATAAAAATAAAGATTATATATATAAATATATATTTAATACACATAACTTAACTATATTAATATATCTATATATAAAATGAAAAAATATATAATGAAACTTATTAATCTACTATATATATGAATTACATCACTAATAATAATATATTTGTTCGATTACAATTATGCGTATTAATATATATACAAATGATATAGGTTCGTGAATCCAAGGCTAACCCTGCATTGTTCAATATCGTCATATGTATTTTTACTACAAAATACAGTATTGTGAGTTCATTTGATTCCCTTTTACTCTTTACATTTTTGGGACTGAGAATACATGCGCTATTTTTATAACTGCGTTATTAAATGCTTTTGAAATATATTTTGAACTGCGAATACATGAAATGCTTTTATAAATGTTTGACGAGATAGACACAAGCAAAACATTTCTCGAATGAATTATTATGCAGACAGAAGTTCTGTTGATTATTATTGAATTAGTTGGACGTGATGATTGCCACTAATTGTTGTGAATATTTTTTCCCTAATTATTATTGCTTGGTAACCTAAGAATTAGAAATGGGTATGGCCCTAATTCACGCGAATCCTAAAGGCAGCTACCGGTTTTAACACCCCCACCCAGAATGTTCACTATGAAATGTCCCGTTCATATTGATTATAAACGTTCCATATTAATTGATTTCGTTGCGAGGTTTTGACCTCTATATGAGACGTTTTTCAAAGACTTCATTCATTTTTAAAACAACCATAACCTTTATTTTATCAATAAAGGTTTCAAAAGCATTACGTAGATTATCAAATAATGATAATCTAAAATATACTGTTTACACACGACCATTACATAATGGTTTACAATAGAAATATATTACATTGACATATGTTTCTTGAATTCAGTTTTTACATAATATCATACAAACATGGACTCCAAATCTTGTTCTTATTTTAGTATGCAACAGCGGAAGCTCTTAATATTCACCTGAGAATAATCATGCTTTAAACGTCAACAAAAAATGTTGGTGAGTTATAGGTTTAACCTATATATATCAAATCGTAACAATAGACCACAAGATTTCATATTTCAATATACATCCCATACATAGAGATAAAAATCATTCATATGGTGAACACCTGGTAACCGACATTAACAAGATGCATATATAAGAATATCCCCATCATTCCGGGACACCCTTCGGATATGATATAAATTTTGAAGTACTAAAGCATCCGGTACTTTGGATGGGGTTTGTTAGGCCCAATAGATCTATCTTTAGGATTCGCGTCAATTAGGGTGTCTGTTCCCTAATTCTTAGATTACCAGACTTAATAAAAAGGGGCATATTCGATTTCGATAATTCAACCATAGAATGTAGTTTCACGTACTTGTGTCTATTTTGTAAATCATTTATAAAACCTGCATGTATTCTCATCCCAAAAATATTAGATTTTAAAAGTGGGACTATAACTCACTTTCATAGATTTTTTCTTCGTCGGGAAGTAAGGCTTGGCCACTGGTCGATTCACGAACCTATAACAAATATGTACATATATATCAAAGTATATTCAAAATATATTTACAACACTTTTAATACATTTTGATGTTTTAAGTTTATTAAGTCAGCTGTCCTCGTTAGTAACCTACAACTAGTTGTCCAACGTTAGATGTACAGAAAAAAATTGATATATATTATCTTGAATCAATCCACGACCCAGTGTATACACGTCTCAGGCTAGATCACAACTCAAAGTATATATATTTTTGGAATCAACCTCAACCCTGTATAGCTAACTCCCACATTACTGCATATAGAGTGTCTATGGTTGTTCCAAATAATATATACACATGGGTCGATATGATATGTCAAAACATTTGCATACGTGTCTATGGTATCCCAAGATTACATAATATATTAGAATACATGTATAATACAATATAAGTTAGCTAGAATATGATTAATATAGATTTGTTACCAATTTTCACGTTGCTACAACAAGAAAAATTATCCAATCTTGTTTTACCCATAACTTCTTCATTTTAAATCCGTTTTGAGTGAATCAAATTGCTATGGTTTCATATTGAACTCTATTTTATGAATCTAAATATAAAAATTATAGGTTTATAGTCAGAAATATAAGTTACAAGTCATTTTTGTAAAGGTAGTCATTTCAGTCGAAAGAACGACGTCTAGATGACCATTTTAGAAAACATACTTCCACTTTGAGTTTAACCATGATTTTTGGATATAGTTTCATGTTCATAAGAAAAATCATTTTCCCAGAAGAACAACTTTTAAATCAAAGTTTATCATAGTTTTTAATTAACTAACCCAAAACAGCCCGCGGTGTTACTACGACGGCGTAAATCCGGTTTTACGGTGTTTTTCGTGTTTCCAGGTTTTAAATCATTAAGTTAGCATATCATATAGATATAGAACATGTGTTTAGTTGATTTTAAAAGTCAAGTTAAAAGGATTAACTTTTATTTGCGAACAAGTTTAGAATTAACTAAACTATGTTCTAGTGATTACAAGTTTAAACCTTCGAATAAGATAGCTTTATATGTATGAATTGAATGATGTTATGAACATCATTACTACCTCAAGTTTTTTGGATAAAGCTACTGGAAATGAGAAAAATGGATCTAGCTTCAAAGGATCCTTGGATGGCTTGAAAGTTCTTGAAGCAGAATCATGACACGAAAACAATTTCAAGTAAGATTTCCACTCGAAATAAGATTGTTATAGTTATAGAAATTGAATTAAAGTTTGAATATGATTATTACCTTGTATTAGAAAGATAACCTACTGTAAGTAACAAAGGTTTCTTGATCTTGGATGATTACTTGGAATGGATTTAGAAAACTTGGAAGTAAACTTGCAATCTTAGAAGTATTCTTGATTTTATGAAACTAGAACTTTTGGAATTTATGAAGAACACTTAGAACTTGAAGATAGAACTTGAGAGAGATCAATTAGATGAAGAAAATTGAAGAATGAAAGGGTTTGTAGGTGTTTTTGGTCGTTGGTGTATGGATTAGATATAAAGGATATGTAATTTTGTTTTCATGTAAATAAGTCATGAATGATTACTCATATTTTTGTAATTTTATGAGATATTTCATGCTAGTTGCCAAATGATGGTTCCCACATGTGTTAGGTGACTCACATGGGCTACTAAGAGCTGATCATTGGAGTGTATATACCAATAGTACATACATCTAAAAGCTGTGTATTGTACGAGTACGAATACGAGTGCATAAGAGTAGAATTGTTGATGAAACTGAACGAGGATGTAATTGTAAGCATTTTTGTTAAGTAGAGGTATTTTGATAAGTGTCTTGAAGTCTTTCAAAAGTGTATGAATACATATTAAAACACTACATGTATATACATTTTAACTGAGTCGTTAAGTCATCGTTAGTCGTTACATGTAAGTGTTGTTTTGAAACCTTTAGGTTAACGATCTTGTTAAGTGTTGTTAACCCAATGTTTATAATATCAAATGAGATTTTAAATTATTATATTATCATGATATTATGATGTATAAATATCTCTTAATATGATATATATGCATTAAATGTTGTTACAACGATAATCGTTACATATATGTCTCGTTTCAAAATCATTAAGTTAGTAGTCTTGTTTTTACATATGTAGTTCATTGTTAATATACTTAATGATATGTTTACTTATCATAATATCATGTTAACTATATATATATATATATATCCATATATATGTCATCATATAGTTTTTACAAGTTTTAACGTTCGTGAATCACCGATCAACTTGGGTGGTCAATTATCTATATGAAACCTATTTCAATTAATCAAGTCTTAACAAGTTTGATTGCTTAACATGTTGGAAACACTTAATCATGTAAATAACAATTTCATTTAATATATATATAAACATGGAAAAGTTCGGGTCACTACACACTAGACGGAACAGCTAGTGGGGCGTGGTGTTTAGTACTTCAAAGTTTATATATTATACATACGAGATGTTCTATTTTTGGGGATATTATTGATGCGCATTACATGTTAAGGTCGGTTACCATGTTGAGCAATGAAATCAAAATGAATGTTATGTATCGAGAGAATAATTTTTATACACAGGTTATGTGTATTAGTTTTGTGCACGAGATATGTGTACGATTATTAAAAATCGCGAGGCAACCTACGGGGGAGAAAAGGATACGAACCTACTCTGCCAAGCATTATGAAAAATGGTTTTGTACACAAGATAGGTGTAATGTATTTAAACCTTGTGGTCTATCAAAATGATGAATTTTATTGTTTATGATAAATCTATGAACTCACCAACCTTTTGGTTGACACTTGAAAACATGTTTATTCTCAGGTATGAAAGAAATCTTCCGCTGTGCATTTGCTCATTTTAGAGATATTACTTGAAGTCATTCATGACATATTTCAAAAGACGTTGCATTCGAGTCGTTGAGTTCATCAAGATTATTATTAAGTCAATTATAGTTGGATATATTATGAAATGGTATGCATGCTGTCAACTTTCGATGTAATGAAAGTTTGTCTTTTAAAAACGAATGCAATGTTTGTAAAATGTATTATATAGAGGTCAAGTACCTCGCGATGTAACCAAATGTAATGTATTCGTACAGATGGATTAGGACGGTTCGTTAAACTCGGTCCACCGTTTCAATCCGATTGGTCCTTCGGTTCCATCAAATTCCAAAGGTTTACAGGTATTGAATTCTTTGTAGGAGCATCCTACACGATTTCTTGTGGAATTAGTTCCACTGCTAGATCCGGAGTTATTGTTGTTATTTTTCATTGAGGCCTGCACTGCGGCTATGTTCGCAGCAAGAAAGGTACGGAATTCTTCTTCGCTCATATTTATGGTGTGTCAAGTAGTTGGTGCTATTTCCTTCAAAAATAGCCAAAAGAATTAAGTTAATCATATAGAATATTAAGAGCAGTTAATAGTATTTCGTAGCATAATATGAACTTATTTATAAAAGCTTTTTCTTTATATTAGCGTTTTATAAGTTTTAATTCGGGTACTACCTACCCGTTAAGTTCATACTTAGTAGCTAATATACCATTCAACTGTTAGGACCCCGAAGTTGTATAGTGTTAATGTGAATTAAGCTTTAAATGAAGGTTCCTTAGAAGAGGGCTATATAAGGAACCTAAGTAGTCCTAATTAGATAGCCATTGCATTGTAGCTGAGTTCTAGAAGCTGTGGAATGTAATTTTACCGATTCTCTCTCATACCGAGTCTTCTTCCTATATACCGAATCTCACTCTATCTTATCTTTACTCTCAATCTCAACATGATCTGACCTATCATTTGGTATCAGAGCTTCCAGGAAGTGATTCTACATCACTATATCGATCCAGAGATTGTAGATTACAGAATCTGAATACTCTCGGTAAAATGAATCAGATTCGGTATTATCGAATTTGATAATCTGACATTCAGATTCTTGTGATAAGTTCAGCGAAGGTGTATTAGGTCTATTAGAAAGAGTTTCGATCATCATTATAGCTTTTTAACTTCAATTATGGAGAATCAAGTTGATTTTTAGAGTTTGTGGCTAAAACTCTCGGTATTGCTTAATTCAAGCTTGATTCTGGTGTTTTGTGAAGATTTAATGATTCAGTTGTGTTCGTGAGGTGTTAAATCACATTTCTGTCGATTCAATTTCTTCAATTCTTCAAGTTTTGAAGATTTGATAAATACTCGGTATCGTAACTGTCATACCGAATCTGCTTCATTACTGGAAATTCATCTTAAGTGTTGCAGATTGTGGTGTGTTTGTGATTCTATCACATTCGGTTTGTTCATACGCAGCTAATTGGTGTGGTTTGAGAAAGGATTCTGTTATATTTCTAAGTTTTAGACTTAGACTAGGTATTTTCAACTGCTACAGTTGACATTCGGTATCCTGAATCTTCGGTATCATTGATATTCTGTTTGTTACTAACTTGTTTTCTTGTGCAGCAAGGTTACCGAATCTAATTCAAGGGAATTGGATTGAGTTTACACATTTTATTTTACAGAATTTGACTACCGAGTCATTTACCGAATCAGAATCTCGGTTTCACTTAATTCTTTGGTTTTAAGTGTATTGAAGCTTTAAGTTGTGTGGTTACCGAATCCATACCGAATTTGATTTCTGATACAGAATCTGGTTTACCGAATTGTTACCGAATCTGCTACTGTACCGAATTTTTACCGAATCTGACATTCTTGTTAGATTTTATACTGAACCCTGATCATAGATTGTGTTTAATACCGAATCTATACCGAATCTACCTCGATTTAAGATGTCTACTCAAGATACTCTTATCATTGGATCAGATTCCCGACCTTCAGTGTTGTTTGATGGCAAGTACACTCAGTGGCTTCATCGTATCACTCAGTACATAGACTATAAGGGTGAGAAAGCTAAACATATTTGGGCTTCTCTGGGAGATGGTCCAGTTGTTGATTTTCATCCGGATACTGGTATGCCAATTCCAGTCTATGAACTTTCTGGTGATAAACGTGAAAGAGCTCAGGGTGACATAGAGGCTAAGAATATTGTCATGCAAGCTATCCCATATGAGCTATTTGAAAATGTTGATAGCAACACTACTGCAAAAGATATATGGGATGAGATCAAACGACAACAAGAAGGTTATGACATGTCAGACGTTACTAAATTGAATAAGGCTCTGGGATTGTATGAAGATTTCAAGCAGGAACCAGAAGAACAACTCAAGGATACCTACCGTCGTTTCAATGGTGTTCTCAATGAGTTGAACAGGTGTAAGATTGTAAAAGTACATGCTGAAGTCAACATGAAATTCCTAAAAAGCTCAATGCTAATTGGCTTCCTTATGGAACCATTGTTCGATCTACCAAAGAGATTGACAAGTTGACTATTCATGAGCTTGTTAGAGTTCTTATGCATTACCAACCTGAAGTGTCTAAACTTCAAGAAGGAAGGAAAGAGTCTTCTCCAAGTGATCCTCTTGCTCTAATTGCCAAAAATAAGAGCAAATCATTTTCCAAAAACTTATCCAAGAAAGTGCTTGTTGAAGAATCAACTGATTCTGAAGAATTAAATCTTTCTGATGTTGATGATTCACACCTTGAATTAGTCAAGATGGCAGCCATGTCCACAAATGCCTTGAACAAACTCAATTTTAAAGGCAAATCAAGCAATCAACGCAAACACTCATCATCTTCCTCGTACTACAAGAAAGCTGATCAATCCAAACAACAACGTGCTGATGATTCCAAGAAGGAAGATTCAATCTGTTTCAATTGTGGCAAAGCTGGTCATTACTCTCGTGAGTGCAAGATGCCTAATAAGAAGGACGCAGCTTACTACAAGAAGAAAATGTTGATGGCTAAGATTGTGGAAATTGGGGGAGAGCTGAAACCGGTTGATGATACTTGTTTTAACTGACCTGATAATTCGGACTCAGAGGTGGAACATGCAAATGTTTGCAAGGTGACTAAGCCCATCAAAGCTAAGGAAGCATTGGAGAATTCTGACTCAACATCTGACGATGATGAGGTACAATCAACTGAAATCTCACCTGATTTTATAAAAACGCAAAATGACTTGATGAAGAATCTGGTCTCAATGTCAAAAGAAGTCAAAGGCTTAAAATCTGAAAATAAGGTTTTAAAAGATAAAATCAAACTTTCTGAGACCAAACCATCTTCATCCAAATTACAATCGGAATTGCAAAAGTTGACTGTCCAACTCAGCTCCTCAGAATCTGAGTTGGAAGATCTTAAAAAGACAATTCATCCGATTAAAGTCGAACGAACTGATTATCGTTTAAAATCTAAACGACTTGCAGAAAAAGTTCAATTTTTATAAAAAGATCTTTCTGATTTAAAAAACCAACATGAACCCACACTTTCAAAGCTAAACAAGAAAATTATTCATTTGGAAAATGCAATAATTGAAAAAGACACTGAAATCTCTTCGTTGTCAAAAGAGTCTGTTCTAATGAAAGCTCAACTTGCTCGATATGAGGAAAAAATCTATCGAATAGAGCAATCCAAAGCTATCATGGATATGGAACTTTCAAAACAAACAATTTTCATGAATAGACCAAAAACGATTCATGGTGAAAAGTGGGGGTTGGGTTTTGAAGATCCTAAGATCTTAGATGGAGCTTCCAAAAAGATTCCAGGATTATATCATTCTGATTACTTTCAAGCTGGTTTACTACAGCATTTTGTGCATTCTTCTGATGCCGATTTTGATGATATTATTGTTAATCGCAAATCTAAAAAATACCATCAAATTAGCTTAATGTATGAGAAAATTAATGCAAAAATGGGTAAATCAAATCCTGCTTTCTTGAAGGAACTTGTTGAAACTGAAAAGAATGTGCAATATGCTAATTATGTGCCGACACGTAGATTGGTTTACATTCCTACACTCATGCTAGAGAAATACATTTTAATGCTTGAGAATGACGTGTTTAACAAACCTAGTTCTAGCATTGTTAACATAGATGAGGTGTTTGATGAACCAACTTTTGATGTGAAACCAGTTCTACCTGCTTTACCTGCATGTTCTGATAATGTTTTCCATGAAGACCTAGCACATGAACTAACTGTTTTCTTTGAGACAGAATCTCTAGGTCAAAATTCTTTAGATGAAAAAGTAGAACCTCATACTGAATCGATCACTGAACCTTTGATAGATTTTGAAAGTCAACTTGATCCTTTGCACGATTATTATTTACATTTACCTGCTGTACATAATTTGAATCGTATAGTAGCTCAACTAGAAAAGGAGAATATTGACTTGCAACTTAAGTGCCAATCATTAGAACAAATGCTTGCTCTGTGTGATAAATTGCCTTCCCTGCCTAAGAAAGAATGTTCCTATGTTTTTAAGGAGGGTGAAGTGATAGTTTCTGCTGAAGAATTATGTCTTGAGATTAAAAGCTTAAAACAAACGATAATTCAACTAAAACAGGCTAACACACTTAAGCAATCGTCTAATGTTGAAACCAATGTGCTTGAATATATTGGTGGGATTACTAAGAAGGGGAAGGGAACAACGACATCTAAGGATGTAAAACTCATTACTATTCTTAAAAATCCTCTACGTTCTCAATTTGGCAATCGTGGTTCAAAAGTTGTTTCTACAACTCAATTTGTTGTCAAAAAGGTTCATTCTCCCGATGGTTCTGTGTCTACTGAAAAGATTCCTATAATTCCAATGACAAAAACTTCAAAAGCGAGTCTTTTAACAACATCAGTTAAGTCCACATAACACACAAGTCCTAAACCTGATTTAAGTGAGTATGATGCAAAAGAACGTAAAATTAAATTGGAAATTTTGCAAAATCAATCATCTCATGTGTCAACTGAAAAGTTTGGACGTCTAACTAACAAAGGTGTTTTTCGTGTCACATGTCATTATCCAAACTTGAATTACAAATCTGTATGGGTTTCTAAGTCCACGACTAAGAAAGTAGGAACCAAACCAATGCAATCTGCTAGTCGGCCTAGGAAATCATCTCATGTTTTTCAATTTTCATCTGTGAACAAAACATCTACTTGGAATAAGTTGTGTGTTAAGACTTCTGATAACGATGTAAAACTTGATATTGCGTATGATGCTTCATGTAATGTGGTTTTAAATGATGCTTTATTGTCTAAACTGCATGATGCTATACGTGATTATCTTGTCATTGATCTAAAGTTTATTATTGGTACTAACCGTAGAGGACCCAAGAAACTTTGAGTACCTAAACTATAGGAAATTCACATTTACAGGGTTTCGACGTCCGTGTTTGGTATATCGATTATGGTTATTCTCGACACATGACGGGCGATAAATCCTTGCTTGTCAACTTCATTGACAAATTCCTAGGAACGGTTACTTTTGGAAATGATGAAATTGCAGCGATAACGGGTTATGGAGATTTTGTGCAAAATGGCATTACAATCAAACGGGTTTCATATGTTGAAGGTTTGGGGTGCAGTTTATTTAGTGCGAGTCAATTCTGTGATGGAGATCTTAAAGTTCTGTTTGAACGTCGACAATGCTCGGTGCAATCCACCGAAGGAAATGATCTTCTTGTTGGTAAACGTTGTGCTTCACTATACACTATTGACCTCAATGATGCACCTTCATATACAACCATGTGTTTGGCTGTAATGACCCATCCTTATCCCCCTGGACGAAATCATCAACATCTGGTCCCATTGCGATGATCGACTCCAAGTAATGTCTTTAAAATGAGCAAAATGCACAGCGGAAGACTTAATTCGTACCTAAGAATAAACATGCTTTAAAGTGTCAACCAAAAGGTTGGTGAGTTCATAGGTTTATCGTAAACAATCATTTCCATCATTTTAATAGACCACAAGATTTCATATTGATAAACATAATACACTCGCAAGTGTATGAAAAAGACGTTGAGCACTTGGTAACCATACTTAACATTTAAATCACAGCAGCATATTCTTAAATAAACCCTACACCGTACCAAGTGTAGTAACGAAACGAAGTACTGTGCAACCGTTTAAAACTGGTCGTCCAGCTCGGTTGGGGTTGTCAGGCCCGATAGGTCTATCAACAGGATTCGCGTTTACGCTCCTCACGTAAATATTAGCTACCAAGTATAAAGAAATATGCCATGGTACAACTCAACGTAGAATACATTTTTGATCACTTGTGTCTATTTCGTAAAACATTTATAAAAGCAGCGCATGTATTCTCAGTCCCAAAAAAATATATATTGCAAAAGCATAAAAAAAAGGAGCAAATGAAACTCACCATACTGTATTTTATAGTAAAAATACATATGTCGACATTTAGCAAGTGTAGGGTTGGCCTCGGATTCACGAACCTATATCATTTATGTATATATTAACTCATAGAATCCAATAAATTTTATCTATTATATAAAGTTTGTATTTTAGTGTTGTAATTATATATAAAATTTATACTAAATCTTAATTAAAGTATATATATTTTATTTACCATTTTATATCTTAAATTATAGGTTATCTATATTTATTTTGTATACTTTATAAGAATATTAATATAGTTTAATAATAATAACGATAGTAGTAATAATAATGATTTTAATAAGGATGTTAGTTTTAATAACAATGATAATCTTAATAAAAATGATAATTTTAATAATAAAAATGATAAAAATTTATAATGATAATAATAATGTTAATAAATTTAATAAGAATGATAATACTTATAATAATAATGAAAATGATAACTTTAATAAAAATACTTTTGTTAAAAAAAAAAATAATTTTAAAAATGATAATTTTAATGATAATACTAATAATAATAGTAATGGTAAAAGTAATACTACCTTTAAAGCTTTTCTAAAAATAAATTGTCCCAAGCAGGGCTCGAACCCAAGACCTCTCGCTAGCCCGAAACATTCCTAACCATTACGCCATTTGATTCTTTTTGAACTAAACAAGATTTTAAATTCCTTTACCCCAATTTTCTGTAATATCATCATATATGTTTCATCACATCATCATCTTCACCATCGTACGTCATCAACAATCGAACAAAATGTATAACCGATGCTCTAGATCCAGCTTATTACGAACAGGCCCTACTAGCCCACATGTATTAGCAATACTAGTCCGTTACTTTAATTAAAGGCCTGCGGCCCAGTTTCCATAAAATAAGTCCAATAATTAATTTCCCACTTGTTTGTATAAAAGATGCTTGTTTTGACATGAGAATTAAAAGGATCGATCTTGGTCCACCATAATTTGTTAGCTAGCAAGTGGGATTGTAGTATCCAAGAAAAAAATAAACGTCCCTATCCTAACTTTTTCAACATCTTGATACCCATTTTATGATCCTTATCATCATTGTGTCGTTATTATCACCATATATTGTATCGAACAGAAGAAACAGAAATAACAAAGCATCAAAAGAATTATAAACGGTGAAGGTGGTTCATGGTTGGGTGGTTTCAAGGTGATGATGGTTGTTAACAGAAAGGATAAACATTCATAGCAGTAACAACGTAGCAGCAGGTAGCTATAGACGTTAATGGTGGGTTGTGCTGGGTTTTAATGATATTCGAAGGTATGTGGGTCTTGTTCAAACGGCTGAAACAGAAATCATGGAAACGAGCTGTTGCAGTGATTATTATGGTGAGGTTGATGGTTGTTCAAACAAGGAAAGGAAACAGAACCATTAGCAGCAATTCACGATGAGTTGTGGTGACTTAGAGTGGTTCTTGGTGCGGTTTAGGATGGCGGATAGAGACTGCAATAGTAGCAGACGGTGGCTGCAGTGGTGGTGATTTTGTGGTGGCGTTTTTCGAATCTAAACAGAAAAACAGATAGAAACAGAATAAAAGTATGGTGGTGGTGATCGTATGGTTGTTTAGGGTGATGGTTAACATGAGGATCAAGGTGGTGATCATCGGATGAAGGTGGTTTTCGGATATAACAAAATTCAAGATGGTGGTGATGAAATAAGTCTACAACGATTAAAAGGGTGGTGAGGGTTGTATAGTTCGACCAAAATAGGAAACGGGAAAAAGGGTAGTAGCAACAAAAGAAGTGGGTTGTAGGGATGGTTAGGTTCTTGCCTATGAGAAATCATTTGTGACTTAGTTAATCCTTCATCAAATTTCGAATACTTTGTTGACTATAAAAGGATCGATTTAGGTACAGTAGCATCAATGATTGAATCAATATTTGGGAAACCAACAAATTCAGTTATTTTTGTTTGATCACCTGGGGTGACAGAGTTATGGCGACGTGCAAAGGTATCACTTGGTTAAGGTGTTTAACTAGTGTGATTGTCATGGTAGCCGAAAATAGTGGTTATGGTGATGAAAGATGGTGGCGTATGGTGGTTTCAGGGTTGTCGAAGTAAGATATCAAGAGAAAGGATGAAGTGGGTTTTGTGCAAGTGTGTGCTTCTGCATAAGTCTATGTATATGTTAAATATATATAGACATGAGTAATTAGATAAATATAGGTAGATAGTGAGATTAGATAATTTAAATCAAACACAGTGTATCCCACCTATCTTCTCATTTCACGGGTGTAAATATATATATATATTATTAATAATATAATAATAATTATAATACAATTTAAATTTAATACGTGTAAAAAAAAAATTAGCCGTCATCATTTACGGACTAAATCTCGTACTCCATCGTTAATCAGTGGCGAATAAAAGTGTTCAGAAAAATTCCATATTTTTAAGTATATTTACTTTATTTTACATAATTGATTTTAATACTACAACATCTAATATTTAAAGTTATATTTATATATACATATATATTTAAATACACACAAATCTATTTATAATTATCTGTTCGTGAATCGTCGAAAATAGTTGAAGGGTAAATGTTATACATGTAATTAGTTCAAAAATTCTGAGACTCAGATTAACAGACTTTTCTTATCGTGTCAAAAATATTAAATCATATTGAGAGTTTGGTTTAAAATTAGTCGAAATTTTTCGGGTCGTTACAGTACCCACCCGTTAAAGAAATTTCGTCCCCGAAATTTGATAGAGGTCGTCATAGATAATAAGAGTGTTTTCATGACGAATATGAGGTGATAAAGGAGTGTTATCATTATTGAGAGATATAAAAAAAACGATTCGATTAAGTGAAGCGTACGAGTGAAGCTATCACAAAAGAGTGAAATGAGTGAATAAATATATTTGTTTCAACCGATGACGTAGTTACTATTAATTTCCGGGATTTAAGGGATTTAAAAGAAAATCTTGAAATCTATAGGATTTGATTCTTTGGGATTTATGGAAGATTAGGATCTCTTTAATTTATTGCGATTATCTGTCTTGATTGCTTTGTCTGGTATCTTCTCTATAAATGAACTTCTTTCGTTCCATTATTTTTACCACTCCAATTCTTTCTTTCTCGATCCATACTTTCAAACGATTGTGAAAATGCTTAATCCAGTTCTAATTCTTGTCCTCATCCTTACTATCGCAACATTCATTCTCCTTTTCCAACTTCCACCAGAGGAATCTACTTTCTTCTACTTCGCCTTTGGGGTTTTAATGTTTTTAATTCTCCCATGTCTTTACGTTATGATACGTATTGATATACATGGTTTGTAATTTATGTGTTGTTATCGAGCTTTATATTCTCCCTTATATTTTGAAGCTCTACGCTTCTGTTTTCTCTTCCCGACTTCAAGTCAAGCGAATAATGGTTCTGAATTCGTAGATATAGAATTTCGAATGATTATAATGTTCTAAGCAGGAAGGAATGTGATAGCATGTTTTGATTTTCAAATTTATCAAAATTACTGAGGATAGAACTATCAAGAATTTATTCTTCTTGATATGTTCGGAGGTTATGTAGAATGAAAGAGTTATGTAACATGACACATGATGATGGTACTGAGAATCATCGCGTTTCATTAGAAACTCAGCATGACTTACTGTAATATAATCACGTTGGCCAAGCGCATTATATTATACTAACTCATACATCAGTTCCCAACACTTGTCCACAATTCATTCATAATTTATACTTAAATTTTACAGAAGTTTTCAATATAATGGAATACAGATAGCATAAAAAAAATATATATATAATTTCGGACGAGAATATTTATAAAAATGTCTTCAGAAATATCGAAGATATTTATGATGATATTTTGGAATTTCTAAGTTCAAAGGTTGGTGAAGAAAAAAAAAAAAAAATTTCGCAAGATTTTAACGTGACTTCGGAGCATGATATTCTCTAAAGATTTCATCGGTTCCAGAATTACCTGGATTCTTTGAATATAGGGTTTGGTCCTTGTATTTGTTCTTTGTTTCCTTCACGGTGTGCTCAATCCGATTTTCAGTACCAAATTTTCTATCGAGCGTTCCTAACACTTCCTTCTTCATCATCAACTATTGGCCATTAAGACCATCTACAACATGCTACTTCATCAGCATTTTCAAAGTTAACGGATCTGGGTCATCGGTTATCAAACTGAGGTGGTTTCAGGAGAATTGTATTTTTTTTTAGATGATTAAACGCTGATGGTAATATGGTGGAATATAAAAGATTCTCCAGTAACAATAAAGAGTACGCATATATATCAAGGTTATAATAAGGTTATTTCGTATGAAAAGTCGGAGTTGACTTGCTGGAGCTGTGACAAAATTTGCTACTTTGAAAGGGATTACCGAATTATTTTGGGTAATAATAACACTAAAGGAATTAGCACATCTACGTGTTAAACGTTTACTCAGTTTCCGAAAGTTTTTCAGATGCATAACTATATGCATCAATCTTTTCTTTCGTAGATAAAGTGCGGCTGGTTCATCCTCTCGATCGAGGTGTTTTCAAGAATTTTGAAAGGTGTGAACGCAGATTGTAATCGTCATGATACAAACGAGGTTTAAGATGAAATCAAGTGGCAAACTTGAAGAATTGTTTAGTTTCATATGTTATAATTAATATTTTAATTCAATTTTTTTTTAAATTGTCCAATGTTGATAGTTCCAATCGATAGTCCATAGTTTACAGTACAATAATTCATATATAATTTAATTTATAATATTCGAATTAATTAATACATATCGTGACCCGTGTACATGTCTCAGACTCGATCACAACTCAAAGTATATATATTATTTGAGAATCAACCTCAACCCTGTATAGCTAACTCCCGCATTACTGCATATAGAGTGTCTATGGTTATTCCAAATAATATATATAGATGCGTCGATATGATATGTCAAAACCTTGTATACGTGTCCCGATATTTAAAGTGCGTAAAATAAATAACAGAAATTAAATGACGATAAATTAAATGCGTAAAGTAAATAACAGAAATTAAATAACGATAAATAAAATTGCGATAATTAAATTGCGATAAATAAAATGTAATCAGTTAGCTAGGAACAGTTAGCTGGAACAGTTAGCGTGGAATCTTAACAATATTTCAATTAGTTAATCCGTTTGTTTCTAACAAATTTTATTTTGTCCAATGTTTTCTTCATTATGCCACTTGTTGAATTTTGATAGATCAAAATCCAAATATGAAATTGAATGGAAATAGTTGTTCTGTGATGAACGGATATGTATATCGGTAGTTTAAGTATGATAGTAAATGACCGTTGAATCAAATTTATAGATTGTACAGTGCAACTTATTAATGTGAAATCTAAATATTCCTCGGGTATTACCTACCCGTTAAAATATTTTCACCATTAACAGTTTGTACGAAAGAATTTTTAATTACAATCTTTATGAAAATATACATACATATATATATTTTCTTCAGATGTAATCATGGATTTTATGAGTTAATATGATATTAACTCATCTGATTTACCGTTAGAACAAGAATATATAATCTCTAAAACATTAGAGATTACATAATCACTATGTCGGACTAAGATAAATGATGTAGAACGTCATGTAGAACGATGATTATACTCGAGGTGTCGAAGCTGGTGACGCAAATGTTGTTCTTGGTGGTACTAGTGTTGTTGGTGCTGAGGCTGGTGATGTTACTGGTGTTGATGATACTGCTAGTGCTTGCAAATTGTGTACCGTGCTCTCTAAAGTTAACACTCGAGCTCGGAGTTCTTTAACTTCTTCTACTAACCCTGGTTGGTTATTAGTGTGAGGTAGAGGTCGGATATCTTCTCTAGTTCCGTTAATGGTAGCCTCAAGATGAAAAATTCTTGCAAAAAGGGTATATACGGTGTTGCGAACAGGTTCGCCGGTGAGCGGGTCGAGCACTCCGACGTTAGGTGGTATGTTCGGCTCGTGATATGGAGTACCTTCTTCATTTCTCCATAGGGTAAGTATTTCGCGAACCCATCCCCACTTTCTAAAGAAATCACCGTAGTTGATCGGTTGGTGCGCTCCCGTCACGCTATCTTCGGAGTCAGAAGAACTTGGTCGATTTGTAGAGGCCATCGTACGCGATCACAGAAAATTTTTTTGGTATGAAAAGCTTAGTGACAGCAAATGATAGTTGGATGGTATTCTCAATGCATAATATGCCTAGATATATATAGTACCAGGATCCCTTAAATTACGGAGAAATTTACGGAAGATATCAGGCAAAGTTTACCGTAATAGATACGCTAAGATATAAATTTATCTATACACTATATATGCAATAAAGGCAGTAAGGCATGTCTAGACTTAGGAATGATTAGCAGGAAATTTTCCACTAGGAATGATATACAATACTTATAATATGCAGCTAAGGTCGAAGTCCAGACTCGCTAATGCATCCTAACAACTATCAGTTAGACACACTAATGCAAGACCTGGTTCACTAAGACCAACGCTCTGATACCACCTGTAACGACCCGTCCTTATCCCCCTGGACGAAATCATCAACATCTGGTCCCATTGCGATGATCGACTCCAAGTAATGTCTTTAAAATGAGCAAAATGCACAGCGGAAGACTTAATTCGTACCTGAGAATAAACATGCTTTAAAGTGTCAACCAAAAGGTTGGTGAGTTCATAGGTTTATCGTAAACAATCATTTCCATCATTTTAATAGACCACAAGATTTCATATTGATAAACATAATACACTCGCAAGTGTATGAAAAAGACGTTGAGCACTTGGTAACCATACTTAACATTTAAATCACAGCAGCATATTCTTAAATAAACCCTACACCGTACCAAGTGTAGTAACGAAATGAAGTACTGTGCAACCGTTTAAAACTGGTCGTCCAGCCCGGTTGGGGTTGTCAGGCCCGATAGGTCTATCAACAGGATTCGCGTTTACGCTCCTCACGTAAATATTAGCTACCAAGTATAAAGAAATATGCCATGGTACAACTCAACGTAGAATACATTTTTGATCACTTGTGTCTATTTCGTAAAACATTTATAAAAGCAGCGCATGTATTCTCAGTCCCAAAAAAATATAAATTGCAAAAGCATAAAAAAAAAGGAGCAAATGAAACTCACCATACTGTATTTTATAGTAAAAATACATATGTCGACATTTAGCAAGTGTAGGGTTGGCCTCGGATTCACGAACCTATATCATTTATGTATATATTAACTCATAGAATCCAATAAATTTTATCTATTATATAAAGTTTATATTTTAGTGTTGTAATTATATATAAAATTTATACTAAATCTTAATTAAAGTATATATATTTTATTTACCATTTTATATCTTAAATTATAGGTTATCTATATTTATTTTGTATACTTTATAAGAATATTAATATAGTTTAATAATAATAACGATAGTAGTAATAATAATGATTTTAATAAGGATGTTAGTTTTAATAACAATGATAATCTTAATAAAAATGATAATTTTAATAATAAAAATGATAAAAATTTATAATGATAATAATAATGATAATAAATTTAATAAGAATGATAATACTTATAATAATAATGAAAATGATAACTTTAATAAAAATACTTTTGTTAAAAAAATAATAATTTTAAAAATGATAATTTTAATGATAATACTAATAATAATAGTAATGGTAAAAGTAATACTACCTTTAAAGCTTTTCTAAAAATAAATTGTCCCAAGCAGGGCTCGAACCCAAGACCTCTCGCTAGCCCGAAACATTCCTAACCATTACGCCATTTGATTCTTTTTGAACTAAACAAGATTTTAAATTCCTTTACCCCAATTTTCTGTAATATCATCATATATGTTTCATCACATCATCATCTTCACCATCGTACGTCATCAACAATCGAACAAAATGTATAACCGATGCTCTAGATCCAGCTTATTACGAACAGGCCCTACTAGCCCACATGTATTAGCAATACTAGTCCGTTACTTTAATTAAAGGCCTGCGGCCCAGTTTCCATAAAATAAGTCCAATAATTAATTTCCCACTTGTTTGTATAAAAGATGCTTGTTTTGACATGAGAATTAAAAGGATCGATCTTGGTCCACCATAATTTGTTAGCTAGCAAGTGGGATTGTAGTATCCAAGAAAAAAAATAAACGTCCCTATCCTAACTTTTTCAACATCTTGATACCCATTTTATGATCCTTATCATCATTGTGTCGTTATTATCACCATATATTGTATCGAACAGAAGAAACAGAAATAACAAAGCATCAAAAGAATTATAAACGGTGAAGGTGGTTCATGGTTGGGTGGTTTCAAGGTGATGATGGTTGTTAACAGAAAGGATAAACATTCATAGCAGTAACAACGTAGCAGCAGGTAGCTATAGACGTTAATGGTGGGTTGTGCTGGGTTTTAATGATATTCGAAGGTATGTGGGTCTTGTTCAAACGGCTGAAACAGAAATCATGGAAACGAGCTGTTGCAGTGATTATTATGGTGAGGTTGATGGTTGTTCAAACAAGGAAAGGAAACAGAACCATTAGCAGCAATTCACGATGAGTTGTGGTGACTTAGAGTGGTTCTTGGTGCGGTTTAGGATGGCGGATGGAGACTGCAATAGTAGCAGACGGTGGCTGCAGTGGTGGTGATTTTGTGGTGGCGTTTTTCGAATCTAAACAGAAAAACAGATAGAAACAGAATAAAAGTATGGTGGTGGTGATCGTATGGTTGTTTAGGGTGATGGTTAACATGAGGATCAAGGTGGTGATCATCGGATGAAGGTGGTTTTCGGATATAACAAAATTCAAGATGGTGGTGATGAAATAAGTCTACAACGATTAAAAGGGTGGTGAGGGTTGTATAGTTCGACCAAAATAGGAAACGGGAAAAAGGGTAGTAGCAACAAAAGAAGTGGGTTGTAGAGATGGTTAGGTTCTTGCCTATGAGAAATCATTTGTGACTTAGTTAATCCTTCATCAAATTTCGAATACTTTGTTGACTGTAAAAGGATCGATTTAGGTACAGTAGCATCAATGATTGAATCAATATTTGGGAAACCAACAAATTCAGTTATTTTTGTTTGATCACCTGGGGTGACAGAGTTATGGCGACGTGCAAAGGTATCACTTGGTTAAGGTGTTTAACTAGTGTGATTGTCATGGTAGCCGAAAATAGTGGTTATGGTGATGAAAGATGGTGGCGTATGGTGGTTTCAGGGTTGTCGAAGTAAGATATCAAGAGAAAGGATGAAGTGGGTTTTGTGCAAGTGTGTGCTTCTGCATAAGTCTATGTATATGTTAAATATATATAGACATGAGTAATTAGATAAATATAGGTAGATAGTGAGATTAGATAATTTAAATCAAACACAGTGTATCCCACCTATCTTCTCATTTCACGGGTGTAAATATATATATATTATTAATAATATAATAATAATTATAATACAATTTAAATTTAATACGTGTAAAAAAAATTAGCCGTCATCATTTACGGACTAAATCTCGTACTCCATCGTTAATCAGTGGCGAATAAAAGTGTTCAGAAAAATTCCATATTTTTAAGTATATTTACTTTATTTTACATAATTGATTTTAATACTACAACATCTAATATTTAAAGTTATATTTATATATACATATATATTTAAATACACACAAATCTATTTATAATTATCTGTTCGTGAATCGTCGAAAATAGTTGAAGGGTAAATGTTATACATGTAATTAGTTCAAAAATTCTGAGACTCAGATTAACAGACTTTTCTTATCGTGTCAAAAATATTAAATCATATTGAGAGTTTGGTTTAAAATTAGTCGAAATTTTTCGGGTCGTTACATTGGCCGCTCGTCTACCAAAGAAAATTCATGGTTATGGCATCATCGAATGTCACACCTGAATTACAAGGGTATCAATCGACTAGTCTCTTAAGCTGAAACGGTCTAATCATCCGCTTAAGCAGAACCCCAGTACTTCATCGTCTTTGCAATTATTGCATATGGACTTATGTGGACCCATGCGTATTTCTAGCCTCGGTGGCAAGAAACATGTGCTTGTCATTGTCGATGACTATACCCGGTTTACATGGATTTTTCTTTTGCGAACTAAGTCAGAGACCCCCGCCATTATCATTGAGTTCATTAAAAAGACTCAACGCTCTTTTAACAAGCATGTTAAGAGCATTCGGACTGATAATGGGACAGAATTTAAGAATGACCTGCTTGATAGTTATTTGAAAGACCAAGGCATTGAACATCAATTCTCTGCTGCTCGGACCCTTCAACAGAATGGAGTAGTCGAACGACGTAATCGTACGTTGTGCGAAGCAGCTCGAACGATGCTTGCTTACTCCAAACTACCTCCAAAAATGTGGAGGGAGGCCATTTCAACTGCATGCTATACCCAAAATCGTTGTATTGTTAATAAATGTTTTGATAAAACTCCATATGAGTTATTATATGGTAGACGCCCAAATGTCAAATATTTCCGTGTCTTTGGTTGTATATGCTATGTGCTTAACGATTTTGACAGCCTCGAAAAGTTTGATCCGAATGGCGATCAAGCCATATTTCTCGGTTATTCTTCGAACAAAGTTGCTTATCGGGTTTATCACAAACGGACAAAAATGATTAAAGAGAGCATCAATGTCAAGTTCGATGAATTTTCGGGAATGGCTTTTGAACAACTCAGTTCAAAACCCGATCCTAACCTGGCTACTTCTTCTTACGAGCAAAACTCAATTTTCTCGATGAAAGGTGTTCCTACGGTTACATCAGAGGAACTGGATATCTTATTTGATAGTCTTTATGCTCCTCAACGGATTTCAAATGTTCAAGCCGTACCGGTTACACCGTCACAGTCAACTACTGTGGAGACTCAACAGAGTCTTTTTGATGAAGATACAACACCAACTGATTCACCTGTTGCTTCTTCATCCTCCCTACCACCTCCTGTTACTGATAATCTTGAACTAATTCAAGATTCATCAGTTGATACAACTCCAGCTGTTTCTCCAGATAATCAATTGAATCCATTAGATCATGTTACATCAGATCAAGTGGATCACGGTTCAAAGTCAACAACGGTTGATGTTTCAATGGATGCCACTGATGTACAACCTCTTCCACACAATCGATGGACTAAAAGTCATCCAATAGATCTTATTATTGGTGATGCATCTGCTCCAGTCTCAACTCGAAGGGCTACTTGGAATATGTGTCTATACACTGCCTTTCTTAGTAAGATTGAACCAACAACGGTTGCTCAAGCTTTACTAGATCCGAACTGGGTGGTTGCAATGCAAGAAGAGATCAATCAATTTGAACGGTTGAAAGTATGGCGATTAGTTCCAAGACCAACGGGTCAACGACCAATAGGGGTTAAGTGGATTTTTAAGAACAAGAAGGATTCTGATGGAATTGTGGTTCAGAATAAGGCACGTCTTGTGGCCAAGGGATATCGACAACAAGAGGGTATTGATTATGATGAAACGTTTGCTCCAGTTGCTAGGATTGAGGCTATTCATCTTTTCCTTGCATTTGCTTCTCATATGAAGTTCACGGTGTTTCAAATGGATGTCAAAACTGCTTTTCTGAACGGTCATCTTCAAGAGGAAGTCTATGTCGATCAACCAGAAGGCTTTGTCGATCCCATTCATCCAAATCACGTATACTACTTGGAAAAAGCTTTGTATGGTCTGAAGCAAACACCACGTGCATGGTACGAGACCTTAACAAAGTATTTGCTGGACAACGGCTTCTCTCGTGGAACGATTGATACAATGCTATTCATCCATAAAAACCACGGTCACATTCTCTTGGTTCAAATTTACGTTGATGATATTATTTTTGGTTCCACGTCCCCGACCTTATGCAAAGAATTTGGTGACCTTATGGCCAACAAATTCGAAATGAGCATGCTTGACCAGTTAAATTTCTTTGTGGGGTTACAAGTAAAACAATTACCAAAGATTTTTCTCAGTCAAACAAAGTATATCAATGATATGGTAAAACGTTTTAAAATGACTGCTTTAAAACCAATGATAACCCCAATGAGGACTTTACTGGATGCTGATACTAATGGGGAACCCTTTGATGTTACACTTTATCGAAGCATGGTTGGTTCTTTAATGTATCTGACTGCAAGTCGACCCGAAATTACACTTGCTGTAACTGTCTGTGTCCGCTTTCAGTCAAACCCTAAGAAATCTCATTCCAAAGCGGTTGTTAGGATTTTTCAGTACCTTAAAGGTACACCTAACCTTGGGATCTGGTATCCTCATGGATCTGATTTCAATCTCACTGCTTACACTGATGTGAATCATGGCGGTTGCCATGTTGATAGAAAAAGCACATCTGGATCAATTCAGATGTTGAGGAATAGGCTAGTTGGTTGGTCATCCAAAAAGCAGAACTGTGTGTCTTTATCAACAGCTGAGTCTGAGTACATTGCTGCAGCTCATTGTTGTTCACAAGTTTTGTGGATGCAAATTCAACTTTCCGACTATGGCTTTAAGTTTTCTAAGACCCCGATTTACTGTAATTCACAAAGTGCTATTACAATAACAAGTAATCCGGTTCAGCATTCTAAGACTAAACACATAGATATTCGCTATCATTTCATTAAGGACCATGTAGAGAAAGGGGATGTAGAGTTATACTTTGTGTCTACCAAAGTGCAATTAGCTGACATGTTCACTAAGCCTTTAGATAAACTTAGGCTAAAGTTCTTGATCAAAGAGATTGGCATGGTAGCGTATAGTGCTTGATATTCCTTAGATCTGTTGGGACTTATTCTTGGGATCTTGTGTTTAGGGGGAGTAGACACTTTTTAGGGGGAGCAACTACTTTCATATGCTTTGGATATCATCTTTTAAGGGGGAGCCATTAGATTTATGATAACTTCCTGGATATAATTGTCCAATGGTTACGTAAGGGGGAGGTAACTCATTGATATCATTTTTCAAGGGGGAGTTAATTCATTTTCTGGGTTATTTTATCAAAATGCTGATTTACTTTTTTGTACATCACATTTTGAGGGGGAGAAAAAGGGAGAAAATGAGAAAATTACTCAAAAATATTGTTTTTTAAAAGTGATTTCATAAATTCTTTATTTTATATCTGAAATAATTCACTAAGGCTTGTATACATCTCAGTATGCAACCCGTTTTAACAATTGGTATCACTGAAGATTTGTACTTTGTTCTCAATTCAAAGTTCTTTTAAGTACAAATCTTATTTTGAAAAATTCATAAAAATTTGAAAAGTTAAAATCCAAAAATATTTGTTTTTTACTGAATAAATGCTATTTTTAGCATTATACCGAATCTGACATCCAACAGTACAGATTCGGTAAGTTCAAAGTTTTTCAAAAATTGTCTCAGAATTGTTTTTCATGAAAAGATTGAAATGAATTTTAATAGGAAAAATCAATTTGTCAAGATTTTGAAGTTAAATTGATAAAGTTTTGAAAAGTGGACTGCATTCGGTAAAATAGGCCCATTCGGTAAAGCCCATTCGGTATTTTATCTTCGGTATCTATAAAAGGAGGGTCAAAGTCAAACTAATTCTCTTACTGTGCTTAATTACCTACCGAGTCTTACTGATTATACCGAATCTGCCTAATCTACCGAATCTGTTCTTCTGTTTCTTCAAATCTTTGGTATAATTTCATTTTAATCATTGCTTTAGATACATACGTGTAGATCTAAGATAATTAAATGTTTTTCAACCAGAAAAGATCAAAATAACTGGATTATTTCTCTCAATTTTGAAATTCTGTTGATTATACCGAGTCTGAGTCGTATTCTTTTAATCTTTGATTAAACTCAATTGATTTGGTTAATTAACATGAATTCTTGTCTAGTCTGAGTTATATTGATTGATCTATCATTTGACCAAGCTTGA
Source organism: Rutidosis leptorrhynchoides (assembly GCF_046630445.1). Lineage (NCBI taxonomy): Eukaryota > Viridiplantae > Streptophyta > Magnoliopsida > Asterales > Asteraceae > Rutidosis > Rutidosis leptorrhynchoides. Next base: position 480,670,807 of record NC_092333.1, read on the forward strand.
TTACATGTTTAATTGATTTTTTGATGGATTCTGTATCTACCGAATATGTTCTATCTACAGTACCGAGTCTGTTCATACGATTAACATGTTGATCTGCTTCTAATTGAGTGGTTAATTGATTATGGTTGTGATTTTACATGATAGAATATGCATGTTTGAGTGACTTTATGTTAATTTTGGAGATACCGAATCTGTTCTTCTCTTGATACCGAATCTGACTTTTGATACCTTGAAACTTTCTGATTTTTATCTTCAAACACTTAACATGTTTATTCTATATCTTTCTGATCTGAAAATTCAAGCTCATTTGGTCACAGAATCTCAAGTTTTCATGACTACCGAATATGCTTGAATTGTGTTTAAAAATTGACTAAGTGTTGTTCTGATTCTTTGTGTTATATAATTGATTTTGCATGATGAATTTGTATTGTGATGAATATCATATGAATGTCATGATTGTCAATTACTTGTTCATATTTGAGAATAAAGGATTTTTATATCTTAGAAAAACCATAAAAATCATAAAATATAAAAGATAAAACATATACAAAGGATTTCAAAGGCAAATAAGAATAGAGATATATGCTTTATGTTAAATATCTTGTGGTCTTCTATTTCTTATTTATACAGCTAAATGACGAACAATCACTTCATCAACTCTGAAACCAACATTCCCTGCAACTACTGGACTGCAATTCTAGAGAGGCACACTCTATGGCCTGCTCTAAACTCTACAGTCAGTGTACATGTAACAGATCTAGAGCTACTTAACAGAACAATTAGGTTTGTGGAAGCTACACAACCTACTGCTGAAAATCCATAGGGAACACAAGCTCGTTTTGAATTTCAACTGAGAGGAGTTCAAGGGAGAAGGAGTATCACTAAGGCTGATTTCAGGAGGATATTCAGACTTCCTGTTGTGCAGAATGCTCCTGCTTTTCCTGCTACTCAATAGATGATGTTATCTGTCTTTGATCTTGGTTATGTTGGAGCCCGCAATGTTCCTCCGGCTAAGTTTCAGAAGAAATATCTGCATTCAAGGTGGTACGTGATCTTCTCAATCATCAACCGATGCTTGCTGATGACAATGAGTGGATCCGACAGCCTGATTGTGCCAATGCTGAAGTTGTTCTACTCTTTCATAAGAGTAGAAACTCCTGACTATGCAGAACTAATATGGGATTTGGTTCAAGATCAAGTTGATAAGCCAAGGGGTTCATACATCCCTTGCGAAAGGTTTTTCTGTATCTTTATCCATGATGCTATAAATGCTTGCAGAAATGCAAATATATTTGTACCAGGTACACATGGATTACAGATGAAACGATTTGGGGAGATGAAGATGAATACCCCAATGGTATCTGATAATCAATTCATTGCGCCAATTCCAAATTGGCTAGTGAGGCTAGCTGAACCCCAAGACGCTCGTATGCGTTCTTATTTTGAGGTTGTAGGAATACCTCTTCCGAACCCGGTACAACAAGAACAAGTTGAACCCGCCGTGGTTTCAGCCCCTGAGGTTGTAGAGGAACCTGTAGTACAACCACCTGGACCAGCTAATCCTCCACTTAGGGTGAACCTTAAATGATCTAGGGCAGCACACCAAGCTCAACCCGTGAGGATCAGGGAACCTAGTCCAACTAGGATTGAACCAACCCTTTCCATAACACCCGAAGTGAGCAGTGACACCGACACTTCAGCAACAACATCTGAATCGTCTCCCGAACATTCTCCTAAGAGAACTCGATATATACCTGATGAGATGATTCAGACTCCGCTAACCCAACGAGTAACTAGATCTAGGACTTCGACACTTATCGTCCGCCAAACAGTTACTACTACCATTGGTGATACGGACCAAGACCTAGAGCCAATTAGGTCACCCTCACCCATCTCTGTATCACATCCAATAATAACAGTAAGCCCTACGCTAAATGAAGCGCAAGTTTCGGTAGGCAAGAGATCTAAACGCACGGATGGTAAAAAGGCCACTAAGCCCATCCAATCTAAACAGGACTTAATAATAAATCCTACAAAGCAAGGTGCTTCGGCATCTAAGGAAGTAAAGTCTTCCTCTGCAGTAAAGTCTGCGTTGACTTAATCGATTGAGGAAACTCAATCATTGAAGTCCAGAACGGCCGAAGGGGAGCCGAAAAATCTTGAAAAGGCACCCTGTGTATCGGCTGGAAATCCTCCTGTGCCTCAATGTACAACAGGGTCTCGAGCTCTGGCTTATCTTGATGAGGGAGATATGCCGCGTCCCATGGAAACGAGTCAACATGACAATCCTTCGGGATATTTATCAGACTTCCAGCAGACTGATCCCTTGATTCATGAAAGTGATTCATTGGATCAAACCACTTCTCTTCCGAATTCTGAATCTCAGGGTCTGGAGGAAGAGTCTTTAACTGAAAGAGATTTGCCACCTCATGGTATATCAATGATTTCATGAGTCGGAGATAGCAATATCTCTGCGAGAGCTAAACCGACGGGTAGTTCTGCTACTCTGTCAGAGTCCCATGAGACTAAAGTCATGGAGGCGGATGCTTCGAAAGAAACTTCGCCGGTGACAACTCCGGTTGTTACCCAACCTCCATCAGAAGGGGATATCACGAATCTGACTAGTAGTATGTACAGCCCTACATATAAGAATAATACCGCACAATCATCCTTACCTGCCCTCACGGCAACTCAAACACTTCCATCGACATCGCCTTCAACAGATGCTGCTGATGCTGCTTTTGTTCATGGTTACACCGTTGTTTCACCAACTGGGTCACCTTCTCGGATTTCAAATAGATATGGATTTCAGTATCTCTTTGACAATAAGGTGAAGGAGCTCTATCTTGCTGAGTTTGCTAAACGGACTGATCTTGATGAAGTTCACGAGACTATGATGATTTATCTTGAGCAAGCAAGGATAGGGTATTCTTTCTCTCCATGCAAGTCACCTGGACCAATTCACATGCCTGATCATGATGATTTCGATCCCGACAATCTTCATGAGGGGGAGAATAGACAAAGTGGTCATCGGTTCAGTGGTTATGAAGCTGGTACATCTAGTCAAAAGAAGGATAAAGATGTTGTTGATATATCTGATTCCGGTAGTGATGAAATTGAGGAAATCCAGCAGTGTGAAAGTTTTCTAGATGAATCAGAAAGTCAGAGAGATGGTGACTCAGGGATGTTAATGATTATGGATACAGCTGATCAATCAGAGAATAAGTCATCTCAAGAGAACAATCAAAACTTTGACAACATTGAAGATATTTTGAAGGGGTCATCAAGTATCGCCAATGAATTCAATAATCATCAATTTGTTAACTTGACATCTCCAACTGATGAATTTGGAATACACTTCGAAAAGGATATTTTCTCTAATGGCAAAGAAGATACTACGACTCCTCCTGATTTGAATGTTCCATTTCAAACTGCGGAGATTGTTCTTGAGCGTGATGCTGATTACCAACTTAGTGAGGATGAAGAGAAAACGATTCTTCATTCACCATTCATTCAACAACAAGCGTATAGAATCTATGGTGATTCTGATCTTGTCCTTTCTACATCAATGAGTGTTCTGGGTGCATGGAAATATCATAAGAAGCCAGAATATCTCAAAGCTTATCTGAGTGTTCGCAATAAATTCAAATTGAAGAATGAAGAGAAACTTCAAATTCAGCGGAATTCAGAGATCAAAAGCATAAATAAGATCTTAATGATTAATAAGGATGAAGTGAAGATACCATTGTTTCAAGTTACAAGAATGGATGATGAGGATTATCAGTTTTCAGAAGCGGATTTTGATAAACTGAAGATGGACGACATTATTTTCATTTATAATTATTTGATTAACTTGAATGAATCTGCAACAACTTATCATGCTACTGCAATGAAGGCAGTCTACACGTTTATTCTTGATTCGATGAGATGGATGTCTGTTCATGATTTTCAAATGGGATTGGAATCTGGACACAAAAAGCTCGGAATCAAACCGCCAAATCAAGTGATTGAAGAGCTAAGATACATGTCCTTACTTGAAGTGAGCGACTGTCCATACGGGTTTGCATTTGTCAATTCTCACAATACAAAAATCTTCATCAGAGTCTCAGATTTCAGAAGATACTCAGACGGAACGTTGATGTATGCTTTCAAATACATGAGATGGAGATTGATCAATAACTGCTATTTAACTGAAGATAATGAGATTGTCAAGTACATTCTCACAAGATTGAAAAGTCATCTCGAAACAAGAGTGAATATACGAAGATATGAGAATCTCAAGGGATTTAAATCTAAAGTTCACTTCAGAGGAACAAAGTTCCTTTAGATGTTTTGGATAGGATTATATTGTAAAGTTCACATTTAACACTAAGGGGGAGATTGTTAGGACCCTAAAGTTGTATAGTTTTAATGTGAATTAAGCTTTAAATGAAGGTTCCTTAGAAGAGGGCTATATAAGGAACCTAAGTAGTCCTAATTAGATAGCCATTGCATTGTAACTGAGTTCTAGAAGCTGGAATGTAATTTCACCGATTCTCTCTCATACCGAGTCTTCTTCCTATATACCGAATCTCACTCTATCTTATCTTTACTCTCAATCTCAACATGATCTGACCTATCATCAACTACTACAATTCTATATGAAAAACTGATCATAATATTTCGCGTTCAAACTTTTATACAATTTTACAAACTTACAATACCGCTATTATACATATAGCATGAAATATAGCACACAATAACTTTGATACAAGGTAGTTGTGAAGACAGTTCTAGTTAACACGCAAGTCTTTCAGCAAAGGCAATAAAGACACGTAATTCATAAGTCCAGAAACAAGTCATGCATTCAGGTTTTACTAGTATTATTTCCCATCCTTGGTCTTGTGGAAAATAACCGTTGTGACCGTTGACTAGGCAGCATGTTGTAACGTCGTCAAAAGGACGGGGGTTACGTAATGCCCAACAGCCCCGTAACAATCTAAAAACCTTGTTTCTCACCCCAACTACCGAATCCGTCACTTGTAGGAATGTTTTATTTAACAGTTGTAATCCGATGTTCTTTTTCTCAATTTGGTGAAAAGCGAACATCACTAACCCGTAAACATAACATGTTTCTTTAAGTTGCATGTTGGAAGCTCTTTCTAAAGAACGAAGTCCTATGTTGGGATATGTGGAGTCAAAATAGGCTCTCAACCCGTAGCGTAAAATTGCATTTAGGTTCCCCGCATTTAATGCCTTAAAGAAAACACGGCGTAACTTAAAGTCTCTCCAATGTGATATACCCCATCTTTCAAAGGAAAGCCTTTTATAAACTAAGGCATGCTTGGAACGTCTTTCAAATGTTCAGCAAACTAATTTCGCCGTAAATAATTGTGCCGATGAATTCTGACCGACTCTAGACAAGATTTCATCAATCATATCCCCTGGTAGGTCTTCTAAAATTTTTGCTTGTCTATTCTTAACGTCCATTGTGTGTTTTATACTGTAAAATAGACAAGGATTAGATTTGTAAAAGATAATTAACAAACAATACAAGTGATAATGCTAAAAACGACCATATATTTCATAGCATTATTTCTCAAGAAAGACAAGCTTTTAGTTGCAATTGTCCTATTTACAAGTGATATTCGGTTAAATAATAAAAGGTGAAGACAAAAGATAGATTCGACGAATTGAAGACGCAAACGACCAAAAAGCTCAAAAGTACAAAATACAATCAAAGAGGTTCCAATTATTGATAAGAAACGTCTCAGAATTACAATAGTACAAGATTCAAAACGCAAAGTACAAGATATTAAATTGTACGCAAGGACGTTCGAAAATTCGGAACCGGGACCAGAGTCAACTCTCAACGCTCGACGCAACGGACTAAAAATTACAAGTTAACTATGTATATAAATATAATATAATATATAATTAATTATATAAATTATATATATAGTATATTTATATATTAAAACCGTCGGCAAAGAAGATCCAAAAAGGGATGAGCTGTAAAAGCAAACTCTGCGACTTTCGGAGTTTTAAGGGCAAAAATACCGCGACTCGCGGAGCCCCAAATTCTGAAAATGCCTATAAAAGCTCGCGCATTCTGAACGTTATATCCATCCTTTAATCTCTCTATCTAAACGTATATATATATATATATATATATATATATATATATATATATATATATATATTTATATTTTAATTTTAAATTCTAATAATAAGGGTATGTTAGCGAATGTTGTAAGGGTGTAAGTCGAAATTCTGTCCGTGTAACGCTACGCTATTTTTAATCATTGTAAGTTATGTTCAACCTTTTTAATTTAATGTCTCGTAGCTAAGTTATTATTATGCTTATTTAATACCAAAGTAATCATGATGTTGGGCTAATTACTAAAATTGGGTAATTGGACTTTGTACCATAATTGGGGTTTGGACAAAAGAACGACACTTGTGGAAATTAGACTATGGGCTATTAATGGGCTTTATATTTGTTTAACTAAATGATAGTTTGTTAATTTTAATATAAAGATTTACAATTGGACGTCCCTATAAATAACCATATACACTCGATCGGACACGATGGGTGGGGTATTTATATGTACGAATAATAGTTCATTTAACCGGACACGGGAATGGATTAATAGTCACTAGAATTATTAAAACACGGGTGAAATTATGTACAAGGACACTTGGCATAATTGATAACAAAGTATTAAAACCTTGGGTTACACGCAGTCGATAACCTGGTGTAATTATTAAACAAAGTATTAAAACCTTGTTACAGTTTAAGTCCCCAATTAGTTGGAATATTTAATTTCGGGTATAAGGATAATTTGACGAGGACACTCGCACTTTATATTTATGACTGATGGACTGTTATGGACAAAAACCAGACGGACATATTAAATAATCCAGGATAAAGGACAATTAACCCATGGGCATAAAACTAAAATCAACACGTCAAACATCATGATTACGGAAGTTTAAATAAGCATAATTATTTTATTTCATATTTAATTTCCTTTATTTTATATTTAATTGCATTTCTAATTATCGTACATTTTATTTATTGTTATTGTATTTAATTGCACTTTTAATTATCGTACTTTTTAATTATTGCAAGTTTATTTTATCGCACTTTTATTTATCGCAATTTCATTATCGTTATTTACTTTACGCTTTAAATTAAGTCTTGTATTTATTTTTAATATTTTACATTAGGTTTTAACTGCAACTAAAGTTTTAAAAATCGACAAACCGGTCATTAAACGGTAAAAACCCCCCTTTATAATAATAATATTACTTATTTATATATTTGTATTTTTATAAACTAAAACTAATATAGCGTTAAGCTTTGTTTAAAGATTTTCCCTGTGGAACGAACCGGACTTACTAAAACCTATACTACTGTACGATTAGGTACACTGCCTATAAGTGTTGTAGCAAGGTTTAAGTATATTCATTCTATAAATAAATAAATATCTTGTGTAAAATTGTATCGTATTTAATAGTTTTTCCTAGTAAAATATAAGCTATTTCATATACACCTCGCATAACATCAAGTATTTTTGGCGCCGCTGCCGGGGAACAAAATCTAGCTTAAAAGCTGGAAGCGCAACGCTAAATATAAAAAAAAATAAAAATATTTATTTTTAGTTTACTTTTATAAAAAAAATACGCTTTTGTAAAAATACGTTTTAAAAATTCAAAAAATATAAAAAGAAAAACAAAAAAAATTATATATTTTTAAGAGTTTGTTAAATATTTAAGTTTTATAAAGTTTCTTTATTTTTATTTTATAAAAATATAAGTTTTATTTAAATATTTTGTTTTTATTTAAAACATATAAAAAACACCGAAAAAATATATATATATATATAAATCTATTTTTAAGATTTTTATAAAATTATAAAGTATTTCTATTTTTATTTTAGTTTTTAAAACATAAGTTTTTTAATTAATACAAATATTTTATATAAATATTAAAACAGAAAAATATAAAATATAAAAAAAATAAAAAAAATAAAAATATTAAAAACCGAACGATTTTGGCCTGCACCTCATTTGAAAATTCAATCACCGCGACTTGCGGAGTTTTGTGGTACGTGGCACCGCGACTCGCGGAGCCACCCTGACACGCGTGTCCAGCAACCCTAATCAGCACTAATTACGGGGTATAATTTATTATAATTAAATTAAAACCCTAATTAGGTTTTTAATTTTTAATTAGTTAATTTAGTTTAGTTTTAATTATTTTATATATTTAGTTTAATTAGTTTAATTAAATTTTAAAATTAATAGTTTTATAAAATAAATAATATTTTTATAAAAATTGTAATTTTTACAACTTTTAGTATATTTTTATATTTTGTCCCTTTTTAATTGTTTTAGCGTAATTTTTTGTATTTTTCGCTCGTATTTAGTTTTAAATATAGTTTTTGCCATAGTTATTTTTATTTCTAGATTTTTAGGTCTTGCCGTAAAATCCCTTAAGTGCTTTTTCTTTAGACTAAGATTTAAGTGCTTTAGAATTTTTCGACGCCTTTTACCTATGTATCAATTATCACTCCAATTAGTAATCTCAATTTGCAATTTTAATTTTAAGTTAGTGATAGTAATAAGGTTGAGTTAGTCGAGTGTTTTTAAAGTTTTATAAGTCACTCTTTTTCTTTCTTATTTTTCGACGCCTTTTATTTTTTAATTTTTTTTTCAACCCTTTTCTTTTTCGACCTTTTTCGACGCGCTCTTTTTCTTTCTTATTTCTCGTCATTCTAGTTTTTAGGACTTAGAATTTTCTCTATTTCTTGTCTAAAACTTCTTAAAATTACGAAAATTTATTTTAAGTGGTTAAATTGATAGACATCAAAATTTTTTGGTTCGTAGTAATAGTTGGATTTGTACGTATACCGAGTTATTGGAGCCAAACAGTACTCAATTATATTGAGACCAAACGAATCCTGCCCCTCTGCTGCATCTTTTGGCTATTCGAAACGTGGGCAAAATCAGAAAAGTCTATTAATTGGATAACTTATATAATTTTTCTTTCCTTTTAAAAACTAATAGGATATTCAGTGAATGCACCGAGCAAGACGTTCACCACCTTTTATACGTTCACCACCTGTAACCAGATCAAGACATCTAGCTAATATTACCTCCGTTGATTTTTCTTTAGAATCGTCATCCAGTCGACCAAGTACTCCAAATTAAATTTTCGATAATCCATTTTTTGAACTCAACCTCACAATTGAGAATCCGGAGAATATTCAGGGACGATTCATAGATCCTGAACCATTAATTTTTTTTCCGGAACCACCAATCATTCAAACAGAGATTGTTGAGGAACGAACCATTAAATCAGAATCCTCTAGTGATTCAGATTCAACAAATTCAATCATGGAGAATCTGGAACCTCTAAGTATGGAAGACCGAATGCGAGCTAAACGCACTGGCCAAGGTCACGCAATTACTCATCCAGACATTAATGCGCCAGATTATGAAATCAAAGGACAAATTCTACATATGGTGACTAATCAATGCCAATTTAGTGGTGCGCTGAAGGAAGATCCAAATGAACATCTTCGTACCTTTAATAGGATCTGCACACTATTTAAAATCCAAGAAGTTGAGGATGAATAGATATATCTCATGTTATTTCCCTGGACTTTAAAGGGAGAAGCCAAAGATTGGTTGGAATCGTTACCTGAAGGGGCGATTGATACATGGGATGTTTTAGTTGAAAATTTTCTTAAACAATTCTTTCCGGCATCTAAAGCCGTAAGACTTCAGGGAGAAATTGTTACGTTCACACAGAAACCGAATGAAACTCTATATGAGGCATGGACCAGATTTGGAAAGTTATTAAGAGGATGTCCGCAACATGGTTTAGACACCTGTCAAATAGTACAAATATTCTACCAAGGATGCAACATCACTACAAGGAAAGACATCGATATAGCAGCTGGTGGTTCTATTATGAAGAAAACCGAAACTGATGCTTATAAAATTATTGATAACACTGCTTCCCACTCACATGAGTGGCACCAAGAAAAAGATATCCTTAGATCATCTAAAGCAGCTAGAGCCGATTCTAGCCATGACTTAGATTCCATTTCCGCAAAGATAGATGCTGTCGAGAGACGAATGGAAAAGATGACTAAGGATATACACTCAATACGAATTAGTTGTGAGCAGTGTGGAGGACCACATTTGACAAAAGATTGTCTTAGTATTGAGCTAACAATGGAACAAAGAGAGAATGTTTCATATCTAAACCAAAGGCCTGGAAATAATTATCAGAATAATTATCAACCGCCAAGACCAATTTACAATCAAAACCAGAATTATAACCGAAATGTTCCATACACCAATCAACAAGGTCCTAGCAATCAACAAGTATCCAATAATACTTACAACCAGCAAAGACCTAATTTTCAAAACAAACCACCATAACCCAATGATAAAAAGCCAAATTTAGAAGATATGATGACGAAGCTAGTTGAATCTCAAAAACAGTTTTTCACATCTCATAAACAAACGAATGAACAAAATGCTCAAGCACTTACAAATCAACAAGCTTCTATTCAAAATTTGGAACAAGAAGTAAGTAACCTAGCAAGGTTAATAGGTGAAAGAAAACCGGAAAGTTTACCTAGTGATACAAATGCTAACCCCCGGAATGAAACAGCTAAAGCCATTACCACAAGAAGTGGTACAACGCTTAAACCACCTGAAATACCTGTAATTTCTGATGAAGCTATTCCTACTCCACAAGAACCACAACCTGAGCAAGATAAGGAAACAGAACCGGTAGTTGAAAAGGTTAATGAAGATAACACAGTTAAGGCTAAATCTTATGTTAAACCATACCAACCACCACTTCCTTACCCGAGTAAAATGAAAAAAGAGAAACTTGAAGCCGAGCAATTCAAATTTTTGGATATGTTTAAACAGATAAATGTAAATCTTCCTTTCATTGATGTAATTTCAGGAATGCCTAGATATGCTAAATTTCTGAAAGATCTAATCTCAAATAGAAAGAAAATGGAAGAACTCTCGGCCATTACTATGAATGCTAATTGTTCAGCAGTGTTGTTGAATAAGATACCAGAAAAATTATCTGATCCAGGAAGTTTCACAATTCCATGTTTTCTGGGTAGTCTTAGTTCAATAGAAGCGTTGGCAGACTTAGGTGCTAGTATAAATTTAATGCCGTATTCACTATACACTAAACTAGACCTTGGAGAATTGAAACCAACACGAATAAGTATACAACTAGCCGATCGATCAATAAAATATCCTAGAGGGATAATGGAGAACATGCTAGTTAAAGTTGGTACTTTAGTATTTCCAGTAGATTTTGTTGTTCTGGACATGGAAGAAGATTCTCAAGTTCCTCTCATATTAGGAAGATCATTCTTAAACACGGCTAAAGCAATGATATACGTGTTTGGTAAGAAACTGACCCTAAGTATAGAGGACGAGAGTGTTACCTTTTCAGTTGATAGAGCAATGCAACAACCGCAATCTGCAGATGATACATGTTATTATATTCAAACTATAGAATCACATGCAGAATTGTTAGAAGAATTTCCAGAATTACAAGGAACAGGTGAATGTTCTTTAGGAGAAGGAACTGAACCAATTGATGAAATTGAAATGTTAGCTATACTAATGGCTAATGGATATGAACCAACAACAGAAGAAATTCAAATGCTAAAAGAAGAAGACAGATATCGATATAAATCATCGATAGAAGAACCACCGACATTAGAGTTAAAGCCACTTCCAAACCATTTGGAATACGCTTATTTACATGGTGAATCTGAATTACCTGTAATAATATCGTCTTCTCTTACTGAAAATGAAAAATCTCAACTCATTTCTGTGTTGAAAGCTCATAAACCAGCCATTGCATGGAAGATTCATGATATTAAAGGAATAAGTCCTTCGTATTGCACACATAAAATTCTTATGGAAGAAGTTCATAAAACGTATGTGCAACGCCAACGAAGACTAAATCCTAATATGCAAGATGTAGTTAAAAAAGAAATTATTAAACTGCTTGATGCATGTTTAATTTATCCAATTTCTGATAGTCCATGGGTAAGCCCAGTTCAATGCGTGCCTAAGAAGGGTGGCATGACTGTCATTACAAATGAGAAAAATGAGCTTATTCCGACTAGGATTGTAACAGGATGGCGTGTTTGTATTGATTATAGAAAATTAAATGACGCCACCAGAAAAGATCACTTTCCCTTACCTTTCATTGATCAAATGTTGGAAAGATTAGCCGGAAATATTTACTATTGTTTTCTTGATGGTTTTTCCGGATACTTTCAAATTCCAATTGCACCCGAAGATCAAGAGAAAACCACGTTCACGTGCCCTTATGGTACTTTTGCTTACAAACGCATGCCATTTGGACTTTACAACGCCCCTGCAACCTTTCAAAGGTGCATGATGGCGATTTTTCACGACATGATAGAAGAATGTATGGAAGTTTTCATGGATGACTTTTCAGTCTTCGGTGATACTTTTGAAACATGTCTAGTTAATATGGAACGAATGCTTATTAGATGCGAACAATCAAATCTAGTACTTAATTGGGAGAAATGCCATTTCATGGTTAAAGAAGGCATCGTTCTTGGTCATAATATTTCAAAGGAAGGAATTGAAGTGGATAGAGCTAAAGTAGATGTAATTGCTAAACTTCCACATCCCACCAATGTTAGAGGAGTTAGGAGTTTTCTAGGGCATGCCGGTTTTTACCGACGTATCATAAAAGATTTTTCTAAAATTGCCACTCCTATGAATAAACTCCTAGAAAAGGATGATCCATTCATCTTTTCAGAGGAATGTATCAAATCTTTTAATATTCTTAAAGAAAAACTCACTAATGCGCCAATCATGGTAACTCCAAATTGGAATTTACCGTTTGAACTTATGTGCGATGCAAGTGATTTTGCAATGGGAGCCGTTTTAGGACAAAGGATTGAAAAAGGATTTCAACCTATATATTATGCTAGTAAGACGTTACAAGGAGCACAAACAAATTACACAACTACTGAAAAAGAACTCCTTGCTATTGTCTTTGCTTTTGATAAATTTCGTTCATATCTCGTTCTAGCAAAAACGGTGGTCTATACTGACCATTCTGCTCTTAGATACCTATTTTCGAAACAAGATGCCAAACCATGATTAATCTGTTGGATCTTACTATTACAAGAGTTTGATATTGAAATCCGAGATAAAAAGGGAACAGAAAATCTCGCAGCTGATCATCTTTCTCGTCTTGAAAATCCTGAATTAGAAGTTCTAAATGAATCGGCCATACAAGACAACTTTCCTGATGAATATCTATTGAAGATAGATTATACTGAAATACCATGGTTTGCAGACTATGCAAACTACTTAGTATGTGGATTCCTTGAAAAAGGATTGTCGTACCAAAAATGAAAGAAATTCTTCAGTGATATAAAACACTATTTCTGGGAAGATCCACATCTGTTTAAAAGTTGTCCCGATGGAATAATGCGCCGATGTGTATTCGGAGATGAAGTCAATCAAATCTTAAACCATTGTCACACAGGACCAACAGGAGGGCATTATGGGCCTCAACTAACGGCAAGAAAAGTTTATGATGCTGGATTCTATTGGCCTACAATTTACAAAGACGCACACCTTCTTTGCAAATCCTGTGATGCTTGTCAAAGGGCCGGAAAAATAAGTCAACGTGATGAAATGCCACAAAATGTCATTCAAGTATGTGAAGTATTTGACATTTGGGGTATTGACTTTATGGGTCCATTTCCAAAATCTCATAATAATCTCTACATTCTCGTTGCCATTGATTATGTATCTAAATGGGCGGAAGCACAAGCTCTCCCAACTAACGATGCACGAGTTGTAGTCAACTTCTTAAAACGTCTTTTTGCAAGGTTCGGAACACCGAAAGCTTTAATAAGTGATCGGGGTACTCATTTTTGTAATAATCAACTTGAGAAAGTTCTCAAAAGATATGGAGTAACTCATAAAATCTCCACTGCTTATCATCCACAAACAAGTGGACAAGTTGAAAATACCAACCGAGCTTTAAAACGTATTTTAGAAAAAACCGTAGGATCAAATCCGAAGGAATGGTCCATTAAATTGGAGGATGCACTCTGGGCTTTTAGAACAGCCTACAAAACTCCAATTGGAACCACACCTTTTAGACTCGTTTATGGAAAAGCATGTCATCTTCCAGTAGAAATTGAACACAAAGCATTTTGGGCTTTGAAGACATGTAATCTTGATTTACATGAAGCTGGACGTCTACGATTAAGTCAATTAAACGAATTAGAAGAATTAAGACATGAAGCATACGAAAATTCGTTAATCTATAAGGAAAGAACGAAGAAATGGCATGATAAAAGAATCAGAAGTTCAAAAGAATTTAAAGAAGGAGACAGAGTTCTTCTTTTCAATTCACGATTCAAGCTATTTCCTGGAAAATTAAAATCAAGATGGTCTGGACCATTCATAGTCAAAAGAGTTTTCCCATACGGAACTGTAGAATTAATAAATTCAAATGGGATTGAATTTAAGGTTAATGGTCATAGAGTTAAACATTACATAGATAGTCCGATGGAAGTTGACAACGAAGTTAATCACAATTTCGACACCACAGCTAACTAAGTGTGGGGAGAATCAAGTCTTTAAAGGATAATATGTATTTCTGTTAGAGTTAGATTTTCTGTTTTCGTGTAGTTCTTGAAAATGGAACTCGAATGGTCTTTCCCTAGCAGACCCTAAAGAACTAGTCTTCTTCCCCTATTCTGAATTTTTATTTTTATTTAGGTTTTTACGAAATGAAGACTTCATGTAAATTAAACCATGGTCTAATGCTACACGCTTTGATTACTAAACGTAATAATGACACACTTCCGAGTGAACTGGTATCAGTAATCAGAGAAAAATTGGACGGAGTAAGAAAAGAATCCAGATGCGAAGATAATAAGTTACAATTTGGTAAAGGAAAATCAAAATTCGCAGCGAAAAGAAGAGCACGACACCTTGAAAAATGTCACAAATGCGGAAAATGGTCACACGAAGGTAAATGTTCAAATAATCAAACCTATTCAAACACCGAATTTGTTACTTTATGCAGAGATGGACCGTTCATATGTTTAGAAGAAAAAACATTAAATGCTCGAGGTTACACCTATGTAGCCATGGAAAATCAATTAGTCTGACTATCTTATGAGTGGGCTAGAGCATATCACTAAGAAATCTATTTCACAGATAAGTTTGTACAGTTTTTATTTTTATTTTTATTTTTATAATAAACGCTAATTTGTTTGCTATAAAGTATTAAATTGGTATTCAATGAAATTAGGTCTTGCGACCGAAATTATTGATATCATACAAAAATTTATTACATCACTGCGAAATTTAACGTTTATTCTTAAGGTATAAATATCTTTAATCAATCAACTCAAAATATTTCAAAAATTCGTCATGAGTTAAATTAGGTCATGGAATCGAAATTACTTTACCGAAAAGAGGGGCGTATATTTTTGATAGTATTTGATTGATTAAAGTGGGATAAAAGCCAAAAAGATTTTTAATTTTATTTTTACTTTGTTTTTAAAATTAATATTAAAATAATATTGTAAACTTGTTAAAATTAAATCAATATATTTAAAATTGTAAATATTTGAAAAATTAATATTTTTAATATAAGTTTGTATGTATAAAAACAAAAATATAATTTAAGTTTGGTGTGAATTTTTAATTTTATGCATTTTAAATTTAAGTTTGGTGTGAATTTAAAAACAAAAATTTACTTTATTTCGCTAAGTTAAAAATATGATTTTTAAAATTCGTCGTGAGTTGAAGACTAGGTCTTTGAACCTAAATTGCTTTACCCGAGGGAGGGACGAGAATTTTTGTTATCATTATTTTTAATCTTATTGATTTAAAGTATGCCAAAAAAATAAAAAATAAAAAAAAACCCAAAAATCTTTGCTTTTAAAACAATCGCTTGAAAAAAACAAATTTTAAAATTTTGTCGAGGGACGGACTAGGACATCGTTCCGAAACGCCCTCATCCTAAAAAGAAACAAAATTTTTAAAATTTAATTAATTATAGATTTTAATTAGTATAAGATTTTTATAAAAATATATATATATATATATATATATATATATATATATATATATATATATATATATATATATATATATATATATATATATATATATATATATATATATATATATATATATATATATATTAAATGCCTAGTCCCGCATTTTCAAAGACTGGCATTAAGTTCAGCAAAAGCAACTAATTTTGACGACAAGATGCAAAATAAATGTGATGTGACAACAAGAAGGAATGAACAAATGATATGCACCATTTATCATACAGCAAACAAACGCCAATATGTTTGGAAACTTTGGTAAAATTTGATCATTTTTCTACGCTAATCACCCTCAATAATTTAAATTGTTACTGATTTCTTGCAAATGAGTGCATTGCAAGATCCTAAGTGTGGGAAGGGGTTAAATTCTTTCAGATTTTAAAAAAAAAATTATTTAAACACTTGGTTACCATTAAAAATACTAGTAAAGCAGTAGTTGTATTAGAATCTAGTGCTCTCTGATAATAAAGAACAACCCTAGTCTTATATACTGACTATCCAATTTTAGTAAAATTTTTCAAAATTTTCAATTAAATGAACTCAAAATCATGTTTGTACATATTTATGAACGATAAAACTAGGTGTTAACACTGAAATTATTGTTACCTTGGAAAGGACATAAATTGAGAAACAAACCAAAATGTTAGAATTCATTTAAAATGGAATAGAGGACAATAAAAAGGAAAATAAAAGCCAAGTGTGGAAAAATTTACCAAGTTATTTAAAACATAAGTCACATATTTCTGTAATAAATAATTGAAGATACTTTTGCTTTGGACTAAACTAAACAGTTTTACCCAATTTACTGTAATATATTTGAAAGAAAAGATGGATCTACACGATGAACCAATTCCATCATTAAAAGGAAGTAAAGTCTTCCGAAAAAGAAACGCGCTTCTTGATTTAGGTCATGAAGTTGTCGTCCAGACCAGCTGTAGGTTGACGAAAAACCTAGAAAAGTCATCTCTAAAATTAGCAGGAAATCCACGGACCTTAGCATAAAATAGGGTCACCAAGTGGTCAGACTTATCCTAACCATGAGAAGGATTTATCTCGTACAATGGGGGGCACCGTGCAAATTAGCTTGATAAGACTAATGAATCAAATCCCCAGAAAGGATAATCTCCTTAAAAGATCAAAAATCAGCTTTTAAGACTGATATTACTCAATCCTTGAGATTGACCTTAAAGATTGAGAATTCAAACTCATGGAATTCAATGATATCTAAACTCGAGCATGAACGAGAAAATATTTTGATCAAAATTACAAACCGATTTGTTTTCTGAAAACCCATTTTCAATGCGTTCATTACCTTTGAACGTAAAATCCTAGGAATTCACCTGGAATTCATTAGGTCACCTGAACCAATTCGGGTGTCAACCGTAAGAACGGTGGTTGCATAACATGGTCAAAGACAGGACCTTATGCCAGACCAAAAAATTATAAGGGTGAGCTTTACTATTGCTCCTACCAAGGATAGTAATTGCATCCGACACGTTATAGACCATAATTAAAAGCATGTCAGGGGACATTGCCTTAACAGTTGCTTGTTCAACGCTTTCCTTTACAACCGGACGGTAGTTTACCGAAAGGTTATATACGGAGCAAGTATACTGGACGTGTTGCTTTCCTAATACAAGGTTAGCAAGTAGGTGACACAAAACCACAAGTTTTGAGCTAAAATTTTCAAATCTGAAACCCACCAAACCCACAAAAATATTTTGCAAACACCGGTGAAGGGTTATTCCGAAAAACTTAACTAGGGTAAAAGCTAGAATGAATATTCAAAAGATCAAATGTTTTCATAAAGATCCAATTTCCTTAATGGATCTAAATTTTATAGTCATGTGGGACTGTAAACCACATCGTTACTACCATTGTTTATACCGTCGTATAGAAATGACTGATGTACAAAGTGTGAAGAATAAAGAAGTGATTCTAGTATATTTCAAGACTATATTGCTTGAGGACAAGCAACGCTCAAGTGTGGGAATATTTGATAATGCTAAAAATGAACATATATTTCATAGCATTATTCCTCAAGAAAGACAAGCTTTTAGTTGCAATTGTCCTATTTACAAGTGATATTCGGTTAAATAATAAAAGGTGAAGACAAAAGATAGATTCGACGAATTGAAGACACAAACGACCAAAAAGCTCAAAAGTACAAAATACAATCAAAGAGGTTCCAATTATTGATAAGAAACGTCTCAGAATTACAAGAGTACAAGATTCAAAATGCAAAGTACAAGATATTAAATTGTACGCAAGGACGTTCGAAAATCCGGAACCGGGACCAGAGTCAGCTCTCAACGCTCGATGCAACGGTCTAAAAATTACAAGTTAACTATGTATATAAATATAATATAATATATAATTAATTATATAAATTATATATATATTATATTTATATATTAAAACCGTCGGCAAAGAAGATCCAAAAAGGGATGAGCTGTAAATGCAAACTCCGTGACTTGCGGAGTTTTAAGGGCAAAAATACCGCGACTCGCGGAGCCCCAAATTCTGAAAATGCCTATAAAAGCTCGCGCATTCTAAACGTTATATCCATCCTTTAATCTCTCTATCTAAACGTATATATATATTTATATTTTAATTTTAATTTTAATTTTAAATTCTAATAATAAGAGTATGTTAGCGAATGTTGTAAGGGTGTAAGTCGAAATTCTGTCCGTGTAACGCTACGCTATTTTTAATCATTGTAAGTTATGTTCAACCTTTTTAATTTAATGTCTCGTAGCTAAGTTATTATTATGCTTATTTAATACCGAAGTAATCATGATGTTGGGCTAATTACTAAAATTGGGTAATTGGACTTTGTACCATAATTAGAGTTTGGACAAAAGAACGACACTTGTGGAAATTAGACTATGGGCTATTAATGGGCTTTATATTTGTTTAACTAAATGATAGTTTGTTAATTTTAATATAAAGATTTACAATTGGACGTCCCTATAAATAACCATATACACTCGAGCGGACACGATGGGCGGGGTATTTATATGTACGAATAATAGTTCATTTAACCGGACACGGGAATGGATTAATAGTCACTAGAATTATTAAAACACGGGTGAAATTATGTACAAGGACACTTGGCATAATTGATAACAAAGTATTAAAACCTTGGGTTACACGCAGTCGATAACCTGGTGTAATTATTAAACAAAGTATTAAAACCTTGTTACAGTTTAAGTCCCCAATTAGTTGGAATATTTAACTTCGGGTATAAGGATAATTTGACGAGGACACTCGCACTTTATATTTATGACTGATGGACTGTTATGGACAAAAACTAGACGGACATATTAAATAATCCAGGACAAAGGACAATTAACCCGTGGGCATAAAACTAAAATCAACACGTCAAACATCATGATTACGGAAGTTTAAATAAGCATAATCATTTTATTTCATATTTAATTTCCTTTATTTTATATTTAATTGCATTTCTAATTATCGTACTTTTTATTTATTGTTATTGTATTTAATTACACTTTTAATTATCGTACTTTTTAATTATTGCAAGTTTATTTTATCGCACTTTTATTTATCGCAATTTCATTATCGTTATTTACTTTACGCTTTAAATTAAGTCTTGTATTTATTTTTAATATTTTACATTAGGTTTTAACTGCGACTAAAGTTTTAAAAATCGACAAACCGGTCATTAAACGGTAAAAACCCCCCTTTATAATAATAATATTACTTATTTATATATTTGTATTTTTATAAATTAAAACTAATATAGCGTTAAGCTTTGTTTAAAGATTTTCCCTGTGGAACGAACCGGACTTACTAAAAACTACACTACTGTACGATTAGGTACACTGCCTATAAGTGTTGTAGCAAGGTTTAAGTATATCCATTCTATAAATAAATAAATATCTTGTGTAAAATTGTATCGTATTTAATAGTTTTTCCTAGTAAAATATAAGCTATTTCATATACACCTCGCATAACATCAACGAGCAATTTTTACATATAACATAAAAATACAAGCACGCTACAATATATATATTACACAACATGATTACAACTCTTTATTCCGACTCACTCGTTTCTTCCTCCTCAGACTTGGTTTGTTTTGCTAACTTCCTAGGGATATATGGTGCTCCTCTAATGCGAGCCGTCGTTTTCACAAATGGTTTAGAAAAACCTGGTGGCTTAGATGTTCCCGGGTTATAGTGAAAGTTTAAGAAATACAGGTGTTTACGGTACACCCCATCAGGGTATTTCATGTTAACGTAGAGTTCATCGGGGTTGGAATTAGGTTTCTCTATTTTGATACCTTTTCCCTTATTATTTTCTTTTTCTTTTTTAAATTGGGTCGAGGTAATTTCTATAACATCATCAGAATCCTCATCGGGATCCGATTCATCAAAAAATTGGTAATTTTCCCAATATTTTGCTTCCTCGGCGGAAACACTATTGACCATTTTTAACTTTGGTCCATTGGTTGAGGATTTTCTTTTATTTAACCATTTTTCTATAGTTATTAATATTTCTTCCTCCGGAACCTCTTCTTCTTCCGGTTCCTCTTCTTCTGGTTCCTCCTCTTCCGGTTCTTCCTCGGGAATTTGTGAATCTTCCCAAAATATGTTCGACTCTTCATTATTATTAGGTGAGTCGATGGGATTTGTACTAGAGGTAGACATCTATCACACAATATCAAACACGTTAAGAGATTAATATATCACATAATATTTACATATTAATAATATATAGTTTCCAACAAAAAGTGTTAAGCAATCGTTTTTAAAGAAAACACGGTCGAAGTCCAGACTCACTAATGCATCCTAACAAACTCGGTAAGACACACTAATGCAATTTTTTGGTTCTTTAAGACCAATGCTCGGATACCAACTGAAATGCCCCATTCATATTGATTATAAACGTTTCATATTAATTGATTTCTTTGCGAGGTTTTTGACCTCTATATGAGACGTTTTTCAAAGACTGCATTCGTTTTTAAGAACAAACCATAACCTTTATTTTATCGACAAGGTTTAAAGGACACCACCTAGATTATCAAGAAATGATAATCTAAAAATATCACACTTACACACGACCAATACATATTGGTTTACAATATTAATATGTTACAACAAGGTAAGATCTTGAATGCAGTTTTAAAATGATATTATACAAGCATGCTGACACCAAATCTTGTCCATATTTTAGCATGCAATGGCGGAAGCTCTTAAAAATCACCTGAGAATAAACATGCTTTAAACGTCAACAAAAATGTTGGTGAGTTATAGGTTTAACCTATATATCAAATTGTAATAATAGACCACAAGATTTCATCTTTCAATAACATGCAATCTGCATAAAAATCATTCATATGGTTGAACACCTGGTAACCGACATTAACAAAATGCATCTAGAATATCCCCATATATAAATATCGAAGTACTAAAGCAGTTCAAATTCTCTGACTGGGGCGTGTCAAAGCCCATAGATCTATCTTTAGGATTCGCGTCAATTGGTGGCAATTATAGTAAACACCAATTCTAAGGCTACCAAGTTCAACAAGGGCGATATCCGATATAACAATTTAACATAGAATGTAGTTTCAATACTTGTGTCTATTTTGTTAATCATTTTCAAAACTGCATGTATTCTCATCCCAAAAATATTAGATAGTAAAAATGGGACTATAACTCACTTTCACATATTTTTCCTTCGTCGGGAAATAAGATTTGGCCACGGGTCGATTCACGAACCTATAACGAATATATACATATATATCAAAGTATGATCGATATATATTCACAACATTTTTTATTACGTTTTAACGATTTAAGTTTGTTAAGTTAGTAGTCCAACGTTAGTAATCTACAACTAGTTGTCCACAGTTAGATGTGCAGAAATAAATCAATATAAATTATCTCGAATCAATCCACGACCCACTGTATACAAGTCTCAGGGTAGATCACAACTCAAAGTATATATATTATTTAGCTAACTCGAGCATTACTGTATATAGAGTGTCTATGGTTGTTCCCAAATAATATATATAGATGGGTCGATATGATATGTCAAAACATCGTATACATGTCTATGGTATCCCAAGATTACATAATATATATTAGAATACATGTATAATACAATATAAGTTAGTTAAGTTATGATTTGTATAGATTTGTTACAAATTTCACGTAGCTACAACAAGCAAAATTATCCAATCTTGTTTTACCCATAACTTCTTCGTTTTAAATCCATTTTGAGTGATTCAAGTTGCTATGGTTTCATAATGAACTAAAATTTATGAAACTAAATAAAAAAGTATAAGTTTATAGTCCGAAATATAGGTTACAAGTCAATATTGTAAGAGGTAGTCATTTCAGTCGAAAGAACGACGTCTTGATGACCATTTTGAAAAAACATACTTTTACTTTGAGTTTAACCATGATTTTGGATATAGTTTCATGTTAATAAGAAAAAATCATTTTCCCAGAAGAACAACTTTTAAATCAAAGTTTATCATAGTTTTTAATTATCAAACCCAAAACAGCCCGCGGTTTTACTACGACGATGTATGTCCGGTTTTACGGCGTTCATCGTGTTTTCAGGTTTTAAATCATTAAGTTAGCATATCATATAGATATAGAGCATGTGTTTAGTTGATTTTAAAAGTTAAGTTAGAGGGATTAACTTTGTTTACGAACAAGTTTAGAATTAACTAAACTATGTTCTAGTGATTACAAGTTTAAATCTTTGAATAAGATAGTTATATATATATGAATCGAATGATGTTATGAACATCATTACTACCTTAAGTTTAGTTGGTAAACCTACTGGAAGTGACAAAAATTGATCTAGCTTCAAAGGATTCTTGGATGGCTTGAAAGTTCTTGAAGTAGAATCATGACACGAAAACAAGTTCAAGTAAGATTTCCACTCGAAATAAGATTGTTGTAGTTATAGAAATTGAATTAAAGTTTGAATATGAGTATTACCTTGAATTAGAAAGATATCTTACTGTAAATAAGAAAGATTTCTTGAGATTGGATGATTACTTGAAATGGATTTGCAGGATTGGAAGTAAGCTAGTAAACTTGAAAGTGTTCTTGATGTGTTCTTGAGTTGTTGTTTTGTATGTTGATCAAGGATAGGATTTATGAGCTAGATTGAGCTAGATTTTGATGAAAATGATGAATAACACTTAGAACAATGGAAGAACACTTGAGAGAGATTAATTTGATTCAAGAAAATTGCAAAGTGAATTGTTTGTGAGGAGTACCATTCACGTGAATTGCTAGTCTCTATATAGGCTCCATTAGTTTGTAATTTTGTGAGATATTTCATGCTAGATGTTAAATGATTGTTCCCACATGTCTTGGTGACTCACAATGGCTGCTAAGAGCTGATCATTGGAGTGTATATACCAATAGTAAATACATTCAGAAGCTGGGTATTGTACGAGTATGAATACGGGTGTATACGAGTAGAATTGTTGGTGAAAATGAATGAGGATGTAATTGTAAGCATTTTTTTTAAGTAGAAGTACTTTTATATGTGTCAATAAGGCTTTCAAAAGTGTATCAATACATATTAATACAATACATATATATACATTTTAACTGAGTCATTAAGTCATCGTTAGTCGTTACATGTAAGTGTTATTTTGAAACCTTTAAGTTAACGATCTCATTTAATGTTGTTAACTCATTGTTTATTATATCTAATGAGATGTTAAATTATTACATTATCATGATATTATGATGTATGAATATATCTTAATATGATTTATATAAATTAAAATGTCGTTACAACGATAATCGTTACATATATGTCTCGTTTCGAAATTCTTAAGTTATTAGTCTTGTTTTACATATGTAGTTCATTGTTAACATACTTAATGATATATATAATTATCATTTTATCATGTTAAATATAGTGTAACTGTGATACCATGTCCTAATCCATCTGGACGAAGTCACCAATATCTGGTCCCATTACGATGATTGACTCCAAATAATGTCTTTAAAATGAGTAAATGCACAGCGGAAGATTTCTTTCATACCTGAGAATAAACATGCTTTCAAGTGTCAACCAAAAGGTTGGTGATTTCATAGGTTTATCATAACAATCATTTCAATAAATTAATAGACCACAAGATTTCCGTTTATAAATATATGTACACTTGCAAGTGTATAAAACCTTTCTGCTTATGTTGAGGCCTTAGTAACCAACCTTAACAATAATATAATAAGTCATCTTTGCAAAGATGGATACATACACTCGCAAGTGTATAAATAATCCCCGAAGTACTAAACATCCGCCCACTAGCTCTTATGTCTAGTGCAGCCTACAGGATGGGGGTGTTAAGCCCGATAGATCTATCTTTAGGATTCGCGGTTACATGCTTTTATAACATGTAACTTAATTACCTAGCACATCAATCTGCAGAATATCATTTTTAATCACTTATCTCTATTTCGTAAAGCATTTATAAAATATTGCATGTATTCTCAGCCCAAAATATATATTGCAAAAGCAATTAAAAAGGGAGCAAATGAAACTCCCCATACTGTATTTTGTAGTAAAAATACATATGATGTCATTTAACAAGTGTAGGGTTGACCTCGGATTCACGAACCTATATCAATTATTTATATATCAAATAATATTAACACATATAATAAATGTGTAAAATAGTAAAACAAGTTTTATATATTATACTTGTTATATTTAATAAGTTATATGTTATATTTAAGTATTTTTAGTATTAACTTGTTATAATTTATTATTTACCTATATAGCAAATACTCTTTAGTTAATTTAGTAAAACTATTATGTAATATCATTTAGTAAAATATATTAATATTGTAAATATGTTATAAATGTTATACATTAATGTTTTATATATAATATAATGTATTAAAATATAATAGTATATAATATGATGATGATATACGTAGTAATTATATTTTTATATAAATAATATTTGTTTGTTATAATTAATAATAATAATGGAAATAAAATAATAATAATAATAATAATAATAATAATAATAATAATAATAATAATAATAATAATAATAATATTAATAATATTAATAATATTAATAATAATAATAATAATAATAATAATGATTACGAAAACTACCTTTAAAGCTTAAAAATAATAAATCGCCCGAGCCGGGACTCGAACCCGAGACATCTCGCCCACCCATAACACCTTGAACCATTGGACTGTGATCCGTTTTTCTGTTCTAATAGACTCGCCATAATTTATAACCCGTATACATATCAGTTTCAATTCTTTCTTCTTCTTAATAACTTAGACGACTTCTTCAACCTTTTAACATATCATTATCGACATAATATTCTAATTATCATCTCTGTTTTCTATCATTCTCATAATCATGTAATCGTTATCAGCTAATAACCATCATCATCATCATTATATCATTCGTGCCATCATAACCCATAATTCATTCGTTTTTGTATCACCACCTCGTCTCAAACCTTGTTGGGCCATAAAAATATTTGGACTTAAATTAATCTATGTTGGGTTATAATGATTAACGGGCTGGAAGAAAATAATACAATGGATGTCCGTAGCATTTTTTGTTTCCCTTTTCTTTTCTTTGTAAACGTGTGGGGTATTCGTAGGGTAAACGTCGGCAGAAAAATAAATATCGAATAGAATATACAATGGAAGAAGTTAGCTGTCCACTTACTCCATAAAGGATATTGATTTCATTCACTTTTTGCTGTACCGAATATAATAACATCAAGTGGGTTGTTTGTTTGAGAATTTCGGCCATCAACTTCCCACTAGCTCCTTATGCACATTGCAATGTATAAATCAGTATTGGTAACTTTTTAAATGGTGAACCTATATCAATTATTTCACTTCGTGATAGCTTAAACAGGAGACGAGTTTATAGTGGCCTGACTTGATCGAAACAGAAACCATGGTGTTTGATTTATGGTGTTGGTGATTGGCATGATAAAATTGAAGGAAGAAGAAAAATTATAGAGAGGGAGAGAGATAGAGAGAGTGAAGATGGTGTTTAAGTGTTGATCATGTGCTTGTTTCAAAAGGGTGCAGCTGTGATGTGGCCATCAGTACCTCATGAGAAGAAAAAGAAAGTGAGTTTGCACCCGGTTCCCATCGAGCTTGTTTTAGTCGATCATAGAAGAAAAAGATAAAGAGGAGAGAGAGATAGAAAGAGGTTGGCGATGGTAGCTATAGTAATGACACAATGATGATGGTGTTCGTTGTTGCGTTTAGCTAAATGGTGGATCGTGACTCATTGATATGGAGAATGTGTTCTTGGTTTACAGTTTCAGACGACAAAAGAAAAAAATAAAAGTAAGGAAAAAATGGATGTATATCTCTAACAGAAATTTGTCTGGTAATATGACTAATTCGATTCGATTTATAATCCTAATCTGGCAGACAAATCAAATAGAACTGATTTCTACATCAAACAGATTTTGTTTGATAGTTGTTAATGTGATATGGAATTCGAATGTAGAACAGTTAAAGTAGGAATCATGAGTAGTAAGTAAACTAATTTGATTGTGATAGATAAATATAAATATTACGCATTATATCAGTACCATATATATATCTGTTTTTTATATAATTGTATTCATTTATATTATCTGTTATTATATTTATCCGTATATTTATATAGTTTATATATATGTTTTATATATATATATATTTTTTTATATATATATGAAATCTATATATATCAGTATGATATATCTATATCTATATATCTATTAAATTAGTTATATTAGTATTTTATATGAGTTATAATATTATTTATCATACAACTTTAATATTTAACCTTAATATTAATATTAATAACAAAACTAATAACAATAATAATTAATAGAGAAAATAATAATATTAATGATATTAAGATCATAATAATATTAATAATAATAAAATGATGATTTTAGTAATCAAGTTAATAATACTTTTAATAATCCTAATAACAATTAAATTTATAATGATACTACTAATGATCATAATAATAAAGATTATAGTTTTATTATAATAATGATATTAACATTGATAAATTTAATATTAATAATAACAATAACATAAAAAATCAAATGTATAAATTTTAGTTTATAATTTGTAGTAATATTAATAGTACTGATAATAAACAACTAGAATTAACTTGCATTTATATTTTTCATATTAATATTACAATTTATTACTTATGTAAGATTTATTAATTATATAATATAAAAATTAACATTTATACACTATATATATATATATATATATATATATATATATATATATATAGATTTTACTTATCGTGTCGAGATCATATAAAGATTAAGTTTAAATTTGGTCAAAAATTTCCGGATCGTCACAGTACCTACCCGTTAAAGAAATTTTGTCCCGAAATTTGAGTGAGGTGGTCATGGTTAACAATAAAAATGTTTTCATGACAAATATGAGTTGATAAATAGAGTTTTATCATCATTGAGTAATATAGATAAAATGATTTGATTAATTGAAGCGTATGAGTGAAGCTATCACAAAAGATCGAGATAAAGAAATGGAGATTCTTCCATAACTTTTGACGTAGTCACGATTGAATTCCGGAATTCAAGGGATTTAAAGAAAATCCTCGAAATCTAACAGATTTGATTCTTCGATGAGTAAGGAAATTGAGATCTCTATAGTTAAATACGGTGATCTGCCTCGATTACTCTATCTGATATTTCCATTATAAATTAAACTCTTTCGTTCCATTATTCTTACCATTCCTATACTTTCTTTCTTAGTTCATATATCCAAAAGATTGTGAAATTGCTTAATCCCGTTCTAATCCTTCATATTTTTCTAGTTATCATTTCTATCATCCTTCTTTTCAATCTTCCATTAGAAAAATCTGTTTACTTCTACTATTACCTTGGGGTGATACTATTATTAATTATACCGTTTCTTTATATTGCTATGCGTATTAATATCCACGGTTTATAACCTCCATGTTGTTATTGGGCATTATTTTTTCTCTTATATCTTGGAGCTCTTTGCCTTTTTATTCTCCTCTCGACCTCTAGTAAAGCGAGTAATGGTCCAGAATTTGTAAGTATGGAGTTTCGAATGAACTTAATGTTCTAAACAGGAAAGAAGGTAATAGCACGATTTGATTTGTCAAATTACCAGAATTACCGAAGATAGAATTATCAAGAATATATTTTTCTGGATATGTTCGAAAGTTAAGTAGAATGAAAGAGTTATGTAACATGACACGTGATGATGGTATGATCTACTGTGAACCATCATCACGTTTCATTAGAAACTCAGCATGACTTACTGTAATATAATCACATTGGCCAAGCGTCGTTATATTATACTAACCCATGCTTCAATTCCCAACACTTCTCCACAATTCATTCTTAATTTATACTTAGATTTTACAGAAGTTTTCAATATAATGAAATACAGAAAACACGAAGAGGTTGATAATTTCGGACAAGAATATTTATGAAAATATCCTCAGAAATATCGAAGATATTTATGATGATATTTTGGAATTTCTAAGTTCGATAGTCGATGAAGAAAGATTTTTCGCAAGATTTTAACATGAGTACGAAGCAAGGTATTCGTTGAAGGTTTCATCGAATCTAGAATTACATGGATTCTTTGAATATATGGTATGGTCCTTGTATTTGGCCTTGGTCTCTTTTATGGTTTTCTCAATCTGTTTTTTAGTACCAAATTTTCTATCGAGCGTTCCTAACACTCCTTTCTTTATCATCAAACTTTTGGCCGTTTAGACCATCTACAATTTTTCTGTTTCCTCTGCATTTAATGCTACCATACCTGAATCATCGGTTATCAATTCGAGGTGGTTTCAAGAGAATTTTGTTTTTAGATGATTAAACGCTGATGGTAATATGGTGGAATATAAAAGGTTCCCCGGTAACAATAAAAGAGCACGCATATATATCAAGGTTATAATAAGGTTGTTTCAAACGAAAGTCGAAGTTGATTTGTTGGAGCTGTGACAAAATTGGCTAAATTTAAAAAGAATTGCAAAGTTATTTTCGGTAATAACAATGCCAAAGGAGCTAATAAAGATACGTGTTAAAAGTTTACTCAAGTTTAGAGTATTTTCAAGTGCATCACTATATACATCAGTCACTTCTTACGTAGATGAAGTGCGGTTGGTTCATCCTCTCCATTGAGGTGTTTTCAAGAATCATGAAAGGTTTGAACGCCATTGTAATCGTCAAGATACAAATGAGGTTTACGATGAAATCAAGTGGCAAACTTGAAGAAATATTTAGTTTCATATGTTATAATCAATATTTTAATTCATTTTAATTGTCCAATGTTATTAGTCCACAGTCGATAGTCCACAGTTAACAGTCCAATGATTCATATATAGTTTAATATATAATATTCGAATTAATTAATACGTATCGTGACCCGTATACGTCTCAGACTCGATCACAACTAAAACTATATATATTATTGTAGAATCAACCTTAACCCTGTATAGCTAACTCCAGCATTACTGCATATAGAGTGTCTATGGTTATTCCAAATAATATATATAGATGCGTCGATATGATATGTCAAACCCTTGTATGCGTGTCCCGATATTTAAAGTGCGTAAAATAAATTACAGAAATTAAATGACGATAAATAAAATTGCGAGAATTAAAATTGCGATAAATAAAATGCGATAAATAAATTACGTTAAATAAATTGCGATAAATAAAAGGTAATACGGAATTAACAGTTAGCTAGGAACAGTTAGCGTGGATTCTTAACAAAATTTCTCATAGTTAATTTGTTTGTTTCTAACAAATTTTATTTTGTCCAATGTTTTCTTCATTATGCCACTTGTTGGATTCTGGTAAATCGAAATCCAAATATGAAATTGGATGAAAATGGTCATTCTGCGGTGAATGGATACGTATATCGGTGGTTGTAAGTAGGATAGTGAATGACTGTTGAATTAGATTCGAAGAATGTACAGTTTAACTTATTAATGTGAAATCTGAATATTCCTCGGGTATTACCTACCCGTTAAAATATTTTCACCATTAACAGTTTGTACGAAAGAATTTTTAATTACAATCTTTATGAAAATATATATACATATATATTTTCTTCAGATGTAATCATGGATTTAATGAGTTAATATGATATTAATCTCATTTGATTTTCGTTTGGAACTAGAATGAATAATCTCTAAAACTTTAGAGATTACATAATCGCCATGTAGAACGAAGATAAATGATGTAGAACAATTCGTAGAACGATGATTATACTCGAGGTACAGAATGAGATGTTGAGGCATGGGATGCGGATGTTGTTGTTGATAGTGGTGATGGTACTGTTGATGCCGGTGATGTTGTTGAAGCTGGTACGTTTTGCACCATATTCTCCAAATTGATTACTCGAGCGCGAAGTTCGTTGACTTCTTCCATTATTCCGAGATGATTGTCGGTCGGAACGAGTGGATGAATAAGGTTTAGAATTTTAGATAAAATATAATCGTGGCGAGATATTCTAGAAATGAGGGTGAAAATGGTGTTTCAAACTGATTCGCCGGTAAGTGCTTCAGGTTCTTCGCCAAGAGGGAAATTTGGTTGGTGGAAAGGAATTTCCTTCTTTTCGTTTCCGTTGATTAAGTCGACTACGAACTCATCAGATGAATTGGGGATGGTTGCTTGGTTGATTCATTCTGGTGACGCTGTTTCCGGAGCTTAGGTGAACATTCATGTCGGAATTGCTGTCGGAATCTGAGGAATTCGAACTGGTTGAGGGATTCATCTCGTACGATCAGATGAAGAATTTTTCGATAAGAAATAGATTATAGGATGTAGATTAGTACCCTGCAATACATAATTTACATATGCATATATAATATTAAAATCCCATAAGTTACGAAGGAATCTACGGAATATACTAGGCAAAGTTTACAGTAACAGATACGCTAAGATATGAATTTATCTATACACTGTCTATGCAATAGAGGCAGTAAGATGTGTCTAGACTTTAAGGATGATAAGCAAATAATTTTCGACACGAAATGATAAGCAAAACTTTTAACGTGCAGACACGGTCGAAGTCCAGACCCACTAATGCATCTAAACAACTATCAGTTAAACACACTAATGCAAGACTTGGTTCGCTAAGACCACCGCTCTGATACCAACTGTGATACCCCGTCCTAATCCATCTGGACGAAGTCACCAATATCTGGTCCCATTGCGATGATCAACTCCAAATAATGTCTTTAAAATGAGTAAATGCACAGCGGAAGATTTCTTTCATACCTGAGAATAAACATGCTTTCAAGTGTCAACCAAAAGGTTGGTGATTTCATAGGTTTATCATAACAATCATTTCAATATATTAATAGACCACAAGATTTCCGTTTATAAATATATGTACACTCGCAAGTGTATAAAACTGTTCTGCTTATGTTGAGGCCTTAGTGACCAACCTTAACAATAATATAATAAGTCATCTTCGCAAAGATGAATACGTACACTCGCAAGTGTATAAATAATCCCCGAAGTACTAAACATCCGCCCACTAGCTCTTATGTCTAGTGCAGCCTACAGGATGGGGGTGTTAAGCCTGATAGATCTATCTTTAGGATTCGCGCTTACATGCTTTTATAACATGTAACTTAATTACCTAGCACATCAATCTGCAGAATATCATTTTTAATCACTTGTCTCTATTTCGTAAAGCATTTATAAAATATTGCATGTACTCTCAGCCCAAAATATATATTGCAAAAGCAATTAAAAAGGGAGCAAATGAAACTCACCATACTGTATTTTGTAGTAAAAATACATATGACGTCATTTAACAAGTGTAGGGTTGACCTCGGATTCATGAACCTATATCAATTATTTATATATCAAATAATATTAACACATATAATAAATGTGTAAAATAGTAAAACAAGTTTTATATATTATACTTGTTATATTTAATAAGTTATATGTTATATTTAAGTATTTTTAGTATTAACTTGTTATAATTTATTATTTACCTATATAGCAAATACTCTTTAGTTAATTTAGTAAAACTATTATGTAATATCATTTAGTAAAATATATTAATATTGTAAATTGTAAATATGTTATAAATGTTATACATTAATGTTTTATATATAATATAATGTATTAAAATATAATAGTATATAATATGATGATGATATACGTAGTAATTATATTTTTATATAAATAATATTTGTTTGTTATAATTAATAATAATAATGGAAATAAAATAATAATAACAATAATAACAATAATAATAATAATAATAATAATAATAATAATAATAATAATAATAATAATAATAATAATAATAATAATAATAATAATAATAATAATAATAATAATAATAATAATAATAATAATAATAAAAATAATGATGATGATGATTACGAAAACTACCTTTAAAGCTTAAAAATAATAAATCGCCCGAGCCGGGACTCGAACCCGATACCTCTCGCCCACCCATAACACTTTGAATCATTGGACTATGATCCATTTTTCTGTTCTAATAGACTCGCCATAATTTATAACCCGTATACATATCAGTTTCAATTCTTTCTTCTTCTTAATAACTTAATCGACTTCTTCAACCATTTAACATATCATTATCGACATAATATTCTAATTATCATCTCTGTTTTCTATCATTCTCATAATCATGTAATCGTTATCAGCTAATAACCATCATCATCATCATTATATCATTCGTGCCATCATAACCCACAATTCATTCGTTTTTGTATCACCACCTCGTCTCAAACCTTGTTGGGCCATAAAAATATTTGGACTTAAATTAATCTATGTTGGGTTATAATGATTAACGGGCTGGAAGAAAATAATACAATGGATGTCCGTAGCATTTTCTGTTTCCCTTTTCTTTTCTTTGTAAACGTATGGGGTATTCGTAGGGTAAACGTCGGCAGAAAAATAAATATCGAATAGAATAGATAATGGAAGAAGTTAGCTGTCCACTTACTCAATAAAGGATATTGATTTCATTCACTTTTTGCTGTACCGAATATAATAACATTAAGTGGGTTATTTGTTTGAGAATTTCGGCCATCAACTTCCCACTAGCTCCTTATGCACGTTGCAATGTATAAATCAGTGTTGGTAACTTTTTAAATGGTGAACCTATATCAATTATTTCACTTAATGATAGCTTAAACAGAAGACGAGTTTATAGTGGCATGACTTGATCGAAACAGAAACCATGGTATTTGATTTATGGTGTTGGGGATTGGCATGATAAAATTGAAGGAAGAAGAAAAATTATAGAGAGGGAGATATAGAGTGAAGATGGTGTTTAAGTGTTGATCATGTGCTTGTTTCAAAAGGGTGCAGCTGTGATGTGGCCATCGGTACTTCATGAGAAGAAAAAGAAAGTGAGTTTGCACCCGGTTCCCATTGAGCTTGTTTTGGTCGATCATAGAAGGAAAAGATAAAGAGGAGAGAGAGATAGAAAGAGGTTGGCGATGGTGGCTGTAGTAATGACACAATGATGATGGTGTTCGTTGTTGCATTTAGCTGAATGGTGGATCGTGGCTCATTGATATGGAGAATGTGTTCTTGGTTTACAGTTTCAGACGACAAAAGAAAAAAATAAAATGAAGGAAAAAAAATGGATGTATATCTCTAACAGAAATTTGTCTAGTAATATGACTAATTCGATTCGATTTATAATCCTAATCGGGCAGACAAATCAAATAGAACGGATAGCTACATCAAACAGATTTTGTTTGATAGTTGTTAATGTGATATGGAATTCGAATGTAGAACAGTTAAAGTAGGAATCATGAGTAGTAAGTAAACTAATTTGATTGTGATAGATAAATATAAATATTAAGCATTATATCAGTACCATATATATCTGTTTTTTTTATATAATTGTATTCATTTATATTATTTGTTATTATATTTATCCGTATATTTATATAGTTTATATATATGGTTTATATATATATATATATATATATATATATATATATATATATATATATATATATATATATATATATATATATATATATATTATATATATGAAATCTATATATATTAGTATGATATATCTATATCTATATATCTATTAAATTAGTTATATTAGTATTTTATATGAGTTATAATATTATTTACCATACAACTTTAATATTTAACCTTAATATTAATATTAATAACAAAACTAATAACAATAATAATTAATAGAGAAAATAATAATATTAATGATATTAAGATCATAATAATACTAATAATAATAAAATGAAGATTTTAGTAATCAAGTTAATAATACTTTTAATAATCCTAATAACAATTAAATTTATAATGATACTAATAATGATCATAATAATAAAGATTATAGTTTTATTATAATAATTATATTAACATTGATAAATTTAATAATAATAATAATAATAATAATAACATAACAAATCAAATGTATAAATTTTAGTTTATAATTTGTAGTAATATTAATAGTACTGATAATAACGTGTATAATAATACTATAACAACTAGAATTAACTTGCATTTATATTTTTCATTTTAATATTACAATTTATTACTTATGTAAGATTTATTAATTGTATAATATAAAAATTAACATTTTTACACTATATATATATATATATATATATATATATATATATATATATATATATATATATATATATATATATATATATATATATATATATATATATATATATATATATATAGACTTTACTTATCGTGTCGAGATCATATAAAGATTAAGTTTAAATTTGGTCAAAAATTTCCGCCTCATCACAGTAACAATATCTTTGTAGAGACCCGTTCTAATCCATCTGGACGAATACATTACATTTGGTTACATCGCGAGGTACTTGACCTCTATATGATACATTTTAAAAACATTGCATTCGTTTTTAAAAGACAAACTTTCATTTCATCGAAAATTGACAGGCATGCATACCATTTCATAATATATCTAAACTATAAATGACTTGATAATATTCTTGATGAATTCAATGACTTGAATGCAATGTCTTTTAAAATATGTCATGAATGACTCCAAATAATATCTCTAAGATGAGCAAATGCATAGCGGAAGGTTTCTTTCATACCTGAGAATAAACATGCTTTAAAGTGTCAACCAAAAGGTTGGTGAATTCATAAGTTTATCGTAAACAATAAAATTCATCATTTTGATAGACCACAAGATTTAAATGCTGCATGGTACAAATGGGCCCGAATCCTACACCCACCTGTAATGTACATGCGATATCTTTTAAATACAGTACACCTTTCTCGTGTACGAAATCCATTTTTCATAAATCTTAGTAACCGTACACATATCTCGTGCACAGAAACTAATACACATAACCTGTATATAAAAATCATTCTCTCATTACATAACATTCACATCAATTGGTGGCAATTATCATGTCCACATAATTCAACGGTGGCAATTATCATGTCCACAAAATTCAACGGTGGCAATTATCATATCCACATAAATCAACGGTGGCAATTATCATGTTCACATAATTCAACGGTGGCAATTATCATGTCTACATAATTCAATGGTGGCAATTATCATGTCCACATAATTCATTCGAGGAATGTTTTGCTTGTGTCTATCTCGTCAAACATTTATAAAAGCATATCATGTATTCGCAGTTCAAAATATATTTCAAAAGTATTTAATAAAGCAGTTGTAAAAACAGCGCATGTATTTTCAGTCCCAAAAATGTAAAGACTAAAAGGGAATC
The DNA here is from genome assembly GCF_046630445.1 of Rutidosis leptorrhynchoides. Lineage (NCBI taxonomy): Eukaryota > Viridiplantae > Streptophyta > Magnoliopsida > Asterales > Asteraceae > Rutidosis > Rutidosis leptorrhynchoides. The sequence continues at coordinate 480,706,780 of NC_092333.1, forward strand.
AAATGAACTCACTTAATGTATTTTGTAGTAAAAATACATATAACGACATTGAACAATGCAGGGTTGGCCTCGGATTCACGAACCTATATCATATATATATATATATATATATATATATATATATATATATATATATATATATATATATATATATATATATATATATATATATATATATATATATATATATATATATATATATATATATATATATATATATATATATATATATATTAATACATCTAATTGTAATCGAACAAATATTTAGTTATGTATTAAGATTAATATTTATATATAATTCTATTAATACTATAATATATTATAATGTTTATTTGATATATAGTTTAGTTAACATTACATCAATATAAATAATATTATCTTAGTTATAACATAATGTTATGTGAAATTAGTATACTTATATAATAAATGTATTTTTATATAAATATCTCCTGTTTTAATAATGGTATTAATACTAAGTTAAGGATAATAATGATAATGATAACAATATGATAATTGTATTAAAAATGTTAATTTCAATGCTAATACTAATTTTACTAAAAATTAATAGATTCAAAAATACAGTTACTTTTAGTAATAATGATAATGATGATAATAATGATAAGAATGATAATGATAATGATAGTAATAATAGTACTAATAAAGATAATAATAATTTTAATAATGATAATTTTAATAAGTATGATAACTTTAATCAAAATGTTAATTTTTTTTTAAATAGTTTTTGATAATTTTGATAATTTTAATTAAGATGATACTTTTAGTAACACTATAATAATAGTAATATCAATAATACTTATAATAATAATTTAATAAAATTAATACTAATGATAATAATAATAATAATAATAGTACTTAAGGATAATATTAAAATGATAACAATATTCGTGATACTTATATTAATGCTAATGATAACAATAATTATAATACTTATAAACATAAATATGATAATAATAATAATAATAATAATAATAATAATAATAATAATAATAATAATAATAATAATAATAATAATAATAATAATAATAATAATAATAATAATAATAATAATAATAATAATAGTTATAATACTAATAATAACAATAATAATTAATAATAATAATAAAAGTGTACAACCTTTGAAGAAGCAAGCTTTTTTTTTAAAAAAAAAAATGCCACTGCCCAGACTTGAACCCGTGACCTCTCACTTAAGCACAAACACCCTTAAACCATCCAAGAAAATCTGTTTCTCTTAAATTATATTCAAGTAATAAATATCTAACCCGCATTCATTTTCTGTTCTTCATCTTCTTTCGACCCAAAATTCACAAAATGGAATACAGCCCACCAAAGAATGTGAGTTGGATCTCGGCCCAACTGTGACCTGATCCATCAACCTTCAATTGGCACAATATGTATTTTCCATCCCACTAAACAAAACAGCCCAATAGAGAGAAAATACCCAGCCCATTTAATAGTTTTTAAGAAAAAGGGTTGTCGGTATTTTAGTCTCGATACAGATACAGTAACAATCAAATTGCAGCAAACAAAACCCGACACAATTATTGTTTATTGTTCCAGCTCACCATATTAATAATGATCAAAAATTGCAAGTGGGATAGAAAAAGTCTTCATCAATACTTTATCATTATTCAAATTCTCGTTATCATGTAATCATCTTTATCCTTCTTCGTGTTTTAACTTCCAACAGACACAGCAATAGCAACAATTATTGGTTCACGTATTGAACTATTACAGCAGTAATAGCAGCTACAGATTGCTGGTCGACTTGTTTGGATAGACAGGAAAAATAGACGGCAGCAACACAGTGGTTTCGATGGAGAGGGTGACGGTGAAGGATGGGAGTGGTGGTGATTATAGGCTGTACAGCAGTAGCAACAGAAGTGGGTTGCAGGTTTGGTTCGTAACAGTGACCAACAACAAAACAATTTCGATTCATCTTCATCGTTTCCTCATCATCTTCTATTATTTCCTATTCATTATCATTCTCAATAATAACATCATATCATCGTGTTTGAATCGATCAGAAATAAAAGAGATAGGAATTGAAAAGTATTCGTAGGGTTTACATTAGTTTTATTGGGTGGGTTTACTTGGTTTGATATTCGACAAAAACAGATGCATTAGATGCAGTTACAGCAGCCTGTTGTAGTAACAAAAGTGATTGAGTAATAGGTAGCTTTTTCGGTTTAAAACATGATTACAAACATAGCAGTTCATATGGTTTTGTGGTGGTTGTTGATTGTTATAAAAATAGAAAGTAATTGAGTAAGTGGTGTTGTAGGATGGTTGTATGGATAGTTCACGGATTGAAGACACCATGGTAGTCGTGATTTAAAAATAAAAGAAGAGAGAGTGGTAGGGTTGTGGTGGCGAGGTGATAGTGGTTTTCAACGTTAGTGATGAAGGTTAGGGTGTTGTGATGATGAACCGAATATAGTGGTGGTGGTGTACGGTGGAAGATGGTTTCATCAAGATAATTGTGGCGGTTCAAATGGTTGTAGTGGTAGTCTGAAGAGATAGTGAAGGTAGTGATAGGGTGGAACCATGGTGGTGATGGTGTCGATTAACAACAAATCAAGAAGGTGATAGTTGTAGATGGGTTTACAGGATGTGAGAGACTCTCACAGTAGAAGGAGGAAGAAGTTTAGATCTTAAATTCATTATTAGTAAATGATTGATATATTAGGACATCTCGTTACTTCCCATCATTATTTGAATTATTATCTTGAGCAAATGAACAAACATGATTATATATAACTGATGTTATGCGAGGTGTATATGAAATAGCTTTATTTTTACAACGAAAAACTATTAAATACGATACAATTTTACACAAGATATTTATTTATTTATAGAATGGATGTACTTAAACCTTGCTACAACACTTATAGGCAGTGTACCTAATCGTACAGTAGTGTAGTTTTTAGTAAGTCCGGTTCGTTCCACAGGGAATCTTTTAAACAAAGCTTAACGCTATATTAGTTTTAATTTATGAAAATACAAATATATATAAGTAATATTATTATTATAAAGGGGGGGTTTTTACCGTTTAATGACCGGTTTGTCGATTTTAAAAACTTTAGTCGCATTTAAAACTTAATGTAAAATATTAAATAAATAAAAGACTTAATTTAAAGCGTAAAGTAAAAAATGATAATGAAATTGCGATAAATAAAAGTGCGATAAAATAAAATTGCGATAATTAAAAAGTACGATAATTAAAAGTGCAATTAAATACAATAACAATAAATAAAAGTGCAATTAAATACAATAACAATAAATAAAAGTGCAATAATTAGAAGTGCAATTAAATATGAAAATAAAGGAATTATGCTTATTTAAACTTCCGTAATCATGATGTTTGACGTGTTGATTTTAGTTTTATGCCCATGGGTTAATTGTCCTTTGTCCTGGATTATTTAATATGTCCATCTGGTTTTTGTCCATAACAGTCCATCAGTCATAAATATAAAGTGCGAGTATCCTCGTCAAATTATCCTTATACCCGAAGTCAAATATTCCAACTAATTGGGGACTTAAACTGTAACAAGGTTTTAATACTTTGTTTAATAATTACACCAGGTTATCGACTGCGTGTAACCCAAGGTTTTAATACTTTGTTATCAATTATGCCAAGTGTCCTTGTACATAATTTCACCCCTATTTTAATAATTCTAGTGACTATTAATCCATTCCCGTGTCCGGTTAAATGAACGATTATTCGTACATATAAATATCCCACTCATCGTGTTCGATCGAGTGTATATGGTTATTTATAGGTACGTCCAATTGTAAATCTTTATATTAAAATTAATAAACTATCATTTAGCTAAACAAATATAAAGCCCATTAATAGCCCATAGTCTAATTTCCACAAGATTCGTTCTTTTGTCCAAACCCCAATTATGGTACAAAGCCCAATTACCCAATTTTAATATTTTTAGCCCAACATCATGATTACTTCGTTTTAAATAAGCATAATAATAACTTAGCTACGAGACATTAAATTAAAAAGGTTGAACATAACTTACAATGATTAAAAATAGCGTAGCGTTACACGGACAGAATTTCGACTTACACCCTTACAATATGTGCTAACATACCCTTATTATTAGAATTAAAATTAAAATTAAAATTAAAATTAAAATTAAAATTATAATATATATATAATACGTTGATGAATGAAGAAGGAAAAAGATGATGTAAATTTCGGCCGAATGCTCGGCCTTTTATAGGCCCACGTAATACTATTTAACATCCGCGAGTGCGGAGGTTTTTGCCTTTATAAGCTCCGCGAGTGCGGAGCTGTGGATTCCAGCTCACACAAGCTTGGCTCCTAGCTTGCCGACGGTTTTATAATATAATATAATATATATATTAATTTTAAGAATTAATTATATATTATATTATATTCATGTGCATAGTTGACTTGTAATTTTTAGTCCGTTGCGTCGAGCATTGAGAGTTGACTCTGGTCCCGGTTTCGGATTTTCGAACGTCCTTGCGTATAATTTAATATCTTATACTTTGCGTTTCGCGTCTTGTACTCTTGTAATTTTGAGACGTTTCTTATCAATAATTGGAACCACTTTGATTGTATTTTGTACTTTTGAGCTTTTTGATCGTTTGCGTCTTCAATTCGTCGAATCTGTCTTTTGTCTTCACCTTTTATTATTTAAACGAATATCACTTGTAAATAGAACAATTGCAACTAAAAGCTTGTCTTTCTTGAGGGATAATGCTATGAAATATATGTTCGTTTTTAGCATTATCAATAACTGTTTATATATAATATAATATATATTATAATATCATAGAGTAAAAGAGATGTGGATGATTGAAACTTTAACAACAGTAACGCAACCATAGTATTGGCATTTTCTACCGACGATTTTCACATAGTGATAGTTCGGACCCCGTTGTTAATCAGTGGCGGATAAAAAAAAATTCTCAGAAAAATCCCAAATTTTTAAATTAAATATATTTATTTATTTTGGTCATTATGGTATAAAATTCGATCCTTAATTTGTTAAATAAAAATTACATCAACTATCCCTCTCATTTATGGGTAAAATATAAAAAGGGTTAAAACTTAACCAATAGTTCCTAAATACATTTTTAATAAGCCTAAAATTTATAGAACTCATTTTTAGATCACCGTTTATTTTAAAATCACATATATTCGTTTTTAACTCGTTTAATATCGATCGAATTACAATTGAGCGTTACTGTCGATTACAAAATAAATTCGAAAATATATATATATATTCAATATACTTCATTTACATATATAGATACCTTTTAAATAATAGTTATTATATATTATTTTATTTTACATTATTAGTTCTAACAATTATGTCATATAATATTTCAATTTATATTTCAAATTCATATATTTAAATATATATGTATCTATTTACAAATAGTGGTTCGTGAATCGTCGAGAGCAGTCGAAGGTCAATGAATTCATGAAAACGGTTCAAAAATTTTGAGACTCAACATTACAGACTTTGCTTATCATGTCGAAATCATATAAAGATTAAGTTTAAATTTGGTCAGAAATTTTCGGGTTGTCACAGTACCTACCCGTTAAAGAAATTTCGTCCCGAAATTTGATTGGGATCGTCATGGCTGACAATAAGTATGTTTTCATGACGCATATGAGTTGATAAAATAGAATTTTATTACCATAGAGTAATATGGATAAAATGATTTGATTACTCAAAGAGTACGAATGAAGCTATCACAAAAGAGTGCAATGAGTAGATGTAAGTTTGTCTTAACCTGTGACGTAGTCATGATTGATTTTTCCGGAATTTAAGGGATTTAAAGAAAATCTTCGTAATCTGAATAAGATCTGATCCTTCGAAATTTAAGGAAATTAGGATCCTCTTTGGTTGAATGCGATAATCTGTTTCGATTGTTCTGTCGGATATTTCACTATAAATCCACTCCCTTCATATTCTTATTTTCATAGTTCACACCTTCTATTCTTTCTCCCTCAATTCAAATTTTTGTTTTCTTTTCTCGACTTTAAGTCAAACGAATAATGATCCAAAATTCGTAGATATAGAGTTTCGAATGAACATGACTAATGTTCTAAGAGAGAAATGGTAATAGCACGATCTTAATTGGTTAAATTATCAAAATTCAAGAGAAAAGATAGAACTATCAAGAAATTATGTTCTTGATATGTTTGGAGATTAGGTAGAATGTAAAAGTCGTGTAAATGGCACATGATGACGTTATAGTCTGTGAATCATCACGTTTCATTAGAAACTCAGCATGAGTTACTGTAATATAATCACGTTGATCAAGTGTTATTATATTATACTAACTCATGCTTCAGTTCCCAACACTACTTCAAAATCATTCATATTTTAAACTTGAAGGTTTCAGAATTTAGAACTAAAACAGTGTTCTTTTATGATATAACACAGATAGAGCTGAGAGATAATTAACATCGGACAAGAATATTTATGAAGATATCTTTAGAAATATTGAGGATATTTACAATGAAAGATACGATAATATCTTAGAATTTTAGATTCAAAGTGTGATGAAGTAATTCATTCACGATGATTTAGAGCGATTAAGGAGTAAGGTATTCGCTAAAGATTTCATCAGAACAGAATCATCAGGATTCTTTATGTAGAAGTTTAGTCCTTGTGATTTGTTCAGTCTCCTTCATGGTTTGCTCAATTCGTTTTTTAGTATCAAAATCTTTGAGCTTTTTCAACACTCCATTCTTTATCATCAAACTTTTGACTGTTAAGGTAGTCTTCAGTTTTCACTGCTTCATCAGCTTTTTCAAAACTCAGAATATTCATTCGCAGCCTGGGTGCTTTTCAGAATTTCAGAATGGAAGATCATAATTCCAAGAGATAAATGTTATATGTATACATATAATTGTTGATGAAGAAACGCTGCAAGATTCGAAATAGTTATTGATGATTTCCAGTATTTGGTATGACAATTATTGTTACAAAATGTGGATGAGCACATGATAGGGTTTTAAATGAATATAATGATTTTTCTAAAAATCAAAGATCAATGAAGTTGTTGGTAAGTTTACTGCTAATGTGGTGGGATATAAACGGTTCTTGGCAATGATAACAAAAGGTAAACTTATATATCAAAGTTATAATAAGGCTTATTCGAATGAAAGTCGAAGTTGATTTGCTGGAGCTGTGACAAAATTGTCTAATTTGAAAAGGAATTGCAAAGTTATTTTCGGTAATAACAACGCCAAATGAGCTAGCACAGATACGTGTTAGACGTTTACTCAGGTTCCGAGTTTTTTTCAGGTGCATAACTATATGCATAAATCTTTCTTCTCGTAGGTGAAGTGTGGTTGGTTCATCCTTTCGATTGAGGTTTTTTCAAGAATCATGAAAGGTTTGATCGTAGATTGTAATCATCAATATACAAATGAGGGTTAAGATGAAATCTAGTGGCAACTTGAAGGAATGTTTAGTTTCATATGTTATAATCAATATTTTAATTCATTTTAAATGTCCAATGTTATTAGTCCACAATTAGCAGTCCAGAATTAGTAATCCAATAATTCATATATAGTTTAATATATAATATTCGAATTAATTAATACGTATTCATAACCCATTGTATACATGTCTCAGACTCGATCACAACTCAAAGTATATATATTATTGTAGAATCAACCTCAACCCTGTATAGCTAACTTAAGCATTACTGCATATAGAGTGTCTATGGTTATTCCAAATAATATATATAGATGCATCGATATGATATGTCAAAACCTTGTATATGTGTCCCGATATTTAAAGTGCGTAAAATAAATAACAGAAATTAAATGACGATCAATAAAATTGTGAGAATTAAAATTGCGATAATAAATTGCGATAATTAAATGTAATAAGTTAGCTAGGAACAGTTAGCTAGGAACAGTTAGCGTGGATTCTTAACAAAATTTCTCATAGTTAATTTATTTATTTCTAACAAATATTATTTTGTCAAATGTTTTCTTTATTATGCCACTTGTTGGATTCTGATAGATCAAAATCCAAGTATGAAATTGAATGAAAATGGTTATTCTGCGGTGAACGGATTCGTATATCTGTGGGTGTAAGTAGATTAGTAAATGACTGTTGAATCAGATTCGAAGAATATACAGTGTAACTTATTAATGTAAAATCTAAATATTTCTCGGGTATTACCTACCCGTTAAAATATTTTCAACATTAATCGTTTGTACAAAAGAATTTTTAATTACAATCTTTATGAAAATATACTTACATATATATTCTCTTCAGATGTAATCATGGATTTAATGAGTTAATATGATATTAATCTCATTTGCTTTTTGGGTTGACTAAAATAAGTAATCTCTAAAACTTTTAGAAACCACATATTCTTCGCAGAATAGTTCTTCAATGAAGTTATGGATCAATACTTCCTCGTTCATTGTTGTTGGTACTCCTTGGTATCTATGGTGCGTATGATGTTGATGTTCGTGGGACAGATTGTGATGTTGAGGTGTGGATTGCAAATGTTGCAGTTGGTGGTGGTGATGATACTGTTAGTGTTGCTGATGGTGGTACTGTTGATGCCGTTGATGTTGCTGAAGCTGGTACGTTTTGCACCATATTTTTCAAGGCTACAACTCGGGCGCGAAGCTCGTTGACTTTATTACTCCGGGATGATTGTCGGTAGGAACGAGCGAATGAATAAGGTTTAGAAACTGACTTGTGATATAGTCGTGGCGAGATACTCCGGAAATGAGAGAGAAAATGGTATTACGAATAGGTTCACCGGTAAGTGCTTCAGGTTCTTCGCCAAGAGGTGATTTCGGTTGATGGAAAAGATCACCTTCTTCTTGTCTCCATTGATTAAGTCGACTACAAACCCATCCCCAATTCATCCAGAATTAATGATGGCTAAATGGTTGATCCATTCCGGTCTCACTGCTTTCGGAGTTTGAGTGAAAATTCATATCGGAATAGCTATCAGAATCCGAGGGATTTGAACTAGTTGCGAGTTCCATCTCGTACGATAGAGTAAAGGATTTTTCGATATGAAATGATTTTCGAATATTGGATGATATTCTAACTACATAGAATATCTATATATATATAGTACTAAAGATTTCGTAGACTATGGAGGAATTTACGGCATATGTCAGGCAAGTCTACAGTAACAGATGCGCTAAGATATGGATTATCAGATACGCTAAGATATGAATTTTGTCTATACACTATTTATGCAGTCAATACAGTAAAATGTGTCTAGACTAAGAATGATAAGTAGGTAATTTCCTAAGGATGATAAGCATGTAATTTTCGACACGAAATGATAAGCAAAACTTTCGACATGCAGACACAGTCGAAGTCCAGACTCACTAATGCATCTAATCAACTATCAGTTAGACACACTAATGCAAGACCTAATTCGCTAAGACCACTGCTCTGATACCACCTGTAGAGACCCGTCCTAATCCATCTAGACGAATACATTACATTTGGTTACATCGCGAGGTACTTGATCTCTATATGATACATTTTACAAACATTGCATTCGTTTTTAAAATACAAACTTTCATTTCATCGAAAGTTGACAGGCATGCATACCATTTCATAATATATCTAAACTATAAATGACTTGATAATATTCTTGATGAACTCAATGACTCGAATGCAACGTATTTTGAAATATGTCATGAATGACTCCAAGTAATATCTCTAAGATGAGCAAATGTATAGCGGAAGGTTTCTTTCATACCTGAGAATAAACATGCTTTAAAGTGTCAACCAAAAAAGTTTGGTGAGTTCATAAGTTTATTGTAAACAATAAAATTCATAATTTTGATATACCACAAGATTTAAATGTTGCATGGTACAAATGGGCCCGAATACTACACCCACCTGTAATGTACATGCGATATCTTTTTAATACAGTACACCTTTCTCGTGTACGAAATTCATTTTTCATAAATCTTAGTAACCGTACACATATCTCGTGCACAAAAACTAATACACATAACCTGTGTATAAAAATCATTCTCTTGTTACATAACATTCACATCAATTGGTGGCAATTATCATGTCCACATAATTCAACAGTGGCAATTATCATGTCCACATAATTCAATGGTGGCAATTATCATGTCCACATAATTCATTCGAGGAATGTTTTGCTTGTGTCTATCTCGTCAAACATTTATAAAAGCATTTCATGTATTCGCAGTTCAAAATATATTTCAAAAGCATTTAATAAAGCAGTTGTAAAAACAGCGCATGTATTCTCAGTCTCAAAAATGTAAAGAGTAAAAGGGAATCAAATGAACTCACTTAATGTATTTTGTAGTAAAAATACATATAACGGCATTGAACAATGCAGGGTTGGCCTCGGATTTACGAACCTATATCATTTATATATATATATATATATATATATATATATATTAATACATCTAATTGTAATCGAACGAATATTTAGTTATGTATTAAAATTAATATTTATATATAATTTTATTAATACTATAATATATTATAATGTTTATTTGATATATATATTAGTTAACATTACATCAATATAAATAATATTATCTTAGTTATAACATAATGTTATGTGAAATTAGTATACTTATATAATAAATATATTTTTATATAAATATCTCCTGTTTTAATAATGGTATTAATACTAAGTTAAGGATAATAATGATAATGATAACAAAATGATAATTTTATTAAAAATGTTAATTTCAATGCTAATACTAATTTTACTAAAAATTAATAGATTCAAAAATACAGTTACTTTTAGTAATAATGATAATGATGATAATAATGATAAGAATGATAATGATAATGATAGTAATAATAGTACTAATAAAGATAATAATAATTTTAATAATGATCATTTTAATAAGTATGATAACTTTAATCAAAATGTTAATTTTTTTTTTTAAAATAGTTTTTGATAATTTTGATAATTTTGATAATTTTAATTAAGATGATACTTTTAGTAACACTATTAATAATAGTAATATCAATAATACTTATAATAATAATTTAATAAAATTAATACTAATGATAATAACAATAATAATAGTACTTAAGGATAATATTAAAATGATAACAATATTCATGATACTTATATTAATGCTAATGATAACAATAATTATAATACTTATAAATGTAAATATGATAATAATAATAATAATAATAATAATAATAATAATAATAATAATAATAATAACAATAATAATAATAACAATAATAATAATAATAATAATAATAATAATAATAATAATAATAATAATAATAATAATAATAATAATAATAATAGTTATAATACTAATAATAACAATAATAATTAATAATAATAATAAAAGTGTACAACCTTTGAAGAAGCAAGCTTTTTTTAAAAAAAAAAATAAAAAATGCCACTGCCCAGACTTGAACCCGTGACCTCTCACTTAAGCACAAACACCCTTAAACCATCCAAGCAAATCTGTTTCTCTTAAATTATATTCAAGTAATAAATATCTAACCCACATTCATTTTATGTTCTTCATCTTCTTTCGGCCCAAAATTCAAAAAATGGAATATAGCCCACCAAAGAATGTGAGTTGGATCTCGGCCCAACTGTGACCTGATCCATCAACCTTCAATTGGTCCAATATGTATTTTCCATCCCACTAAACAAAACATCCCACTAGAGAGAAAATACCCAGCCCGTTTAACAGTTTTTAAGAAAAAGGGGTGTCGGTATTTTAGTCTCGATACAGATACAGTAACAATCAAATTGCAGCAAACAAAACCCGACAGAATTATTGTTTATTGTTCCAGCTCACCATATTAATAATGATCGAAAATTGCAAGTGGGATAGAAAACGTCTTCATCAATACTTTATCATCATTCAAATTCTCGTTATCATGTAATCATCTTTATCCTTCTTCGTGTTTAAACTTCCAACAGAAACAGCGATAGCATCAATTATTGGTTCACGTATTGAACTATTACAGCAGTAATAGCAGCTACAGATCACTGGTCGACTTGTTTGGACAGACAGGAAAAATAGACGGCAGCAACACAGTGGTTTCGATGGAGAGGGTGACGGTGAAGGATGGGAGTAGTGGTGATTACAGGCTGTACAGCAGTAGCAACAGAAGTGGGTTGCAGGTTTGGTTCGTAACAGTGACCAACAACAAAACAATTTCGATTCATCTTCATCGTTTCCTCATCATCTTCTATTATTTCCTATTCATTATCATTCTCAATAATAACATCACATCATCGTGTTTGAATCGATCAGAAATAAAAGAGATAGGAATTGAAAAGTATTCGTAGGGTTTATATTAGTTTTATTGGGTGGGTTTACTTGGTTTGATATTCGACAAAAACAGATGCATTCGATGCAGTTACAGCAGCCTGTTGTAGTAACAAAAGTGATCGAGTAATAGGTAGCTTTTTCGGTTTAAAACATGATTACAAACATAGCAGTTCATATGGTTTTGTGGTGGTTGTCGATTGTTATAAAAACAGAAAGTAATTGAGTAAGTGGTGTTGTAGGGTGGTTGTATGGATAGTTCACGGATTGAAGACACCATGGTAGTCGTGATTTAAAAATAAAAGAAGAGAGAGTCGTAGGGTTGTGGTGGCGAGGTGATAGTGGTTTTCAACGTTAGTGATGAAGGTTAGGGTGTTGTGATGATGAACCGAATATAGTGGTGGTGGTGGTGTACGGTGGAAGATGGTTTCATCAAGATAATGGTGGCGGTTCAAATGGTTGTAGTGGTAGTCGAAAGCGATAGTGATGGTGGTGATAGGGTGGAACCATGGTGGTGATGGTGTCGATTAACAACAAATCAAGAAGGTGATAGTTGTAGATGGGTTTGCAGGATGTGAGAGACTCTCACAGTAGAAGGAGGAAGAAGTTTAGATCTTAAATTCATTATTAGTAAACGATTGATATATTAGGACATCTCGTTACTTCCCATCATTATTTGAATTATTATCTTGAGCAAATGAACAAACATGATTATATATAACTGTTTATATATAATATAATATATAATATATATTATAATATCATAGAGAAAAAGAGATGTGGATGATTGAAACTTTAACAACAGTAATGCAGCCATAGTATTGGCATTTTCTTCTGACGATTTTCACATAGTGATAGTTCGGACCCCGTTGTTAATCAGTGGCGGATAAAAAAAATTCTCAGAAAAATCCCAAATTTTTAAATTAAATATATTTATTTATTTTGGTCATTATTGTATAAAATTCGATCCTTAATTTGTTAAATAAAAATTACATCAACTGTCCCTCTCATTTATGGGTAAAATATAAAAAGTGTTAAAACTTAACCAATAGTTCCTAAATACATTTTTAATAAGCCTAAAATTTATAGAACTCATTTTCAGATCACCGTTTATTTTAAAATCACATATATTCATTTTTAACTCATTTAATATCGATCGAATTACAATTGAGCGTTACTGTCGATTACAAAATAAATTCGAAAATATATATATATTCAATATACTTCATTTACATATATAGATACCTTTTAAATAATAGTTATTATATATTATTTTATTTTACATTATTAGTTCTAAAAATTACGTCATATAATATTTCAATTTATATTTCAAATTCATATATTTAAATATATATGTATCTATATACAAATAGTGGTTCGTGAATCGTCAAGAGTAGTCGAAGGTCAGTGAATTCATGAAAATGGTTCAAAAATTTTGAGACTCAACATTACAGACTTTGCTTATCATGTCGAAATCATATAAAGATTAAGTTTAAATTTGGTAAGAAATTTCCGGGTCGTCACAATCTGTAACACCCGTGTTACATCTGTCCCACATCGATTGAAGAGGGGAACGAAGCATGCCTTATAAGGGTGTGGAGACCTTTCCTAGCATGACGCGTTTTGGGACCACAAGCACAGCAGATCCCATGAGAACTCTGCAGTTAAGCGTGCTCAGGCGAGAGCACTACTAGGTTGGGTGACCTCCTGGAAAGTGTTCATCGTATGTGGTCGCCAAGAAAAATCCGTGAGCAACCTACGGGGGAGACAAGGGTACGTCCCTATCTCTGCAAAGCGGACAATATCATGCTACGGGAAACGTTTACCTGGGGTGTTTCAGATGGTATCAGAGCTAGGCCCCGGACCAAACGTGCACAGCGAGGACGCTGTGTCTCTTTAAGGGGGAGGATTGTAACACCCGTGTTACATCTGTCCCACATCGGTTGGAGAGGGGAACGAAGCATGCCTTATAAGGGTGTGGAGACCTTTCCTAGCATGACGCGTTTTGGGACCACAAGCGCAGCAGATCCCATGAGAACTCTGCAGTTAAGCGTGCTCAGGCGAGAGCACTACTAGGATGGGTGACCTCCTGGGAAAGTGTTCATCGTATGTGGTCGCCAAGAAAAATCCGTGAGCAACCTACGGGGGAGACAAGGGTACGTCCCTATCTCTGCAAAGCGGACAATATCATGCTACGGGGAACGTTTACCTGGGGTGTTACACAATCTTAATATGATACATATGTATTTAGTAAGACGTTGTTATAATGATAATCGTTATATATATCGTTTCGAGTTTCTTAACTTAGTAGTCTCATTTTTATGTATATAACTCATTGTTAATATACCTAATGAGATACTTACTTATCATAATATCATGTTAACTATATATATATCCATATATATATATATATATATATATATATATATATATATATATCATCATATAGTTTTTACAAGTTTTACCATTCGTGAATCGCCGGTCAATTTGGGTGGTCAATTGTCTACATGAAACCTATTTCAATTAATCAAGTCTTAGCAAGTTTGATTGCTTAACATGTTGGAAACATTTAATCATGCAAATATAGTTTTCATTTAATATATATAATCATGGAAAAGTTCGGGTCACTACACTAAATTTTGGGAAGACTCATGGTGGTTTTCTAAACCCATCAAAGAAAAGTACAAGCGGCTTTATCAATTGGAGTCTGATCAGAAGTGCACAGTGCATTGTCGGGTTAATTGGTTCGAGCAGAATCATGATTTAAACTGGAGCTGGATACGGCCCCCCACGGGCAGAGCATTACATGACCTCGAGCAGCTTAATCTTGATTTGAATATGTATGTTAAACATGACATGGACAGGGATACGTGGACTTGGAACTTAGCCTCAAATGGGATGTTTACAACAAAAAAACTTGCTAGGATTATTGATGACCGCCTTCTTTGGAGCTCTAATTCGAGAGAAGAAACACTCATTAATCATTTTGTTCCGATAAAAATGAAGATTTTCATTTGGAGGCTTCTAAAAAGACGGATTCCATTTCGTACCGAACTTGTTAAAAGAGGTATGGATCTTGACTCCGTTAGATGTCCTCTATGCGATGATGATGTGGAAACAATCGACCATATTATGTTCTTTTGTCGACACTCATTGGATATTTGGGAAAAAGTGTACAAGTGGTGGGGTTTGGGTGCGGTTGCAAACCTTAGCTTAAGCGACGCATTTCGCGGGAAATGTAACCGTACTCTATCTCCCCTAAACTCGAGTATTTGGAAAGCATTGGAGTGGTCTTGTGCGTACTTATTATGGAGTAATCGCAATCAAAAAGTTTTCAAGAATCGTTGTTGGAGTAGCGCATCGGCCCTAATGGAAATCCAACTTAAATCTTTCGAGTGGATCTCAAATCGTATCAAGAACCGCAAGATGGATTGGCTATCCTGGATTCATGATCCGTGAACTTGTGTTGTTTAATTGCATATTCATGCTCCTGATGATGTTTCTGTAATTTTTTCCGTTGCATTCTCCGCAACACCTTTGTATCTCGTGTTTTTTGTTTTTGTGTGCATGTATGTTGTGAACTGCAATCTTGTGCAGCCTCTTGTATCGTGTGTATTGGGCTGGCCCCCCTTGCCTTTTGTGTTAATGAAATTTGGCCTTTCGAAAAAAAAAATGACTTATCATAAGTTTTAAGGTAATAGTTAAGTTTATCATCATAGTTATATAAACTTATAACTTTTAATGGTAACACATAATCTTTTTCTTCTAATATATACATATAATTTGAACTCTATCGGCAACAATTTAATATTACTCTTACTTTATTACTAAACTTCAACTTCAATACATATACATACATTAAATATTAAATAACGTATATAAGGAAAGTGTGTGCAAATATAAATTATAATCACTTTGATCTTTGTGATCTTAATTTTCAGATTTAATCTTAGATAATGTATATAAGGAAAGTGTGTGCAAATATAAATTATAATCACTTTGATCTTTGTGATCTTAATTTTCAGATTTAATCTTAGATGAGTTTAACTATGACACTTTGGGCTATAGTTAGCATATGCGTGTTTTAATATATGATCCTGACTTTGTAAAATTTAATAGAAATCTAATTAGGATTATATATTTTATTATTATTTTGACAAAAAAAAAAGAGAACATGGAGAGAGAGAGAGAGAGAGAGAGAGAGAGAGAGAGGGAGAGAGAGAGAGAGAGAGAGAGAGAGAGAGAGAGAGAGAGAGAGAATGAGTGGCAAACTGTAAAGAGACGGAACAAATCTAGGGTAAATGGTGCACACAAGACGGATGCTATGGAGAAATAATGAGAGTACAACGGTAATAAACAACAGAAACGATTCGTGTGGTCAAACAATCCAAGGGTAACATCGTTCATGATTTTCAATTTTCCAGAGTCATGGATAATTGCTGATTTCTGGAAACTCTTTAAGAACTACGGGATAGTAAGAGGTTACTTAATGGGCATAAGTTTGGGTTTGTTAGGTTTGAAAGGGTATCATATGTGGAGAAATTCTTTTTTACACTCAACTCAATTAAGACTAATGGAAGGTCTCTAAAAGCTTTTAAAGCATTTGAAAGGTCTAAGGATGTTGATGCTAACAATAACGAAGGGTATAAGAAAACATGCACCGAAAAAGATAATATTCATGTCAAGGTTAACAATGGAGATGAATCTGCTTATGGTCGTCAGGTGGCCAATGGCAATGGCCACGTCGATCATAGAAGATATAACGAGGTGGCTGGGAATAGGTTTATTAGTAATCAGACTTCAAGATGGGGAACACAATGGCCACGTCGATCATAGAAGATGTATTTAATATCTACCTATTAGGAACGAATAGTGAGCTCTAACAAAACTTGATAACACCAAGTTATCAAACTCAATGACAATAAACGAATATATGTGATGAACACGAATAAACTAGCAAAAACAAAAAATAAGAGAATTTAACGAAGTTATATATAATCAAACTTGATTTCTTTAATCCTCAACTAACCAAAGAGTATTGTTTTATTAATTTTCGTAGGTATACATTATAGGTTACATATGGGGTAGTTTATTGTGCAAAAAGAACAACAGATTCGAAGCAAAGTGAACTCCTAGTGCAAATTCAATTCTAGCGGCAGACGCATCGTAGTTGCAATAGGATCCATCCCAGTCGCGATGGCCATGTTTCCAGCAACTGTTTCGATTTTCCTACGTATCGTAGTTGCGACCATGTCCATCCCAGTCGCGATAGAACTCCAGCTCAGAAACCAGTCTGTTTTTAACTCGTCTTCGCACTCCTAACACTACCTATTGATATAACTAACCCTTTATATTCGCTTTATATTTTGGTTTATATATATATATATATATATATATATATATATATATATATATATATATATATATATATATATATATATATATATATATATAGGGGCATGATCAATGGGGAAGTAACCAATCGGGGGGGGAAGCAAAAAAAAAATTTCGTTTTTTTTGAAAAATTTTTTTTCCGGCATCAAGATCACACGAAAATATGAACATTTAGAAGAGACACTTCGTGATGAATGTTATTATTTAGGCGGGAAAACGATCGACAAAAATAACATTCTAGATAATATTGTTCGTGAAGAATATGAACGTTTTTTTTCATGTTTTGTGAAGTAAAATTTAGCCCGGTTTAGAGTTTAGGGTTTAGGGTTTAGGGTTTGGTGTTTTGGGTTTATGGAACCGTTCGTGTTAAAAACTCAATCTAAATCATAAATCTAAACCCTAAATCTAAACCCTAAACCCTAAATTTCTAAACCCTAATATCTAAACCCTATAAACCCTAATATCTAAACCCTAATATCTAAACCCCAATAGCTAAAACCTCAAAATACGCTCGAAAAACACGATAATTGTTATATATTACTTCTTCGAGCGTTTTCCCGTCAAAATAAAAACATTTATCACAAAGTGTCTCTACTAAATGTTCATATTTTCATCTCATCTATAATGTTCGTGAACAAAGTTTTTTCATAAAACGAAAAAAAAAAAAAATTTTGCTTCCCCCCGAATGGTTACTTCCCTCTTGATCCTACCACTATATATATATATATATATATATATATATATATATATATATATATATATATATATATATATATATATATATATATATATATATATATATATATCGAGAGTACTTGTACCGAATTGATACGGAACCCCACAATACCAAAACTGCTTTTTGTGTAAACTAGGAACGGATACTGAATACTATCAATACGATTATTCGGTAGTACGATTTCAATTTTTCGATATTTTTACTCATCCGTACTCTAATCTCATTTTTAACTACTGCTAAATTCACTTGTCCCTTAGACCTTCGGAAAAAGTGCATCTTTATCATATGTATTCATTATGAATGATTTAACAACTAATTAATGGTTCCACAATAGTATATATTTTGTTGGGTATACCTGAGCAAATTATTTAATTTGCATATCGAATAATCTCAGGACCAGTGGCGAATCCAGGATGAAAACTCAATGGGGTCCTAAATTCTTTTTTATCAAAACTAATTATATTTTAAGGGTACTTTAGTGGTTGTTTACTTTTGAAAATCATAAATTTTTAAAATATATGGGGTCCTATAGTTAAATTTAGTGGTGTCCCGTACAATTTGAAGAGTAGATAGTGTAAAAAAAATTATTTAGTAGATAGTGTAAAAAAATTATTTAATGAGGTCATGGGACCCCACTTCTCATAGAGTGGAGTTGCCACTGCTCGGGACAACTATAAATTTATTTTGCAGACAGTTTGGAGTCATCGTGGGTGAAACGTTGTGATCACAAGGAGGATTAATTGTTCCAACTTTGTGGATCGAACCCATAACTTCGACTTTGTAAAAAGATCCTAAACACTTCACCACAGCCTGTGGTTAACAATATTGGTTTATCCGTATTTTTTTAGTAAATATTACATAATGTGCTTACAGGTGAAAATGTATTTTTAGTAAACTCTAAACATGAAATGCCACGTTGGTACAAGAGGTTTATGGACTTGTGGGTATATATAGTCACTCTAGCACAAGAAAAAAAACACAGAAATATAAGTTAGAATGGCTACTACTCCTGGGCTTCTCACAGACTGGCCATGGACACCACTTGGAAGCTTCAAGGTACAACCTTCAACTGCACACCACCTTTTCTCACCCTCGCCTCTTCAATTTTATGTTTCATCTTTAACTTGTAGCTTCAAAAACTATTTTAGCTTTTCTACCATGTAGAATTGTGAATTGTGATAACTTATTCAAATAAGCTAACCCAAACAATGGCAAATAGCATTTAAGCCGTATGATACTCCAATAAATAATACTGCAATTGTGTATAAATTACAAGTTCTTGATGCATGGTTTAGATTGATTTAACTGTATTCTAGTTTTCATTACATAGTTTTTCATCATCGAGTATATAGTACGTTTCAACTAAACGGGTAGTAGATATATATTCGTTCTCGACTAACATATGTTTTAGATCCATATATAACTTTCGATTAAGATGACCAGGCCAAGAACAAACAAAAATTTTAAATGTCGTTTAAATGGCGTTCAAAAATATTTGTTTTTTGTTTTATGGCGTTTGTTACATAATTTAAAGGCGAATTTATTGTCTACTAACAACTTCATTTGTATGACGATCAAAGTACGTAGTACTGGCTCCGTGGGTGATGAAGAGTATCTATGATTTTGTGACACTGGACAGTAACAAGAGAGACACAACATCAATTCTCATATTACCCGTTCTTTTAACAAGACTGGTCAACAATCAAATTTGGATTTCGCTTTCTCGATACCAAACCGCAAAAGGCAAAAATAGGATCCTCGACAAGACCATCGAGTTTGAGCAAGTCGACCGCGAAAGAAACTGGTCAATCTCTATTCTTCTCTTTAACAATGTCATAAAATTACATGTCGATTTTGTTAATTAGGTACTCATTTGTAGGCTTTGTTTTTCGATTAATTAACAAACGAGTTTATCAACATCAAGAAATAAAGAAGTGGATTGAATGATCTAACAACCCCCTGTTGGCTGTCAATTGTAATCTAATGTAAATGACCAGACACGGACTTACAGATTAAGGATATTTCTAATGTGACCACTGAAAACTTATTTGAAATAGTTTGTGTTGTGTTTAGATGAATAATCACTACACATTAATAATATGTTGACAGTAAAACGTAGACAATCTTTCGTGTAAGAAAATGTTTCTCACAGATACTCTGCGATTATTATTTATTATATTGTAATATAATAATAATTTATATTAATATTATGATAACTTTACTAAAGAGCCAATGATTTCACGGTATCGAGGTCAGCCTTACAACTTTGCGGTATCGAAAACTTCTAATGATTATTATGTTGTTAATAATAAAATAAAAAATGGAAGTACTAGAATTACCCGATTACATAATCACTTGAGATTTCATGAGCATAAATTATACGGAGTAACTTTTAATGTTAATATTTGTTTTTGCAGGGATGACCAAATAATATTTAATGGGGTATTGTATTATTTCGGAAATTACATTTTGGAAGATGCAAAGCACTTACCGTTATGGAGGTTAGACGGGGTTATTATAGTCATTTTACTACATGTTGGACTAGTAGAATTTCTGTATTATTGGCTTCATAGAGCTCTTCACCATCATTTCCTCTACAATCGTTACCATTCCCACCACCATTCCTCAATTGTCACGGAGCCAATCACTTGTAAATCTCTCTCTCTCGTACCGTATTTTATTTATTTTAGGATAATATTTATCACCTAGTTATTAGTTATATATCCATCCAAGGTTGCAAAATTCGCTATTCGGGGATTAATCGGTCGAAATTTTGGAATGATTAATTGGAAATTCGGGGATTAATCGAAGATTAATCGGATTGTACTATATATATTTAAATATTAGATTTTAAAAATTATATGTGTAACTAAAAAAAAAACCATAAATATAAAGATAATTTTTAACATAGTTGTCTGAAATTGTTCATTTTGCTTCAAAATTATAAAATTCTAGTTTAAATTCATGTTAAAATGTTAACCATTTTTTACTTTGACTGACTTTGATTACTAAATTCGATTTTGATCCATCAATTGACGTTGACCGTTTAATTAAACGGTTTTATGGAAATCAGAACGGATTGCTCCTAAAAATGATTAATCGGGGATTAATCGGCGAGTAATCGGGTTTTTTGCAACAGTGTATCCATCGATATCGATATATTTATAAGTGTTTCAATTTAACTTTTAAAATATTTCTTTATCAACTTTGACCATAAGTATCTTTATTTGTGTTATATAGTATTTGATAAAATTTATATGAATAGATTGAGTTTTTAATGACGTTTTATTAATATAAATTTTATCAAATAATATACAAAATAAAAATAAAAATATTTGCAGTTAAAATGACAAAAAAATACTTTAAAGTCAAATGTGAATACTTATAGTGTAACGGAGTTAGTACAATCTCTTAACGCATAAGTTTGATGGATTTTTAAAAAAAAAAATAGAACGGTGGATATATGATCACTTTTCTAAATAGTAAATCCTTTCATTCTTGAGCAAGTACACCAAAGTATACTTATTTATGAACGGTGATACTTTCACCATAATTTTTGACAAATTTAATAAAGTTGCATTTTAAAATTTTGTATTTGTACACAAACAATGCACAATTTTAGTCGATTTATCAAAAATTATTAGAGATAGATGGTTGTTGCACAATACTCAACCATTTTTTATTGAGGGATAGACATTTATGTATAACATTAACATGTGTAAGCTTAGTGTACAACTATATGTGTTACAACAATAAAGCCTACTAATGTAACCATCAGACAAGAGCTATGTATTGTAAGGTTGAACAGGGTAGAACCTGTAGGCTCAAAGTGAAACCCTTTATCCTCTTAGTACATTAGTACATATCGATTTACAATAGTACAACTATTCAGGGTCGCATTTGTGAATGAAAGTAATGGCAAAAGTACATACATCAATGCACACGTTACCATAATGCGTTTAATTAGGTGAATGAGCATTGATTTAAAGATCTTTTTGATGAAACAAATTATTTTTTGACAAAAAGTATAAAGAATTTTTGTTTGACAAAAACTATGAAATTAAAATGTTGTTAGGTACAACCATTTATTGCACATACTACAAATGTTTTCTGACCAATGTACAATAACTAGTTCTTGAACCCTTCTTCGCGCTGGGGTTCGGTTTTCAATGTATTTTATTGCGTTTAATTTGTAAAATTATTTCGTGGCTAAAGAATAATGTCGTTGAAGCGCAACTCGAGCCGAACTAAAAGGTATAACCCGTGAAAGATTTAAATGTTATTTTAAATTAACAATATATGTCCATCTCCGCGTTTAGCTATGTAATTATCGACTTCTAAATATTTAACGCAAAATCAACGTGTATGAAAAGTACCTCAAATATTTAGTGTTTTTTAAAAAGCGTCCGTTTTGCGTATAGTTAGTGACATTGTGTTCCTAAAATTATTTCGAGTTTAACGATGGTGTCGGAAAAATTTAACTCGTTGCGAGAGAGAAGATATGACTCGTTGAATATTTGGGTGGAGTTTATTTATGATTTTTTATGAAAATGGTTATTTGACACTTTACCCCCCTGTTTGGGAGGTCGATTTGAATATTTGAAAAAAGTGTGGAGGTCTTTGGTAGTGAAATTTAATTAGAATTAAAAAAAGGTGAAGGGACGAAAATGCCCCTAGTTACTGTTCACCATTTTTGTAATATTTGGGTAGAGTTTATTTAAAAAAAATTTATGAAAATTGTTATTTGACACTTTATCCCCCTGTTTGGGGGGTCGATTTGAATATTTAAAAAAAGTGTGGGAGTCTTTAGCAGTGTAGTGAAATTTAATTAGAGTTAAAAAAAAAAAAAAGTAAAAGGATAAAAATACCCCTAATTACTATTCACTTTTTTTTTTCTATTAGATAATATAGTAAAGTAATATGACAAAAAATATTCCACATATCCACATATATAGCAGTTTGAAATTTCATGTGATTGCATTTAAATTTCAATATTCCATATACGTTATGCTATAATAATATCATATTTGTAATTCCAAAACACTAAAAGACCCCTTATTATTGTGGATTTGTAGATGAGAAGTCAATATATAAATGATTCAAATTATAATGTGTGAATTACAAAAATAGCCTCAATAAATTTAAATTTATGGTAACTATTGAATAATGTTTTGATTGCAGCCGTGGTTCATCCATTTGCCGAGCACATTGCATATTTTGCACTATTTGCGATCCCCATATTGACCACAGTACTGACTGGTACCGCATCTCTGGTTGCGATCGCTGGGTATGTAACTTTCATCGACGTAATGAACAATTTGGGTCACTGCAATTTTGAGCTGATTCCGAAATCACTCTTCTCTTTATTCCCTCCACTTAAGTACATCATGTACACCCCATCGTAAGTCGACTAGCTCATTTACTTGCTCTTCTGTAAGTTTACTGTTACAAACATACTTTATAACTGAAATTTTACAGGTGCTAAATGTATTGAAGTTGTAACTAAATGTCACCAAATATAAAATGATTGTTTTTGTTGTTAACATGTAAACTTGCATGTTGGTAGCTTTAAAATTGGACTGAGTGTGTATATATATGAGAAACTTGAGGGGTTAAAATGTAAAAGAATAAGATTGGCTGACTGGTCCTTATATCTTAGTGGTTGAGGTACTAATATCTTCACAAAAGGGTGTTATATTCAAACTTCACTAACAGCATATCTTGAAGTAATCAGAGAAAACGTTGAAAACAGTTACGGGATAACCTAGTTAGGTTGCGTACCTCTTGAGTAAAATTACTCTCATTCCCTAGTTAGCCTGAACAAGAAACCCTCATCCATTTACCGATTTACTGATAGTTGATTCGTGACACATATTATGAGTTTGAAAATGGTTGTCTAATTTTTGGTCCAGGTACCATTCTTTACACCATACTCAATTTCGAACAAATTACTCACTTTTCATGCCATTCTACGACTACATATATGGCACTATGGACAAATCTACGGACACATTGTATGAGAATTCACTACGCCGAAAGGAAGAATCACCAAACGTTGTGCATTTAACGCATCTAACAACACCAGAGTCTATTTATCACAATAGGCTCGGGTTTGCATCCTTAGCAGCTAAACCACACACTTCATCCAAATGGTACTTGTGGATTCTATGGCCTGTAACGGTGTGGTCCATGCTGATTACTCTGCTTTATGGGAAAACGTTCGTAGTTGAACGAAATGTCTTCAAAAATCTCAAACTACAAACGTGGGCCATACCAAAATACAAGATACAAGTATGCATACTATTTTAGTTATCATCTGTTTCTTTTTTGACTTTCTTTCTGATTATTTTAATGCATTATTATTTGTTGAACTGTAGTATCGATTGGAGTGGCTAAGAAAAAGCATTAATGACCTAATAGAGGAGGCTATACTAGAAGCTGATGCAAAGGGAGTGAAGGTCATTAGTCTTGGTCTACTTAATCAGGTTCTTAAACACACTTTTAGTTGCGAATATACACTTCATACGTTACAATCAACTAGTTACTTCTTACATGCTTCTTGAAGTAGTATTTGTGACAAATAGATAGGTTATACGTTAACTCGTATTTACTTTAATTATCATTTGACAAAACTTGGCCAACATTATAATAGTGATTCTCGAGTTTTTATTGGAAGCGGAAAGGAAAAGAGAGTACATGATTATGGAGGATAGTACATTCATTTTTTGTTAACAACGCTATCCACCCATATTTGGACGGATTGAGAAGGATAATAAAACACTCTCATTCCCTTTCTTTTCCATTCTTTTCAGCTCTAAAAAATACTCGAGAATACAACGTAAAGCTATAATTATGATGACTTTATGAGAGTTGCTATACTAAGTTTGGTAATCTTTTAGGGGGAGGACTTGAATAAAAATGGAAAGTTATTCATAAGAAGAAATCCACAACTAAAAGTGAAGGTGGTGGATGGAAGTAGTTTAGCAGTTGCAGTGGTTTTAAACAGCATTCCAAAAGGCACTACTCAAGTTGTTTTCAGGGGCAGATTCAATAAGATTGCTTCAAATCTTGCTCTAGCTCTATGTCAAAAGGGCATCCAGGTAATTTCACTTTTCTTTTTTCCATCTATATATCTATGTATATACTATATATGAGAAATCTAAATTATCTATGAATATTGATACTTCCATATCTTTATCGAATCATACTAATGTACATTCTTGTGCTTACTTTGGGTTTATATCATAGGTTGCAATCTCTCAAGATAATGATTACAAGATGTTGAAATCTAAGCTCAAATCTACAGATAACCACGATAAATTGGTCCGTTCGCGTACATACTCCCAAAAGGTATTGTCTTACAATATATAGATACAACAACAACAACAATACCCAATCCCACAAAAGTGGGGTATGGGAGAGGTGGGTGTAGACAATCATTCTTCGTACCCTAGATTAGAAGGAAGTCACTACTCCAGCCGCGGGTATAGAACCCGCGCCTAGATAAGGTCGTCCCTCCCTCTACTCTAGAGCAAAAGAGATTGCTTCCAAACGGACCTCCGGCCAGAAGTGCTCAAAAAAACGAAAAGATAGGGCAAAAGATACGTACCTGTAAGAGTTATGTGCTCCTAGCAAGAAGCAACCATACACAGTAACCAAAAAAGAGAACACATAAAGCAGTAATGCACAACAGTAGGGCAAATAGCATGGATCATACAGAGCACAAAACCATTTAAAATCAAGTAAACATACAGACAAACAAAATAAATATATATATATATATATATATATATATATATATATATATATATATACACACACACACGCACCACACATGAGCATGGATAAAAAAACTCATGCTTAAACATATATACATATAGATACATTCGTAGATTATATACTTAGGTACAGAAACAAGACAGACAAACATACATACACCAATACATGTTACATAGATACATAGGTAAATATATAGGTAACCAACATATGCAGCGGTACATATATATAGTCTAAATACATATAAATAGATACAGGTGCATATATACTATGTGGAGGGTTATATATAGTGTAGCTATAGAATAACTAGTTATAGTTATATATGTAGTTGTATAATAAATGTATAATACACATTGAAAAAAAAAAAAAAAAAAACTTACCCAATTATTCCAATTCTACTCCTCCACAGGCTCCTATCAGAAGTCATGTCCTCCGTTAGTAGAAGCTCTTTCATGTCCAGCTTCAATCTATCCTCCATCCTACGTCTAGGTCTACCCCTTCTCCTTACGCAGCCAACGGCGAGGGTCTCGACTCTCCTAACCGGGGCTAAAAGTGGGCGCCTCCTAACATGCCCAAACCATCTAAGTCGTCCTTCCCTAAGTTTGTTGATGATGTTCCCAACTTCCAATTTCTCCCTAAAAACTCCATTTGGTATCATATCTAGCATGGTCTTACCACACGTCCATCTAAGCATTCTCATTTCTGCCACCTCCATTCTCCTCTCTTGGGCCTTCGTCATTGGCCAACACTCCGATCCGTACAGCATGGCTGGTCTGATTGCCACCTTGAAGAATTTCCCTTTTAGCTTAAAGGGGACCTTCTTGTCGCACAACACCCCTTTCGCAGCCCTCCACTTCAACCATCCTACTCGTATACGATGCGTCACGTCCTCATCTATTCTTCCCGAATTGTGAAGCATCGAGCCTAAATATCTAAAGGACCCTTGCGGGGGTAAAATCTGATCCCCAATTCGGATCATGTGCTTACAATATATAGATGTTATACAAAAACAATCATGTGCTTATAACATTTTAATGAGAAAATATCTTAAGCTGATTTGTATTTTAATTTGTTTTGGGGTGATTACTTGATTTTGTGAAGACATGGTTAGTTGGAGATGGACTAACAAAAGAGGAACAAATGAAGGCATCAAAGGGGACACTAATCATTCCTTATTCTCAATTTCCTCCGAAAAAAGAGCGCAAAGATTGTTATTACTACACCACACCATCAATGCTCGCTCCTAAATATCTACAAAACGTTGATTCATGTGAGGTAAGTACAAAATCTACAACTGGTCCGACTAGGCTTGATAACCTAATTCTAATATTATTAATTTTAGTAATGAAAACTGAAACTTATGTTGAAACAGAACTGGCTGCCAAGAAAGGTGATGAGTGCATGGAGAATTGCAGGGATGGTTCATGGGTTGGAAGGCTGGAATGTGAATGAGTGTGGAGATGAAATTTTCAACATAGATAAAGTTTGGGAAGCCAGTATCCAACACGGGTTCACTCCTCTCATGAAATCGCTGGCTTAATTTACGTGCTCAAGTGTTTGGACTGAGTTTTAGTTTCTTTTAAGCTTTATATCTTGATATTAAGGATGTCTACAATTGCATTTACAGAAATTTGTATTGGACAAAATGATCGTCGATGAGTTCTTGTTCTTAATTGCTTCAGAGTCTGTTGTATCTGGGGAGGAACTGTATGCAAGTTTTATGAGCTTAAGAGATGTGAAAAGATCGAAATTTCTATCACTTCAAAGATACAACGAAAACCAATAAATAAATTGAATTCAAATATTGTTGAGATACTGCAGTTTCTATTCAAACTATGCTTATTTGTCATTATATGACAAAACTGGGATGTTATAACATATCATTTCTTGTGCATTTGTTCTGAAAAAATCTGAATATGAACATTGACCTCAAGTTCTTTTTGTTGTATCAGATCCTATGGATGGGTTGGGTACGAGTAAAAATGACTTCATATAAAAACGGAGAATATGTCAAAACAGTCTAGACAGATTGAGTTAACCACTAACATTCTGTTCATAGACTTAGAATATTGTAAGCGCTTTTAAAAAGGCATTGAATGTTTATCGGCATGCTTCAACCCATTTGATCCATATAACCATTATAATTGCACTGCACATTTTATATTCTATCTTTTTGATATTACACTGGCATCTTTATGAACGATGAACACCATTTGCATACCCAAGCAACAGACGCATATGCAGTACGAAAACTATTTCTGCACAATGTGCCACTTACGTTCTAAGAGGCCAGAACAGTATACTTAGGGATATGAATTCATATGGCATAACTATTTATTTGAACGGTGCAACCATATATTTACAAGATACAGTTATACCCACACATTGTACAGTTATGTGCCGCCTACAGTTACTCTTATATTTTTAATTGGAAAGGCATAACATACTGTCATTAGCAAAGTATCTATTGCATTATTGGTTGACTGCAATCAAACTACTCTCCGGCAGTGGCAACTCTACATAATACTCCGTGGGATCACGGGACACCACTAGTTTGAAAATTTTTACTAGAAACTACCCTTTAAATTTTATATGACACTACTAAATTTAACAGTAGGACCCTAACTATTTTTCGGATTTATAGTTTTTCCTTTGAATTGTATAGGACACCACTAAATACAACTACTCGTACCCCATATGTTTTTCGAATTTGTAGTTTTTTGAAGAAACAACTGCTATTTATTTATATATAATTGGTACTGAAAAGAAAAAAAAAAAACATTTGGGGACCCATTTGAATTCTGATCCTGCTTCTCGGGTACGTCATCAAAAACCCATCATATACGATATAATCCCATTTCTACATACATTATCCTTTCTGACTTTTACTAGTCAAACAATCTCATAGGTCTGTTTAGTAACTTTAAACATTTGACATCCAATTATTCAGGTTTATTCTATTTGAGGTAAGGATCTTATAGTATTTTAGTGTACAAATCACTACCCATATTTATTAGACTTTGAGTATCTTTTTATCATTGAATAATAAAGTATACAAATACAATGACTTTACAGGGGTTTCCCTAGTATACTTTACAATACATGCTACTCTATATATACATATATATCTGAGTATCTGACACAGCATATAAAGGAGAAAAAAGATAGAATTTGAGGTATTACATTGTCGATCAAAACTTAATTATCATAAAAAGACTATTTATTACTATTTATAATTATAGAAAAAAAATCAAGGAAGAACAGGAAGGTCGACCTTATTAAAAGAAAAAAAACTTACACGTCCATGTTCGACATAACAAAACTTCAAAGGAATGCTATCACACTGTCCTTCAAGAACTTCAATCTCTTCCCTTGTTGGTGGTTTGCCACTAAAATACAGGAACCAAAACAATGTTAAATGTGAGTAAATTTAAGTGGAAACTTCTTGTATCTGCACAACATGGTTGTACAAGTCGGCTGAAGTAGTCCGAACCGACTAGGCCAAAAAGTCAAATTAGTCGGTCAAAAACAGTCAAAGTCAAAGGTGGTCAACATCTGACTAGTCCAGACCCGACTAGCGACTATAACAACCTTGTTGCACAATTGTGGTTACAGGATAGCATTACTTAAAAGATTTATACAGTTATCTTACGTGCTAATGAAGAGAACAAACATCGGATTGCCTGGATTTGACTTTCTAAACTTGCTATTTGGAGGATAAACGTCGAAAACCGGTCTAACTTTCTTAATCTGAAGTGTACTAAACAATTTAGTGATATCCATAATAGAACCGTCATCCACATGTCCACTTTCGGTTAACTTTTGGCTCCCTGAATCACCATCAACAGATTCAGCAACTAATTTAGAAAGTTTTACATTCCAACAAACACCATGTCGGTTAATTATGTAACCCAAAGACTTAAGGTGCTTGTATACTTCGAATGACTCCCAACATGTTCCACCTACACGTTCCGCAACCTTTTTATAAATATCTTCTAAAGGAATTAACTTATCATCTTCGTCTAACAAATGCAAAGCCCCGATCTCAACCAAATACCTACACAATGTAAACCTTCTTTACAAAAGATGTAATTATGGAATACAATGACAGAGCTTCATCATTACAATATTCGTTTATTTTTAGTAATGTATATGCTTACAGTGTATCTTCAAGAAAACTGTATATTTTCCCCTCACGTATTATTCCTGTAGTTGTCCACATTCGACCCTTATTACAAACAATTTCAGCCATTCCCAAATCTTCCTTCCAACGAGCTTTGGAAATATCTTTCCTAAATATATAAAATATACTCCACATTTTAATCAAACAAAAGTTACAAATTTTATATAGAAAATAAAAGAATAAGGGCCCAAGAGCACCTAAACTGTAATTTGGGTAACTCATTATAGTCATGGAAAAGGTCCTCGTTTTCACTATTAGGCGAAGTTAACTCCGAATCACTTGATCCTGCCCAGTCTTCAACGTCCATTATTGATTTTATTACGTGAAAGCAACACACTTGGATATATATGCCAAGGATCTGATATGTGAAACCTAGAAAACTAAACCAATAAACTATTTCATCCATTTGTCATCTCACATGTAACATACATTCATACAAAATAACCCTACAACAGCTGCAATACTACTACGTACAAAAGTAGTAGCATAGAATGTAGATGATGACAAGCCTGGTAAAATGGGTTGGTTAATTATGGGTCATATTTTTAAGTCTTCCCAGGTCTCTACGAAAAAAAAAGTTTGCTTATAAAATAAATTTCATACTTGTCCATTCTACTAATGAAGTTATTCATGTAGTACCTAGTAATTGTTAAGCATGTGAAATTTGATATTCATAGTTAGTTTCAGACATATTTATGCATGATAACAGTAAATTATAAACTTGATTTCCAAATTTTAAGAATGAACAGATATAAGTACAATGTATAATTTAATAAACTGATTTTGACAATTAAAGGTCAACGTTGACAGTTTCAGAAGCAAAATCATTTATAGTTTTAAGCACTGTTGTAAACAAACCCGATTACTCATCGATTAATCCTCGATAAATCATTTTTCGGAGCAATCCGTTCTGATTTCCAAAAATTTGTTTAATTAATTGGTCAACGTCAATTGATGGGTCAAAATCAAATTTGGTAATCAAAATCGGTCAAAGTCAAAATTGGTCAACATTTTAACATGAATTTAAACTAGAACTTTATTATTTTTGAGCAAAATGAACAATTTTAGACAATTATGTTAAGGTTTATTTTTATATTTATGGTTTTTTCTATATTTACACATTACACACATAATTTATAAACTTTGATATTTAAATGTATACAGTAGAATTCAATTAATCCCCGAATTTCTGATTAATCATTCTAAAGTCCCGACCTATTAATCCCCGAATAGCAAAATTTGCAAACTTGGTTTTAAGCATTCACCCAACATGAGGGAGCTAAACAATCATATTTGTAGCATCATGATAAGTGTTGGAGATAATCTCATAAACACTAATACCTTCAATCAGACTTAGTTCTCTTCGATTCCAGCAAAAACAAACAACATAATAAGTATTGCAAAAAAAAAAAAAAAAAAAAAAAAAAAAAAAACACTATTCAAGACTAAGTTTTGTAGTTAGCTTAAGATTGCAACTAAAAGGTCGATGATCATAACAAGCAGGTGAGAGTAATTGGCTACATATATCGTAATAAAACTGCGATGAAATCAATATATCAATCGAATTAATATCGGAATGCCTATATCTAGTGGAGATACATTTGTAGACTTACCTAAGTTAGATTGTGAAATAAATTCCGATGAACGGATTATTACGGTGCTCCTTCCGATAAAAGTGACGGCGGTGTTACGGCGGTGGCTGTTGTGTCTATTTATTCGAACGGATTTAGGTTTTGCATATTGGAAAAATCAAGACGAACTATTTGATAGTAAAAGCCCATGGTCTTTCTAAGTTTTTCGGTAGTACGGGTCTACGGGACGGATCGAGTCATCGAACCAGAAAATGTTAAAAATGGACCGGACCTGATGTTAAATATACATTCTTTACATATAATCATATCATTATCAAGTCTTTATTCTTTATGCGTTGTTAGTAAAGATCGGCTCGCGCGTTGCAGCGGGGCGTTTCGGGTTACATGTTCATATTTAACTTAGTGTAATATACTTACAGAAGCAAAAACAGCTTACTCCGCGAAATGATTTTGCTTGATAACTAAAATATTGTTTCAGTAAGTAGAGATGACACGCACTTTGCGACATATACGTTTTTAACGTCTTATGACAGTAATTTCGAGCGAGAACTGATATCGAGATGATATAGTTAATTTGGGTTGTTTATTATATGTGTATATATATGTATGAAAGATAGCCCGAAATGGTTAGCGTTTTTTAAAGCGCGTCCGTTAATTCGAGTTAAATGGCTGTGGAGGTGAGAATTAACTCGCGGCGAATAGAAAGATAAGCTCCGTTAAGATGTAGATACAGTTAGCGTTTTTTAAAACTACAATGTTTCGAACGCAGTTAGTTTCATTTTGTTCGTAAAATTATTTCAAGTTTAATGGTGATGTCGGTGAGGAGTAACTCGAGACAATTACGAAGATAAGGCCCATGAAAATTTTTGGTGAAGTTTATTTTTATTTTTGAATTTAAAATTGAATTTACGTTTTATACTTCTAAAGAAGTTCCCAAATGGACCTAGTTGTAAGAGGGGGTGTGATGCCCCGTACAAAACCATCGTGTACGAATCATCAACAACAGGATCATTACATGGTCAAACACTATATGCGTTTTCAAAACAAGTTTGCATTCATGATAAAAGGTGACGTCATAACTAACGCCAAAAGTTTTACATCAAAAGTATGCTTCAATGAACAGAAGCAACCAGTAATTGTACGTGACCCCAATGGTCGTTACAAATCATAGTTTCAAAAGTAATAATGTTATGAATGCAAGATAAACAGTTCATGCGGTGATAACTCTAGAGCAGCGGATGTCTACAGCAAGACTAGTACACAGCGGAAGATAGCAACCTTAAGCACCTGAGAAAAACATGCTTAAAAACGTCAACACAAAGATTGGTGAGCTATAGTTTAAGTATAACAGTAATGTAAGGTAGGCCACGAGATTCCAGTGCTACAAAGAGCGTTTCAAAACAGTATGATAAAGTATATGTTTAACCGTGGGCACTTGGTAACTAACTTAACGTTTATACCCCCTGAAAGTACACTTGGCAAGTGCGTATGTATACGAAGTATTAAACACTCGTTAAATGCTAGCGCGACTAGCCCGAGTGGGGATGTCAAACCCTATGGATCCATATCTAAGATTCGCGTTCACCGGTTCAAAAACCAATGACTAAACGTTACCGAGCTAAAGGGAATGTTTATGCCGTTGTATAACCCACACATATATAAAGTTTAAGTACTCGTGCCTAGTATGTAAAACGTAAAAAGCGCATGTATTCTCAGTCCCAAAATAGTTAAAGTAAAAAGGATGCTATAACTCACAGTGGTAAAGTAGTGGTAAAGTCGAGTCGGGAAACAAGCAAGTACGTAGGTCCGGAAAGTCCTCAACCTAAGTTAAATAGTACTAAGTCAGTAAATCGTCCCAAAAGGTTTAAATGTATGTAAATTAGGTCTTAAGGATCATCATCATTCATCATTAAACAAAAGGTGTAAAGTAAGTTTCGTTTATGAAAGAAGTTTAAAACAAAGGCTGACTTCGATCAGTCACCACGGCCTCTATACCTACTGAAATAAGGTGATACCAGTGGTCATGGCTCCGTATATGAGTCCTTTAGTTGTGGTAAAAATTCCAGAAGCAAACTCGTCTTCGTTTGACCGTGACGACGGTCTAAGTGCGAGTAGGTCAGAATTTTCAGCACAACGTTAAAAGACATAGTGACACTCGGAGGGCCATAAATCCTAAACCGTAACTCGGATTAAGATGAGTCCTAAATAAAAAGTTATCTAATCGAATAGAGCTATCTGAAAATCATCTTTAAAGTAGCCCAGGTCGTACTGATCAGACCCAGTAACAGTAAAACAGTAGGTTCCGGTGGGTTTCTTGGTACTCGATGCTTATCACGGTTCTCATCCTTGATGCATATAGCTTCAAGTGTACAACTCGTTGATGTGTTTGCATCAACTTAACCAAGATTTAACCATCATAACAAAAGTGCGAGTCTAAGATATGTAGCACAACTCACTTAAGTGTTGCAAGTGTTTTGATGAACCAAAGTTACATCAAAGTCTTAGATTTAACACATACATAAAATATAAAAGTAATATTGAACTACAACTTGAAAGTAAACTAACTAACCAAGATCTTAAGATGTAGAACATAGTTCTTAGTTAGATCTTGAAGATCCAAGACCCAAAGGTCTAGATCTAAAGTTACTAAGTTAAATCATAAGTAATAAGTATATGAAGTTATAACTAAAGAGTTACACTTCCATGTTCTTGAACTTTCAAGTTAACTTTTGTTCAAGAAAAATGAGATCAAAGTTAACTAGTAACACTTGACCAAGAACAACATAAATCACAAATTTAAAGTGCAAGGAAATGAAGAAATAATCTAAATAAACAAGTAACTAGTTCATTGTTGTTCATACTTTAAAGATTCAAGCCAAAGTCTCGATCTTTAAGAATGTAAACTTTTAAGTTTACAACATGAATTACAAGTATGACTTACAACACATGAACTTACAATCTTTTAAAATATTAGATGTAGAACATAAACTAGAGAGTTTAGCTCTTGTGTGTTCTTGTAAATACAAGATAATATGAAGAACAAACTAAAGAGTTTGGTTCTTAGTAACAAGTAAGTAATCAACAACAATAACAAGTAAGTAAGTAAACCATAAACAAGAACAATTAACAAACAAGCAAATGATGATGATTATGGGTGTATGCTTCAGTTTTGAGTCAAGAAAAGAGAAGAAGAAAAGCTCATGACACTTACAATGTTTGAGAGAAAAGGAGAGAAAAAGAAGAAGTAAGTTTGTGTGTGTGAAGAGTGAATGAAGTAAACAAGAGAGTACTAGTATACAAGTTAATAAAAAAAAATTGAATCCCTCTTGACATGGGAGCCGTCGGTTTTCAACAAAAAAAGAGGGGGAAGAAAATGGTCCACAAGGTTCTTACATGTTACTAGCTTAAAAGATGGTTATAAGGTTGAAATGTGTTGGAACAAGGTGTAAGTAACTCTTAACTAGATTCTATAAGCATTACACTAACTAGTTAGGCCTTAAGTGGTACTTACATGCAAGTAATGGGCTAAATAATCCATTAAAGATGTAGGGTGGGCTTCTAAGCCCACCAATCACAAATAAAAGCCCAAGTTCCATTAATTAACAAATTAATCCGATAAGAGCCCAAGTAATTAACTAGTAGTCTTGGTTAATTAAAATGATTAATAAATAAATCATGAATGTAAATAATATCTGAAAATATTATTCATGAAATGTTCATGTGTCACAAAGACGTTTCGGGCATTTAAAAGTCAAGTATGGTATCAAGTAAATGTATAACAATACATTCATTAAATCACAAGTATTAATAATAATTATTAATAAATAAACGTTGGAAAATCCAGGGTCGTTACATTACCCACCTGTTAAAGAAAATTTCGTCCCGAAATTTTAAGCTGAGGTAGATGGAGGAGTCGGGAAGAGGTGAGGATACCTCTGCATCATTTGATCCTCTCGTTCCCAAGTAAACTCAGGTCCTCGTTTGGCATTTCATCGTACTCGGACGATCGGAATCTTGTTGCGTTTCAAAGTTTTGACCTCACGGTCCATAATTTCAACAGGTTCTTCCACAAAGTGAAGTTTGTCATCAATGGTAAGTTCTTCCAGTGGTATGATGAGTTCGGGTGCAGCAAGACACTTCTTCAAGTTTGACACGTGGAAGGTAGGATGAACTGAGCTCAATTGTGCTGGTAAATCCAAACGATATGCAACGGGTCCGACACGCTCCAAGATTTCAAAAGGACCAATGTATCGCGGGTTTAACTTTCCGCGCTTTCCAAAACGAATCACACCTTTCCAAGGTGCAACCTTCAACATTACACGGTCACCAACGTTGAATTTAAAGTCTTTACGTTTAAGATCGGCATAACTCTTTTGGCGATCGCGGGCAGTCTTAAGTCTAGCCTGAATCTGAGCAATCTTCTCCGTTGTTTCATGGACTACCTCGGGTCCGGTGATTTGCTTTTCGCCTACTTCGGCCCAACAAATAGGAGATCGGCATTTGCGGTCATACAACGCTTCAAAAGGTGCAGCATTAATGCTCGAGTGATAACTGTTGTTGTAAGAGAATTCGGCGAGTGGCAAATGCCTTTCCCATGCCTTTCCGAAATCAATGACACATGCACGCAATATTTCCTCCAAAGTCTGAATCGTTCGTTCACTTTTCCCGTCGGTCTGTGGGTGATAAGCAGTACTCATGTCGAGACGGGTTCCCATGGCTTCTTGTAAGGAACGCCAAAATCTAGAATCAAAACGGGGATCGCGATCCGAGATGATCGATAAAGGTACACCATGACGAGATACAACCTCTTTAATGTATAATTGAGCAAGTCTCTCCATCGTATCCGTTTCCTTCATAGACAAGAAATATGCAGATTTGGTAAGACGGTCAACAATAACCCAAATGGTATCGTATCCGCCCACCGTCTTTGGTAGCTTGGTGATGAAATCTATCGTTATCCTTTCCCACTTCCATTGTGGGATTTCCGGTTGTTGAAGTAATCCAGAGGGCCTCTGATGCTCGACCTTAACTTTTGAGCAAGTCAAACACTTACCAACATAAGTTGCAACGTCCTTCTTAAGATTCGGCCACCAATACTGTTCCTTAAGATCGTGGTACATTTTGCCCGCTCCGGGATGAATCGAATATCTTGACTTGTGGGCTTCATCAAGTATAAGGTTCCTTAGATCTCCATAAAGAGGTACCCAAATTCTTCCGGCATAACATCAGAGTCCAGACTCCCTAACCTCGAATCGAGAGACAAGTTGTAGTGACCCGAACTTTTCCATGTTTATATATATATTAAATGAAATTGTTATTTACATGATTAAGTGTTTCCAACATGTTAAGCAATCAAACTTGTTAAGACTTGATTAATTGAAATAGGTTTCATATAGACAATTGACCACCCAAGTTGACAGGTGATTCACGAACGTTAAAACTTGTAAAAACTATACGATGACATATATATGGTTATATATATAGTTAACATGATTTTATTATAAGTATGTATCTCATTAGGTATTTTAACAATGAGTTATATACATAAAAATGAGACTATTAATTTAAGAAACTCGAAAACGATATATATAACGATTATCGTTATAACAACGTCTTACTAGGTACATATGAATCATATTAAGATATTGATACACTTGGTTAATTATGTTAAATGATAAGTAAATATATTATTAAGTGTATTAACAATGAAATACATATGTAAAAATAAGACTACTAACTTAATGATTTCGAAACGAGACATATATGTAACGATTATCGTTGTAACGACATTTAACTGTATATACATCATACTAAGATATATTATATATCATAATATCATGATAATATAACAATTTAACATCTCATTTGTTATAATAAACAATGGGTTAACAACATTCAACAAGATCGTTAACCTAAAGGTTTCAAAACAACATTTACATGTAACGACTAACGATGACTTAACGACTCAGTTAAAATGTATATACATGTAGTGTTTTAATATGTATTCATACACTTTTGAAAGACTTCAAGACACTTATCAAAATACTTCTACTTAACAAAAATGCTTACAATTACATCCTCGTTCAGTTTCATCAACAATTCTACTTGTATGCACCCGTATTCGTACTCGTACAATACACAGCTTTTAGATGTATGTACTATTGGTATATACACTCCAATGATCAGCTCTTAGAAGCCCATGTGAGTCACCTAACACATGTGGGAACCATCATTTGGCAACTAGCATGAAATATCTCATAAAATTACAAAAATATGAGTAATCATTCATGACTTATTTACATGAAAACAAAATTACATATCCTTTATATCTAATCCATACACCAACGACCAAAAATACCTACAAACACTTTCATTCTTCAATCTTCTTCATCTAATTGATCTCTCTCAAGTTCTATCTTCAAGTTCTAAGTGTTCTTCATAAATTCCAAAAGTTCTAGTTTCATAAAATCAAGAATACTTCCAAGATTGCAAGTTTACTTCCAAGTTTTCTAAATCCATTCCAAGTAATCATCCAAGATCAAGAAACCTTTGTTACTTACAGTAGGTTATCTTTCTAATACAAGGTAATAATCATATTCAAACTTTAATTCAATTTCTATAACTATAACAATCTTATTTCGAGTGAAAATCTTACTTGAAAGTTTTTTCGTGACATGATTCTGCTTCA
The DNA here is from genome assembly GCF_046630445.1 of Rutidosis leptorrhynchoides. Classification (NCBI taxonomy): domain Eukaryota; kingdom Viridiplantae; phylum Streptophyta; class Magnoliopsida; order Asterales; family Asteraceae; genus Rutidosis; species Rutidosis leptorrhynchoides. Next base: position 480,745,480 of record NC_092333.1, read on the forward strand.
AGTACTTTCAAGCCATCCAAGGATCCTTTGAAGCTATTGTGATGACCCGGAAATTTTTGACCAAATTTAAACTTTAATCTTTATATTATTCCGACACGATAAGCAAAGTTTGTTAAGTTTAATCTCAAGAATTTTAAACTGTGTTCATACATTCATTATAACCTCGAACAAATTCCGACGATTCACGAGTCGTTATATATAAATAGATATGTATATATATATATATATATATATATATATATATATATATATATATTATAACTTGAGAATATTAATAACGTATTAAACGTATAATACTTTACACGAACGTATTTGTTTCAATATGATTTTTGACGAAATTAAAAAAATATATTAAATGATTGAATTATCAGAAACATTGAATTATGATTACAAGTCTCTGTTGAGAGGTCCACTATGATTTGAGAAAATCTATTCCTCTTAACGATATTCAGAATAATTTGTAAATCTATTTATAAATAAAAACAAAAAGTGTCATTTACGAAAGTTAGACAAAAGTTAGTGGAGAATTGATTTCCATAATATTCTATTAATCTATTTTCAAACGTTCAAAGACGTTTTCAGTTTAAAAAGAACTCTATTATTAAAATGTATATAACTTTTATAAATATCTAGAATCACTTTTGACAACTCATTACTTAACCAGTATAATAAATATAACGATATTTATATTTTATTTCATTAAATATATATAACGATTTAAATTAATATTATATATATTTATACGCGTATTATACATACATAGTTTTTATACTTTTACTATACTTTAACTTTACCTTTACTTTACTTTTACTTTACTTTAACTTTAATAATTCACTTTAATAATTCATACTTTAATAATTCACTTTAATAATTCATACTTTAATAATTCATACTTTAATAATTCACTTTAATAATTCATAATTTAATAATTCACTTTAATAATTTATATTTTAATAATTCACTTTAATAATTCACTTTAATAATTCATACTTTAATAATTCACTTTAATAATTCAAAAATCTATTATAAATAGAATTCAGTAGGTTTCATTATTTCATAGAAACTTGAAAAAATATATTTTTCTAAACTCTCTCAATCGATTTATATATATAAATATGTATATTTGCTCTGTATTATTTCAAGATATTATTAGTATACATAAAATATTACGACGGAGTGCTGTCCGAGTGATTTCAAAATAGTTTTTTTGAATGAGTCGAAGCTAAGGAAATTATGGGTTATAGCTATGGAGGTAATGGGTATGGTTCATGGGTATGCTCGTGAGGTCAATCTAGTGTTTATCATCTCCGTTGCGTCTACGTACTTTCCTGCAATATTGAATCTCAATATTGATACGTTCGTGAATCCGAGGCCAACCTTGCACTTGTTAAATGACGTTATATGTATTTTTACTACGAAATACAGTATTGTAAGTTTCATTTGCTCCCTTTTATATATATTTTTGGGACTGAGAATACATGCGCTGTTTTTATAAATGTTTTACGAAATAGGCACAAGTACTAAAACTAATTCTACGTGGGTTTAAACCAGAAATATACCCTTAGCTTGGTAACATTAAACTACTTGTCTATGTACGGTAGGCGCGAATCCTAAAGATATATCTATTGGGCCTGACAAACCCCATCCTGACTATGGGATGCTTTAGTACTTCGAGGTTATTTTAAACACACCTGATCTGGTGTACTTCAGAGGGTAAAACATGAATGTTAAGGCTTGTTACCGGGTGCCTACAACTTATAGAATACTTTTATACACTTGCGAGTGTACATATATTTATAAACGGAAATCTTGTGGTCTATTAATATATTGAAATGATTGTTATGATAAACCTATGAACTCACCAACCTTTTGGTTGACACTTTAAAGCATGTTTATTCTCAGGTATTAAAAAAATCTTCCGCTGTGCATTAGCTCATTTTAAGGATATTACTTGGAGTCATTCATGGCATATTTTGAAAGACGTTGCATTCGAGTCATTGAGTTCATCAAGATTATTATTAAGCCAAATTATAGTTGGATGTATTATGAAATGGTGTGCATGCCGTCAACTTTAATTGTAGAGAAAGTTTGTCTTTTAAAAACGAATGCAATGTTTGTAAAATGTATCATATAGAGGTCAAATAATTCGCGATGTAATCAACTATTATGAATCGTTTATAATGTATATGAACGGGTCCTTTCAGTTGGTATCAGAGCCAGGCCCCGGACCAAACGTGCACAGCGAGGACGCTGTGTCCCATTAGGGGAGGATTGTAACATCCGTGTTACATCCGTCCCACATCGGTTGGAGAGGGGAATGAAGCATGCCTTATAAGGGTGTGGAGACCTTTCCTAGCATGACGCGTTTTGGGACCACAAGCGCAGCAGATCCCATGAGAACTCTGCAGTTAAGCGTGCTCCGGCGAGAGCACTACCAGGATGGGTGACCTCCTGGGAAAGTGCTCGTCGTGTTTGGTCGCCAAGAAAAATTCGTGAGCAACCTATGGGGGAGACAAGGGTACGTCCCTATCTCTGCAAAGCGGACAATATCATGCTACGGGGAACGTTTCACCTGGGGTTCTACAAATGGTATCAGAGCTAGTTTAATGCCATTTATTAGCGGGTTAATCGTAGAGGGGGTTCTCACAGTGTTACCTGTGACGAAGCATTGGCTCTTACTCCTTACGGTCCCTATTAGGGTTGGCTGTACTGCCGAGAGGCGGGCCGTAAAATTAGTGTCTGAGGTAGGCTCAGTGGTCACAGACGGTTAGCTGAGAAGGCACTGAGTGGGATGCGTCCCCAACTTTCAGTTGGTATCAGAGCAGTGGTCTTAGCGAACCAGGTCTGCATTAGTGTGTCTAACTGATAGTCGTTAGGATGCATTAGTGAGTCTGGACTTCGATCGTGTCTGCATGTCAAAAGTTTTGCTCATCATTTTTATCGAAAATTACCTACTTATCATTCTTAGTCTAGACACATCTTATTGCATTGATTGCATGAATAGTGTATAGACAAAATTCATATCTTAGCGTATCTGTTACTGTAAACTTTGCCTGACATATTCCGTAAATTCCTCCGTAATCTACGAAACCTTTTTGCTCTATATAATTAGAATACCACCCGATAGCCGGAAAATCATTTCATATCGAAAAATTCTTTATTCAATCGTACGAAATGGAATTCGTCATTAGTTCAAGTCCCTCGGATTCCGAAATAGAATCCCACTCAAGTTCCGAAAGCAGTGTGACCGGAATGGATCAACCAATTATTCGTCATCTATTCTGGATGAATTGGGGATGAGTTCGTAGCCTCCTTAATCATTGGAGACAAGAAGAAGGTGATCACTTCCATCCACCACATTGCGCTCTTGGCGAAGAACCTGAAGCACTTACCGGCGAACCTATCCGAAACACCATTTTCTCTCTTATTTCTAGAGTATCTCGTCACGATTACATACTACACCAAATTCTAGATTTTATTTATCCGCTCGTCCGAACCGACAATCACCCCGGTGTAATAGAAGAAGTCAACGAGCTTCGCGCTCGGGTAGTGGCTTTGGAGAATATGGTGCAAAGGTTACAAACACCAGCAGCAGCACCAGCAGCATAAACAGTACCACCATCAGCAACACCAACAGTACCATCACCACCACCAACAACAACATACACATCCCACACCGCAACATCACAATCTGTATCTCAAACATCAACGTCATACGTCCTGTAAATATCCAGGAATATCAACAACAACAAACGATGAAGTATTAATTCATAAACTTCATTGAAGAGATATCTCTGCGGCAGTTATGTAATCTCCAAAATCTTAGAGATTTGATGTTTCGCGAGGTGTATATAAAATACTATTAAATTTTAGCAGGAAATACTATTAAATTCGATACAATTTTACACAAGATATTTATTTATTTAGAGAATGGATATACTTAAACCTTGCTACAACACTTATAGGCAGTGTACCTAATCGTACAGTAGTGTAGTTTTTAGTAAGTCCGGTTCGTTCCACAGGGAATCTTTTTAAACAAAGCTTAACGCTATATTAGTTTACTTTTATAAAAATACAAATATATATATAAGTAATATTATTATTATAAAGGGGGGTTTTTACCGTTTAATGACCGGTTTGTCGATTTTAAAACTTTAGTCGCAGTTAAAACCAAATGTAAAATATTAAAAATAAATACAAGACTTAAATTAAAGCGTAAAGTAAATAACGATAATGAAATTGCGAATAATAAAAGTGCGATAAAATAAACTTGCGATAATTAAAAAGTACGATAATTAAAAGTGCAATTAAATAAAATAACAATAAATAAAAATGCGATAATTAGAAGTGCAATTAAATATAAAATAAAGGAAATTAAATATGAAATAAAAGAATTATGCTTATTTAAACTTCCGTAATCATGATGTTTGACGTGTTGATTTTAGTTTTATGCCCATGGGTTAATTGTCCTTTGTCCTGGATTATTTAATATGTCCGTCTGGTTTTTGTCCATAACAGTCCATCAGTCATAAATATAAAGTGCGAGTGTCCTCGTCAAATTATTCTTATACCCGAAGTTAAATATTCCAACTAATTGGGGACTTAAACTGTAACAAGATTTTAATACTTTGTTTAATAATTACACCAGGATGCCGACTGAGTGTAACCCAAGATTTTAATATTTTGTAATCAATTATGCCAAGTGTCCTTTTACATAATTTCACCCCTGTTTTAATTATTCTAGTGGCTATTAATCCATTCCCGTTTCCGGTTAAATGAACGATTATTCGTACATATAAATACCCCGCCCATCGTGTCCGATCGAGTGTATATGGTAATTTATAGGGACGCCCAATTGTAAATCTTTATATTAACATTAACAAACTATCATTTAGTTAAACAAATATAAAGCCCATTAATAGCCCATAGTCTAATTTCTACAAGTGTCGTTCTTTTGTCCAAACCCCAATTATGGTACAACGCCCAATTACCCAATTTTAGTAATTAGCCCAACATCGTGATTACTTCGGATTAAATAAGCATAATAATAACTTAGCTACGAGACATTAATGTAAAAAGGTTGAACATAACTTACAATGATTAAAAATAGCGTAGCGTTACACGGACAAAATTTCGACTTACACCCTTACAATATTCGCTAACATATCCTTATTATTAGAATTATAATTAAAATTAAAATTAAAATATAAATTATAAATATAAATATATCGTATGAATGGAGAAAAGAGAAAGATAGATTGATATTTTTGGTGCACCAAAGCTCGATTTTTATAGGCATGTGGGCTGGAACTGGGGCTCATGCGATCGCATGGATTTATGCCTTCCAGGCCATGCGATCGCATGGCCAGCTGGGGAGGCTCATATTTGGTTGTTTTCTTCTGCCGATGGTTTTATAAATAATATAATATATTAAATAATTATAAGAATTATTTAAATATTATATTATATTTATGTGCATAGTTGACTTGTAATTTTTAGTCCGTTGCGTCGAGCGTTGATAGTTGACTCTGGTCCCGGTTCCGGATTTTCGAACGTTCTTGCGTACAATTTAATATCTTGTACTTTGCGTTTTGAATCTTGTACTCTTGTAATTTCGAGACGTTTCTTATCAATAATTAGAACCTCTTGGATTGAATTTTGTACTTTTGAGCTTTTTGGTCGTTTGCGTCTTCAATTCGTCGAATCTGTCTTTTGTCTTCACCTTTTTTTATTTAAACGAATATCACTTGTAAATAGAACAATTGCAACTAAAAGCTTGTCTTTCTTGAGGAATAATGCTATGAAATATATGTTCGTTTTTAGCATTATCAAATATTCCCACACTTGAGCGTTGCTTGTCCTCAAGCAATATCGTCTTGAAATACTAGAATCACTTCTTTATTCTTCACACTTTGTACATAAGTGATTTCTATACGGCGGTATAAACAATGATAGTAACGATAGAACCATGGTTAAAGGTGGGTGTGTCATCCACAGTTGCCTCGGGTTTAGGTCAACGACACTTGCAATCAAATAGCCGATTTACTTTCGATTTCCAAAGCAAAGTGCACATTTGAAAGGCGGTTTACAGTCCCACATGACTATGAAAATGTAGATCCTTAAGGAAATTGGATCTTTATGAAAATATTTGATCTTTTGAAAATTCAATCTAGCTTTTACCCTAGATAAGTTTTCCGGAATAACCCTTCACCGGTGTTTGCAAAATATTTTTGTGGGTTTGGTGGGTTTCAGATTTGAAAATTTTAGCTCAAAACTTGCGATTTTGTGTCACCCACTTGCTAACCTTGTATTTGGAAAGCAACACGTCCAGTTTACTTGTCCCGTATATTACCTTTCGATAAACTACCGTCCGGTTGTAAAGGAAAGCGTTGAACAAGCAACTGTTAAGGCAATGTCCCCTGACATGCTTTTAATTATGGTCTATAACGTGTCGGACGCAATTACTATCCTTGGTAGGAGCAATAGTAAAGCTCACCCTTATAATTTTTCGGTCTGGCACAAGGTCCTGTCTTTGACCACTATGCAACCACCGTTCTTACGGTTGACACCCGATTTGGTTCAGGTGACCTAATGAATTCCAGGTGAATTCCTAGGATTTTACGTTCAATGGTAATGAACGCATCGAAAATGGGTTTTCAAAAAACAAATCGGTTTTAATTTGATCAAAATATTTTCTCGTTCAAGCTCGAGTTTAGATATCATCGAATTCCATGAGTTTGTAATTCTCAATCTTTAAGGTCAATCTCTAGGATTGAGTAGTATCAGTCTTAAAAGCTGATTTTTAATCTTTAAGGAGATTATCCTTTCTGGGGATCTGATTCATTAGTCTTATCCAGCTAATTTGCATGGTGCCCCCCATTGTACGAGATAAATCCTTCTCATGGTTAGGATAAATCTGACCACTTGGCGACCCTATTTAATGCTGAGGTCCGTGGATTTCCTGCTGATTTTAGTGATGACTTTTCTAGATTTTTCGTCAACCTACAGCTTCTCTGGACGACAACTTCTTGACCTAAATCAAGAAGCGCGTGTCTTTTTCGGAAGACTTTACTTCCTTTTAATGATGGAATTGATTCATCGTGTAGATCCATCTCTTCTTTTCTTTCATCGGGTAAAATAGTTTAGTTTAGTCCAAAGCAAAAGTATTTTCAGTTATTTGTACAAAAATATGTGATATATGTTTTGAATAACTTGGAGAATTTTCCCACACTTGGCTTTTATTTTCCTTTTTATCGTCCTCTATTCCATTTTAAATGAATTTTAACATTTTGGTTTGTTTCTCAATTTATGTCCTTTCCGAGGTAACAATAATTTTGGTGTTAAAACCTAGTTTTATCGTTCATAAATATGTATAAACATGATTTTGAGTTCATTTAATTGAAAATTTTGAAAATTTTTACTAGAATTGGGTAGTCAGTATATAAGACTAGGGCTGTTCTTTATTATCAGAGAGCACTAGATTCTAATACAACTACTGCTTTACTAGTATTTTTAATGGTAACCAAGTGTATAAAGATAAAAATTTTAAAAATCCGCAAGAATTTAACCCCTTCTCACACTTAAGATCTTGCAATGCCCTCATTTGCAAGAAATCAGTACAATTTAAATTATTGAGGGTGATTAGCGTAGAAATGATTAAATTTTACCAAAGTTTCCAAATATATTGGCGTTTGTTTGCTGAATGATAAATGGTGCATAGCATTTGTTCATTTCGTCTGTTGTTACATCACATTTATTTGTCATCTTGTCGTCAAAATTAGTAGCTTTTGCTGAACTTAATGCCAGTCTTTGAAAATGCGCTGTTTTACCCTGTTTTGAACAATCGACAATATACATACATACAAGTATAATCATGCATGGCAATTTGAAATGGGACTTAATATCCCACTTTCAAATTCTAAATATGAAATATTAGTACACAATAATAATAAAATAATAAAAATTACACAAATATATCCAATAACATAAGTTTAAACATGAAAAAGTCAAAAGATAAAAACATAATAATCATAAAAATAACCAAATGGAACTAAATCAGTCTGGATAGGGGTTCCAGTTCATCTCATCGGGTGGGTTCCATTGTTGGTTATAGGTGTTCTGATAGGCTTGGTTATAGTCATACCGGTTAAAGGGTGGTCGGATATCGGGGCTATGTGGCGGAAAATGAGCAGGTCGAGTAGGTACATAATTATTTGGTACCTGATATGATAGCTGGCTCATGATTTGGTGCTGATGAACTAACTAGCTATCGTGTTGGCGTCGCCTATAATCCTCGTATACTCGCTCGGAGTTCCACTGCTCATACATACTATGTCTGGCCGCGTTCGTCATTGCTTCCTCATCTATACGAACGTGGACGTCAAGAATAGCATCTCGAAAGACATCCCTAATGTCTTCCGCCTCCTCCATTTCCTCGCCTGAGCCTCTCTCTACCTGAGGATGAGATCCCTCATAGGGTACCGCCTGGTTACGTCTACTTTTCAATACCTTAGCACCCACATAAACTTTCAATCCTAAGGGCTCAACCTGTTCTCTACAAATCTGTAATGGACCCCCTTGGTTCCTATCAACACCTAAATACTCTCCAATGAGAGTAACAAAAATACCTCCTCCTATTATACTCCCGTCCTGCATTCCCTCTACCATTTTAGATAAATAAAAAGCAACACAGTAAGGGATATTGACAAAGCTTCTAGGATCCCGAATACACTTTAGGTAGAATAAATCATATAAGGTAATTTTTTCTTTATTATGACCTCTTTGTGTAATCGAGTTAGCCAAAAATCTATGAATAATACGAAGCTCGGCTCTGTCAATATGTGTATAGGAGTGTCCTCCTGCTCGTGTAAAAACATCAAAATGTGACATACGCCTCCAAATGGCGTCAGCGTCAAAGTTACTATCTACCCGTTCACCATAATGAATCAAGTTTGTACAATCGGGTAATAGCAACTCACCAGGAGTATATATCTGTAAGGCCCTGGCCATGTCCAGCATGGACATTCTGTACATCCTACCGCCAAGGATAAACCTAAGAAATCTTCTATCATCTATCCTAACTATATTTGTATCAAGTGATACAGTACTCATCAACTCAACACACCATTCCTTATATACAGGTCTACGAATGGTGAAAAGACGTTCCCAATCTGTAAAAGAAGAACTGCCATACCTTTGAACTAAAAGCTGTCTAACACGGTCAGCTAGATGGACCGTTTCCAAAGGGGCCCAATCAATTACCCTTGGCACCTCTACATTTTTTGTTACCAATTTGAATTTGTTCCTTTGATATGTCTCGTAATCTCTCCATCTTCTATCAAATCTCAGATTAGGATGTAGAGTGTGCTCAGGAATCGTTGGGAATTCTACTGGCGGCCTCATTGGGAATACTATGAATTCATCAACAAACTGTACCGGATCATAATAAGGTATGTGCTGATCAGGCTGTTGTTGTTCCTGTTGTGGTTCTTGTTCGTGTTGCATTTCTGGTTCTGGTTCTGGTGCTAGTGCTGGTCGTCTAGATGATGATGCTCCTGAACCTCCAGTATCGGCTCTTTGTAAAACACATTAAACACAAAAATTGTGCATCCAAATATGCATTAGTGTTAGCAAAATAACAACTTAAAACAATCACTATAACATGTTAAATCAAAATTAAACTTATACACATTTTCACAATTTTTCACAATTCTACACTTTTCAAATAAGCACATATGAAAATGTATACAAAATTCATAAGCATTTAACTCAAATAACATGTCAAAATATTCATTACTAATAATTAAACAAGTCTCAAATGGCAAATATATCAAATTAATCAAGTTCATGAATTTTGGACTTAAAAAGTCCACTTTAATCTCCAAAAATCATGTTTAGGATCATTGTTTGGATCATTTAACTATCTAAACATGTTACACTACTCAATTTAGCAATAATTCATGACAAAAATTGGCCATAACCTGTTTATATCAAAAAGCCCCAAATTGCTCAAGAACACAAACCCTAGATTTCTAAAAATTTTGAAGTTTTTGGCTTCAAATCATGTTAAATAGCATCAATCTAGGTTATACATGCATAAAATACTAACAATTTAACACTAATTACACTAGAAATTAACAAAATTGCATTAGGTAAAAAATTGGTAATTATCACAAAAACTAGGAATTTATAGAGTTTAGGGGTGTAATTTTTACCAATTTGCTGAAGAATGAGAATCTAGGCATGATTAGAGCAAGAAAAATGACGAATTACGGTGAATTTTGGCGAAATTTGGTGAAGATTTGAGAGTTTTTTCGGGTGTATGTGTGTGTTTTGTGTGAAGAACAGACCCGCTGCTGTATTTGTTTCTGACCTGCATTTGGTCCCCATGCGATCGCATGGGTTCCAAGTGCAAACCCCATGCGATCGCATCGGGTGCCGGCTACAGTGATTTCTGACTTTTTTTTTTTTTATATATAAAACCTTATACTTTATAAAACTTATAATTAATTAAATTTTAACAACTTTGTTTTCCTTTAGGAGCGAGGGCGTTTCGGATCGTTGTCCTAGTCTGTCCCTCGACAAAATTTTAAAATTTGTCAAATCAAAGCGCGGTTTTTTAAAAGTAAAGATTTTTGGGTTTTTTTAATGTTTTTGGCATACTTTAATTCAATAAAATTAAAAATAATGATAATAAAAGTTCTCGTCCCTCCCTCGGGTAAAGCAATTTCGGTTCAAAGACCTAGTCTTCAACTTACGACGAATTTTAAAAATCATATTTTTAACTTAATGAGATAAAGTAAATTTTTGTTTTTAAATTCACACAACTTAAATATAAAATTCAAAATTAATATTAAAAATTCACACCAAACTTAAAATTTGAAATGCATAAAATTAAAAATTCATATTTTAAAAATTAAAAATTCACACCAAACTTAATTTAAAAATTCATATTATAAATTCACACCAAACTTATATTAATTTTTCAAATATTTACAATTTTAAATATATTGTTTTTACAAAGTTTATAATATTAATTTAAGATTTAAATATTAATTTTAAAAACATGGTAAAAATAAAATTAAAAATCTTTTTGGCTTTTTATCCCACTTTAATCAATCAAATATTATCAAAAATATGCGCCCCTCTTTTCGGTAAAGTAATTTCGGTTCCAAGACCTAATTTAACTCATGACGAATTTTTGAAATATTTTGGGTTGATTGATTAAAGATATTTATACCTTAAGAATAAACGTTAAATTTCGCAGTGATGTAATAAATTTTTGAATGATATCAATAATTTCGGTCGCCAAACCTAATTTTATTCAATACCAATTTAATACTTTATAGCGAACAAATTAGCGTTTATTATCAAAAGGTTAAAAATAAAAAAAAATAAAAACTGTACAAACATACCTGTGAAATAGATTTCTTAGTTATATGATCTATCTCATTCATAAGATAGTCGGTTTAATTAGTTTTCCATAGCTACATAGGCGTAACCTCTAGCATTCAGTGTCTTTTCTTCTAAACATATGAACGGTCCATCTCTGCATAAAGTAACAAATTCGGTATTTGAATAGGTTTGATTATTTGAACATTTACCTCCATGTGACCATTTTCCGCATTTGTGACATCGTTCTAGGTGTCGTGCTCTTCTTTTCGCTGCGGATTTTGATTTTCCTTTACCAAACTGTAACTTATTATCTTCGCATCTGGATTCTTTTCTAACTCCGTCCATTCTTTCTCTGATTACTGATACTATTTCACTCGGTAGTATGTCATTATTACGTTTAGTGATCAAAGCGTGTAGCATTAGACTATGGTTTAGTTCACAGGCAGTCTTCATTTTGTAAAAACCTAAAAAAAATAAAAATTCAGAATGGGGGGAGAAGACTAGTTCTTTAGGGTCTGCTAGGGAAAGACCATTAGGGTTCCATTTTCGAGAACTACACGAAAACAGACAATCTAACTCTAACAGAATTACATATTATCCTTTAAAGACTTGATTCTCCCCACACTTAGTTAGCTGTGGTGTCGAAATTGTGATTAACTTCGTTGTCGACTTCCATCGGACCATGTATGTAATGTTTAACTCTGTGACCATTAACTTTAAATTCAATCCCATTTAAATTTATCAATTCTATCGTTCCGTATGGGAAAACTCTTTTGACTATGAATGGTCCAGACCATCTTGATTTCAATTTTCCAGGAAATAGCTTGAATCGTGAATTGAAAAGAAGAACTCTGTCTCTTTCTTTAAATTCTTTTGAACTTCTGATTCTTTTATCATGCCATTTCTTCGTTCTTTCTTTATAGATTAACGAATTATCGTATGCTTCATGTCTTAATTCTTCTAATTCGTTTAGTTGACTTAACCGTAGACGTCCAGCTTCATGTAAATCAAGATTACATGTCTTCAAAGCCCAAAATGCTTTGTGTTCAATTTCTACTGGAAGATGACATGCTTTTCCATAAACAAGTCTAAAAGGTGTGGTTCCAATTGGAGTTTTGTAGGCTGTTCTAAAAGCCCAGAGTGCATCCTCCAATTTAATGGACCATTCCTTCGGATTTGATCCTACGGTTTTCTCTAGAATACGTTTTAAAGCTCGGTTGGTATTTTCAACTTGTCCACTTGTTTGTGGATGATATGCGGTGGAGATTTTATGAGTTACTCCATATCTTTTAAGAACTTTCTCAAGTTGATTATTACAGAAATGAGTACCCCGATCACTTATTAAAGCTTTCGGTGTTCCAAACCTTGCAAAAAGACGTTTTAAAAAGTTGACTACAACTCGTGCATCGTTAGTTGGGAGAGCTTGTGCTTCCGCCCATTTAGATACATAATCAATGGCTACGAGTATATATAGATTATTATGAGATTTTGGAAATGGACCCATAAAGTCAATACCCCAAATGTCAAATACTTCACATACTTGGATGACATTTTGTGGCATTTCATCACGTTGACTTATTTTTCCGGTCCTTTGACAAGCATCACAGGATTTGCAAATAAGGTGTGCGTCTTTGTAAATTGTAGGCCAATAGAATCCAGCATCATAAACTTTTCTTGCTGTTAGTTGAGGCCCATAATGCCCTCCTGTTGGTCCTGTGTGACAATGGTTTAAAATTTTACTAGCTTTATCTCCAAATACACATCGGCGTATTATTCCATCGGGACAACTTTTAAACAAATGTGGATCTTCCCAAAAATAGTGTTTTATATCACTGAAGAATTTCTTTCGTTTTTGGTACGATAATCCTTTTTCAAGGAATCCACAAACTAAGTAGTTTGCATAGTCTGTAAACCATGGAATTTCTTTATAATCTATCTTCAATAGATATTCATCAGGAAAGTTGTCTTGTATGGCCGATTCATTTAGAACTTCTAATTCGGGATTTTCAAGACGAGAAAGATGATCAGCGGCAAGATTTTCTGCTCCTCTTTTATCTCGGATTTCAATATCAAACTCTTGTAAGAGTAAGATCCAACGGATTAATCTTGGTTTAGCATCTTGTTTTGAAAATATGTATCTAAGAGCAGAATGGTCGGTATAGACCACCGTTTTTGCTAGAACGAGATATGATCGAAATTTGTCAAAAGCATAGACAATAGCAAGGAGTTCTTTTTCAGTAGTTGTATAGTTCGTTTGTGCTCCTTGTAACGTCTTACTAGCATAATATATAGGTTGAAATCGTTTTTCAATCCTTTGTCCTAAAACGGCTCCCATTGCAAAATCACTTGCATCGCACATTAGTTCAAATGGTAGATTCCAATTTGGTGTTATCATGATCGGCGCATTAGTGAGTTTCTCTTTAAGAATATTAAAAGATTTGATACACTCATCTGAAAAGATGAATGGAGTATCCTTTTCTAGGAGTTTATTCATAGGAGTGGCAATTTTAGAAAAATCTTTTATGAAACGTCGGTAAAAACCGGCATGCCCTAGAAAACTCCTAACTCCTCTAACATTGGTGGGATGTGGAAGTTTAGCAATTACATCTACTTTAGCTCTATCCACTTCAATTCCTTCTTTTGAAATTTTATGTCCAAGAACGATGCCTTCTTTAACCATGAAATGGCATTTCTCCCAATTAAGTACTAGATTTGATTGTTCGCATCTAATAAGCATTCGTTCCAGATTAACTAGACATGATTCAAATGTATCACCGAAGACTGAAAAGTCATCCATGAAAACTTCCATGCATTCTTCTATCATGTCGTGAAAAATCGCCATCATACACCTTTGAAAGGTTGCAGGGGCGTTGCAAAGTCCAAATGGCATGCGTTTGTAAGCAAAAGTACCATAAGGGCACGTGAATGTGGTTTTCTCTTGGTCCTCGGGTGCTATTGGAATTTGAAAATATTCGGAAAATCCATCTAGAAAACAATAGTAACTATTTTCGGCTAATCTTTCCAACATTTGATCTATGAAAGGTAAGGGAAAGTGATCTTTTCTGGTGGCGTCATTTAATTTTCTATAATCAATACACACACGCCATCCTGTTACAGTCCTAGTAGGAATAAGCTCATTTTTCTCATTTGTAATGACAGTCATGCCACCTTTCTTAGGCACGCATTGAACTGGGCTTACCCATGAACTATCAGAGATTGGATAAATTAAACCTGCATCTAGCAGTTTAATAATCTCTTTCTTAACTACATCTTGCATATTAGGATTTAGTCTTCGTTGGCGTTGCACATACATTTTATGACCTTCTTCCATAAGGATTTTATGTGTGCAATATGAAGGACTTATTCCTTTAATATCACGAATCTTCCATGCAATGGCTGGTTTATGAGCTTTCAACACAGAAATGAGTTGTGATTTCTCATTTTCAGTAAGAGAAGACGATATTATTACAGGTAATTCAGATTCACCATGTAAATAAGCGTATTCCAAATGGTTTGGAAGTGGCTTTAATTCTAATTTCGGAGGTTCTTCTATCGATGATTTGTATCGATATCTGTCTTCTTCTTTTAGCATTCGAATTTCTTCTGTTGTTGGTTCATATCCATTAGCTATAAGTTGTGATGACCCGGAAAATTTTGGCTTATTTAAACCAATTCTCTATATGATTTAATATTTTCGACATGATAAGCAATGAATTTTGACAAGTTTTAAAACTTTTAAAAATAATTTTTTTATATATAACGGTTGACCACCCTGTTTGTCCAACGATTCACGAATGTCATAACATGTATTATATACATATTTTAATAAATATAAGAGTTTTCGATATATACGGAATCATGCGAATAATATTTATATACGAAATGATTAAAAATTTACTATTAAACGATGTTATTTCAAATTAAAATTTTTACGTATTAAGTCATTTTATTTTTATGATATAATTTTTGTAATTTTTTTTTTTAGAAACGAAGTTAAATTAATAATGTACAATTTGTAAAGCACAACGTACAACGTGTAGCTTAAATAGTTGAATTTAAATTAATTCATTTACTATTCACATGAAAACGACATGATAGAAATTACTAATTATAAGTTACATAGAATACCCCTGAAGTATTTAATAAATACGACTTTTTAAAATTTTAATATTCGATTTACGTAATATTTAATATGTCGACGAGGTAACAAACAAATTCATGTGGGCTGGAAAAAGGAGCCATGCGATCGCATGGCCTCCCCTCACAATAACCATGCGATCGCATGGGATAAAAATCCTGGCCACATCTATATATTTCGACAGTCTTGGCTCGAGGGAAACACACACATAAAATTTATATTACTCCCTCTGTTATTTTATTATCATATTATTATTATTATTATTATTATTATTATTATTATTATTATTATTATTATTATTATTATTATTATTATTATTATTATTATTATTATTATTATTATTATTATTATTATTATTAGTATTAAAGATTAATATTATTGTTAATCTTATTATCATTATTAGTATTATTACCATTTATACATAAAATACTACGACGAGGTTATGAGCATGTCACTTTCAAAATGGTTTTCAAGCGGGATAGAGCTAAGGAAATTATGGGTTATTGCCAAGGAGGTTATGGGTAATGTTCGGGGGTATATTTGTAAATCAAACCTAGTGTTTATCATCTCCGTTACATCTACGTACTTTCCTACAATATTGAATCTCAATACTGATACGTTGAGATCTACGATTATTTGGTAATCTGAGTTTTGGTCACATTTTGGTGAACAACTTTATATGCTGCTAAGGTGAGTTTCATAACATCCCTTTTACTCTCTACATTTTTGGGCTGAGAATACATGCAAATGCTTTATTAACCGATATACAATATTTATATGTGTGAGTTTCATTTGCTCCCTTTTTAATTGCTTTTGCAATATATATTTTTGGGCTGAGAATACATGCACTTTATTTTAAACGCAATGGATACAAGTACATACTAAATTCTACACTGAGTTTGAACCGAAAATCCCTTAGCTTTGGTAACTAGTAACTACCAGTTATAAGAACTGGTGGGCGCGAGTAGTAGTATATGGATCCATAGGGCTTGATATCCCCGTCCGAGCTAGAGCACTAGCCTTTTAACGGACGTATGCTATTTGAGAAGCGTACACGTTGGTTTGCGTGTATTTATTAAGATGATTATACAAAGGGTACAAATTATATATACGTTAAGTTTAGTTACCAGGGTGCTCAATTTCGTAGAATATTTTGATAAACGATTCTGGATGAATCAACTGAAATCTTGTGATCCACCTTTATATACAGATTATGCGCAACATTAAAACTATGAACTTACCAACCTTTGTGTTGACACTTATTAGCATGTTTATTCTCAGGTTTCCTAGAAGTCTTCCGCTATTTGCTTAGATGTTAAACAAGCTATGTGCATGGAGTCTTACATGACATATTTTTCAAGGAGACGTTGAATTCACCAAATCATCATCATGTATCTTATTTTGACTGCATTGTCAACGGAAATACTGTTGTAAACTATTATTTATGGTGATTGTCTATATGTAGAAATCATCAGATGTCGAAAACTTTTGATTTAAATATTCATTTAAGGTGTGCCTTTTCAAAAGAATGCAATGTTTACAAAACGTATCATATAGAGGTCAAATACCTCGCAATGAAATCAATGAATGACGTGTTCGTCCATATGGATTTGGAGCGATCGTCACAGTTGGTATCAGAGCGTTGGTCCTAGTGAACCAGGTCTTGCATGAGTGTGTCTAACTGATAGTTGTTAGGATGCATCAGTAAGTCTGGACTTCGACCGTGTCTGCATGTTAAAAGTTTTGCTTATCATTTCTTGTCGGAAATTACATGCTTATCATTCTTAAGTCTAGACACGTTTTACTGCATTGATTGCATGAATAATGTATAGACAAAATTCATATCTTAGCGTATCTGTTACTATAAACTTTGACTGCCATCTTCCGAAAATTTCTCCGTAATTTACGGAATTTTGGTATTATATATACATATGTAAATTATGTATTCAAGAGTACCAAACTAAAATCAATAATCTAATTCATATCAAAAATTATCTCCCTAATTATACAAGATGGATCCCGTATCTAGTTCAAATTCCTTAAACTCTGACAGCTATTCCGATATGGATATTTACCTGAATTCTGAAGACAGTGTAACTGGAATGGATCAACCAATTAGCCATCATCTATTCTGGATGAATTGGGGATGGGTTCGTAGCCTACTTAATTATTGGAGACAAGAAGAAGGCGATCCCTTCCATCCACCACATTGCCCTCTTGGCGAAGAACCTGAAGCACTTACCGGCGAACCTGTTCGTAATACCATTTTCTTTCTCATCTCCAGAATATCTCGTCATGATCATATACTCTCTCAAATTCTGGATCTTATTCATCCGCTCGTTCGAACCGCCAATCATCCAGGTGTAGTAGAAGAAGTCAACGAGCTTCGCGCTCGGGTAGTGGCTTTGGAGAATATGGTGCAAAGGTTACAAGCACCAGCAGAATCTCCGGTATCAACAGTACCACTGACAACAACACCAACAGTACCATTACCACCACCAACAACATCCGCACCGCAAGCCTCAACATCACAATATGTACCTTGAACATCAACGTCATACGCATCGTAGTTACCAAGAAATACTAGCAACAATAACCGATGAAGTATTAACTTATTTTTCCTGAAGAAATTTTATGTATATTTAATATATATGAATTTTGAAATCAAAATAAATCTTTTCGTACCAAGCTATTAAGTGTGAATCTTAACTGGTAGGTACTACTCGGTTAATTCATATTACTAATATGCTATGATGTACATCCTTCGTTAATGACTTAACCATCGTTAACTACAATCTCTGTTTCCAACTCAATGAATTCCATTTCATAATAAACTATGTATATTATTCAATTATATGGTTGATTTTATACTTTCATCTTCGATGTATTCGAAACTTTTTAGAAAACATCATTCGTACCTTGCGAAGTTAGCAAGAGTTCCATGAGCACCAACATGATTCACTGAGAAAATATCAATAAAACTGAGTATTGATTACATTAGTGAAATACTCCGTAAAGATTATTAAATCTTTAATGTTTTAGAGATTATTCATTTCTAATTCAAGTCAAAAATCAAATGAGCTTAATATGATATTAACTCATCAAATTTGTATTACATCTGAAGAAAATATACATACATATATTTTCATAAAGACGGTAATAAAAATTCTTTTGTACAAAATATTACTTGTGAAATCTTTAACGGGTAGGTAATTCCCGGAAAATATATAAGTTCACAATTTATATGTTATACTGTACATTCTTCAACTTTGATTCAAAAATTATTAACTATGCTCACAGCAATATACACTCGTTTCCATACAAATTCAATTACATATTCTAATATTGACGGATCAGAATCCAAGTCAAGATTTAACGGGTGACATCATTCTTAGATCTCTACATCTTTCAAAGCTATACTTTGACTTCAAAACTATGCAAGATCCTTTAGCATTGTTTTTACTGAAAATAACCTTGCAATTCCTTTTCAAAGTATCCAGTATTATCAACCATTCAACCAGTCAACGACGACCTTTCAGACTTGTAATTTTGGCATATACGTTTTTGTTATCGGGGAATCTTTCATGTTCCACCACATTAGCAGTAAATTTACCAACAACTTCATTGATCTTTGACCTTCCGAAAAATCCTTATACTCATTGAAACCGTATCATGTACTCATCCACATCTTGTAACGGCAATTGCCATACCAACTATCAGGAATTAGTAATCAGTATTTTGAAATCTTGTAGCACGTCTACGCCAACAGTTATATGTGTACATATAACGTCTACCTCCTGGACTTACATACTTCGAATGTGAAGTTTCCGAAAAACACCTCAAACTACGAAACTAGTTCTCCGAATTTGGAAAAATGTTGATGAAGCAGCAAAAACTGTAAACGACCTTAACAGTCAAAAGTTTGATGATAAAGAATAGTATGGTGGTAAAGCTGAGAAAAAGAGAAAGTTTGGAACTGGAAAACGGATTGAGCAAAGTATGAAAGAGGCTGTGGATAAATCACAAGGACGAAACCTGTCTTCAAAGAATCCAAATGATTCAGTATCTGCTGAAGCCATTAACGAATACCTTGCTTCCGAATCTAAACCCTTGCGGACAATATTCTTCATCATCCTCTGATATTAGAAATTCTAAGATATCATCGTATCTTTCATTATAAATATCCTCCATATTTCTGGAGATAATTTCATAATCATTCGTATCGGAAATCAATTTTTTCCTTGCGATATCTGTGTTACATCATAAAAGAAACTATTTTAGTTTCTAAATTCTGAAACTTTCAAGTTTAAAATATGAATATTTTGGAAGTGGTGTTGGGAGCTGAAGCATGAGTTAGTATAATATAATGACACTTGATCAACGTGATTATATTACAGTAAATCATGCTGAGTTTCTAATGGAACGTGATAAAGGTTCACAGATCTCACCCTCATCATGAACCATGTTACATAACTCTTTCATTCTATATAATCTCTAAAAATATCAAGAAAATATTTTCTTAATGATTCGGTCTTTTTCGAGGTATTCTGGTAAGTTGACAAGTCAGATTGTGCTATTACCATTTCTTTCTTAGAACATTAGTTATGTTCATCTGAAACTTCATACCTACGAATTCTGGACCATTATTCGCTTGACTTAAGGTCGGGAAGAGAAAACGAAAGCATGAAGCTCCGAAATATAATGGAGAATATAAAGCCCGATAACAACCCTGAAATTACAAACCGTATATATCAATGCGTATAGCAATATAAAGACACGGGAGAATGAAAAACACTATAACCCCAAGGTAATGGTAGAAGAAAATAACTTCCTCTGGTGGTAGATGAAAAAGAAGAATGACAGATATAAAAGTTAGGAGTATATCAAGAATCAGAATAGGATTAAGCATTTCACAATCTTTTGGAAGTATGAAATAAGGAAGAAGATGTATGAGTGGTGAAAATAATGAAACGGAAGTGGTTAATTTATAGCGAAATATCAGACATAGCAATCGAGACAGATTACGCATTTAATCAAAGGAAATCCTAAGTTCCGCAATTACCGAAGAATCAAATCTTATTTAGATTATGAAGATTTTCTATTCTTTAAATTCCGAAAATCAATCGTTACTACGTCAAGAGATAAGACGCATCTCTATTCTCCATTTCACTATTTTACGATAACTTCCCTCATACGCTTCGAGTAATTGGATTGTTTTATCCATATTATTCAACGGTGATAGAAATTCTATTTATCAACTCATATTCGTCATAAAAACATTTTTATTGTTAACCATGACGACCTCACTCAAATTTCGGGACGAAATTTCTTTAACGGGGAGGTACTGTGATGACCCGGAAAATTTTGACTTATTTAAACCAATTCTCTATATGATTTAATATTTTCGACATGATAAGCAATGAATTTTGACAAGTTTTAAAACTTTTAAAAATAATTTTTTTATATATAACGGTTGACCACCCTGTTTGTCCAACGATTCACGAATGTCATAACATGTATTATATACATATTTTAATAAATATAAGAGTTTTCGATATATACGGAATCATGCGAATAATATTTATATACGAAATGATTAAAAATTTACTATTAAACGATGCTATTTCAAATTAAAATTTTTACGTATTAAGTCATTTTATTTTTATGATATAATTTTTGTAATTTTTTTTTTTAGAAACGAAGTTAAATTAATAATGTACAATTTGTAAAGCACAACGTACAACGTGTAGCTTAAATAGTTGAATTTAAATTAATTCATTTACTATTCACATGAAAACGACATGATAGAAATTATTAATTATAAGTTACATAGAATACCCCTGAAGTATTTAATAAATACGACTTTTTAAAATTTTAATATTCGATTTACGTAATATTTAATATGTCGACGAGGTAACAAACAAATTCATGTGGGCTGGAAAAAGGAGCCATGCGATCGCATGGCCTCCCCTCACAATAACCATGCGATCGCATGGGATAAAAATCCTGGCCACATCTATATATTTCGACAGTCTTGGCTCGAGGGAAACACACACATAAAATTTATATTACTCCCTCTGTTATTTTATTATCATATTATTATTATTATTATTATTATTATTATTATTATTATTATTATTATTATTATTAGTATTAAAGATTAATATTATTGTTAATCTTATTATCATTATTAGTATTATTACCATTTATACATAAAATACTACGACGAGGTTATGAGCATGTCACTTTCAAAATGGTTTTCAAGCGGGATAGAGCTAAGGAAATTATGGGTTATTGCCAAGGAGGTTATGGGTAATGTTCGGGGGTATATTTGTAAATCAAACCTAGTGTTTATCATCTCCGTTACATCTACGTACTTTCCTACAATATTGAATCTCAATACTGATACGTTGAGATCTACGATTATTTGGTAATCCGAGTTTTGGTCACATTTTGGTGAACAACTTTATATGCTGCTAAGGTGAGTTTCATAAGATCCCTTTTACTCTCTACATTTTTGGGCTGAGAATACATGCAAATGCTTTATTAACCGATATACAATATTTATATGTGTGAGTTTCATTTGCTCCCTTTTTAATTGCTTTTGCAATATATATTTTTGGGCTGAGAATACATGCACTTTATTTTAAACGCAATGGATACAAGTACATACTAAATTCTACACTGAGTTTGAACCGAAAATCCCTTAGCTTTGGTAACTAGTAACTACCAGTTATAAGAACTGGTGGGCGCGAGTAGTAGTATATGGATCCATAGGGCTTGATATCCCCGTCCGAGCTAGAGCACTAGCCTTTTAACGGACGTATGCTATTTGAGAAGCGTACACGTTGGTTTGCGTGTATTTATTAAGATGATTATACAAAGGGTACAAATTATATATATGTTAAGTTTAGTTACCAGGGTGCTCAATTTCGTAGAATATTTTGATAAACGATTCTGGATGAAACAACTGAAATCTTGTGATCCACCTTTATATACAGATTATGCGCAACATTAAAACTATGAACTCACCAACCTTTGTGTTGACACTTGTTAGCATGTTTATTCTCAGGTTTCCTAGAAGTCTTCCGCTGTTTGCTTAGATGTTAAACAAGCTATGTGCATGGAGTCTTACATGACATATTTTTCAAGGAGACGTTGCATTCACCAAATCATCATCATGTATCTTATTTTGACTGCATTGTCAACGGAAATACTGTTGTAAACTATTATTTATGGTGATTGTCTATATGTAGAAATCATCAGATGTCGAAAACTTTTGATTTAAATATTCATTTAAGGTGTGCCTTTTCAAAAGAATGCAATGTTTACAAAACGTATCATATAGAGGTCAAATACCTCGCAATGAAATCAATGAATGACGTGTTCGTCCATATGGATTTGGAGCGATCGTCACATAAGTGTAGCTAACATTTCAGCTTCATCAATTCGTTCATTACCTTCTCCTAAAGAACATTCTCCCGTTCCTTGTAATTCTGGAAATTCTTCTAATAACTCTGCATGTGCATCTATAGTTTGAATATAATAACATGTATCATCTGCAGATTGTGGTTGTTGCATTGCTCTATCAACTGAAAAGGTAACACTCTCGTCCTCTATACTTAGGGTCAGTTTCTTACACTGCCTATAAGTGTTGTAGCAAGGTTTAATAATGCTAAAAACGAACATATATTTCATTGCATTATTCCTCAAGAAAGACAAGCTTTTAGTTGCAATTATTCTATTTACAAGTGATATTCGTTTAAATAAAAAAAGGTGAAGACAAAAGACAGATTCGACGAATTGAAGACGCAAACGACCAAAAAGCTCAAAAGTACAAAATTCAATCCAAGAGGTTCTAATTATTGATAAGAAACGTCTCGAAATTACAAGAGTACAAGATTCAAAATGCAAAGTACAAGATATTAAATTGTACGCAAGGACGTTCGAAAATCCGGAACCGGGACCAGAGTCAACTCTCAACGCTCGACGCAACGGACTAAAAATTACAAGTCAACTATGCACATAAATATAATATAATATTTAAATAATTCTTATAATTATTTAATATATTATATTATTTATAAAACCGTCGGCAGAAGAAAACAACCAAATATGAGCCTCCCCGGCAGCGGCGCCAAAAATATACTTGATGTTTCGCGAGGTGTATATAAAATACTATTAAATTTTAGCAGGAAATACTATTAAATACGATACAATTTTACACAAGATATTTATTTATTTAGAGAATGGATATACTTAAACCTTGCTACAACACTTATAGGTAGTGTACCTAATCGTACAGTAGTGTAGTTTTTAGTAAGTCCGGTTCGTTCCACAGGGAATCTTTTTAAACAAAGCTTAACGCTATATTAGTTTACTTTTATAAAAATACAAATATATATATAAGTAATATTATTATTATAAAGGGGGGTTTTTACCGTTTAATGACCGGTTTGTCGATTTTAAAACTTTAGTCGCAGTTAAAACCAAATGTAAAATATTAAAAATAAATACAAGACTTAAATTAAAGCGTAAAGTAAATAACGATAATGAAATTGCGAATAATAAAAGTGCGATAAAATAAACTTGCGATAATTAAAAAGTACGATAATTAAAAGTGCAATTAAATAAAATAACAATAAATAAAAATGCGATAATTAGAAGTGCAATTAAATATAAAATAAAGGAAATTAAATATGAAATAAAAGAATTATGCTTATTTAAACTTCCGTAATCATGATGTTTGACGTCTTGATTTTAGTTTTATGCCCATGGGTTAATTGTCCTTTGTCCTGGATTATTTAATATGTCCGTCTGGTTTTTGTCCATAACAGTCCATCAGTCATAAATATAAAGTGCGAGTGTCCTCGTCAAATTATTCTTATACCCGAAGTTAAATATTCCAACTAATTGGGGACTTAAACTGTAACAAGATTTTAATACTTTGTTTAATAATTACACCAGGATGTCGACTGAGTGTAACCCAAGGTTTTAATATTTTGTAATCAATTATACCAAGTGTCCTTTTACATAATTTCACCCCTGTTTTAATTATTCTAGTGGCTATTAATCCATTCCCGTGTCCGGTTAAATGAACGATTATTCGTACATATAAATACCCCGCCCATCGTGTCCGATCGAGTGTATATGGTAATTTATAGGGACGCCCAATTGTAAATCTTTATATTAACATTAACAAACTATCATTTAGTTAAACAAATATAAAGCCCATTAATAGCCCATAGTCTAATTTCTACAAGTGTCGTTCTTTTGTCCAAACCCCAATTATGGTACAACGCCCAATTACCCAATTTTAGTAATTAGCCCAACATCATGATTACTTCGGATTAAATAAGCATAATAATAACTTAGCTACGAGACATTAATGTAAAAAGGTTGAACATAACTTACAATGATTAAAAATAGCGTAGCGTTACACGGACAGAATTTCGACTTACACCCTTACAATATTCGCTAACATACCCTTATTATTAGAATTATAATTAAAATTAAAATTAAAATATAAATTATAAATATAAATATATCGTATGAATGGAGAAAAGAGAAAGATAGATTGATATTTTTGGTGCACCAAAGCTCGATTTTTATAGGCATGTGGGCTGGAACTGGGGCTCATGCGATCACATGGATTTATGCCTTCCAGGCCATGCGATCGCATGGCCAGCTGGGGAGGCTCATATTTGGTTGTTTTCTTCTGCCGACGGTTTTATAAATAATATAATATATTAAATAATTATAAGAATTATTTAAATATTATATTATATTTATGTGCATAGTTGACTTGTAATTTTTAGTCCGTTGCGTCGAGCGTTGAGAGTTGACTCTGGTCCCAGTTCCGGATTTTCGAACGTCCTTGCGTACAATTTAATATCTTGTACTTTGCGTTTTGAATCTTGTACTCTTGTAATTTCGAGACGTTTCTTATCAATAATTAGAACCTCTTGGATTGAATTTTGTACTTTTGAGCTTTTTGGTCGTTTGCGTCTTCAATTCGTCGAATCTGTCTTTTGTCTTCACCTTTTTTTATTTAAACGAATATCACTTGTAAATAGAACAATTGCAACTAAAAGCTTGTCTTTCTTGAGGAATAATGCTATGAAATATATGTTCGTTTTTAGCATTATCAAATATTCCCACACTTGAGCGTTGCTTGTCCTCAAGCAATATCGTCTTGAAATACTAGAATCACTTCTTTATTCTTCACACTTTGTACATCAGTGATTTCTATACGGCGGTATAAACAATGATAGTAACGATAGAACCATGGTTAAAGGTGGGTGTGTCATCCACAGTTGCCTCGGGTTTAGGTCAACGACACTTGCAATCAAATAGCCGATTTACTTTCGGTTTCCAAAGCAAAGTGCACATTTGAAAGGCGGTTTACAGTCCCACATGACTATGAAAATGTAGATCCTTAAGGAAATTGGATCTTTATGAAAATATTTGATCTTTTGAAAATTCAATCTAGCTTTTACCCTAGATAAGTTTTCCGGAATAACCCTTCACCGGTGTTTGCAAAATATTTTTGTGGGTTTGGTGGGTTTCAGATTTGAAAATTTTAGCTCAAAACTTGCGGTTTTGTGTCACCCACTTGCTAACCTTGTATTTAGAAAGCAACACGTCCAGTTTACTTGTCCCGTATATTACCTTTCGATAAACTACCGTCCGGTTGTAAAGGAAAGCGTTGAACAAGCAACTGTTAAGGCAATGTCCCCTGACATACTTTTAATTATGGTCTATAACGTGTCGGACGCAATTACTATCCTTGGTAGGAGCAATAGTAAAGCTCACCCTTATGATTTTTCGGTCTGGCACAAGGTCATGTCTTTGACCACTATGCAACCATCGTTCTTACGGTTGACACCCGATTTGGTTCAGGTGACCTAATGAATTCCAGGTGAATTCCTAGGATTTTACGTTCAATGGTAATGAACGCATCGAAAATGGGTTTTCAGAAAACAAATCGGTTTTAATTTGATCAAAATATTTTCTCGTTCAAGCTCGAGTTTAGATATCATCGAATTCCATGAGTTTGTAATTCTCAATCTTTAAGGTCAATCTCTAGGATTGAGTAATATCAGTCTTAAAAGCTGATTTTTAATCTTTAAGGAGATTATCCTTTCTGGGGATCTGATTCATTAGTCTTATCCAGCTAATTTGCATGGTGTCCCCCCATTGTACGAGATAAATCCTTCTCATGGTTAGGATAAATCTGACCACTTGGCGACCCTGTTTAATGCTGAGGTCCGTGGATTTCCTGCTGATTTTAGTGATGACTTTTCTAGATTTTTCGTCAACCTACAGCTGGTCTGGACGACAACTTCTTGACCTAAATCAAGAAGCGCGTGTCTTTTTCGGAAGACTTTACTTCCTTTTAATGATGGAATTGATTCATCGTGTAGATCCATCTCTTCTTTTCTTTCATCGGGTAAAACAGTTTAGTTTAGTCCAAAGCAAAAGTATTTTCAGTTATTTGTACAAAAATATGTGATATATGTTTTGAATAACTTGGAGAATTTTCCCACACTTGGCTTTTATTTTCCTTTTTATCGTCCTCTATTCCATTTTAAATGAATTTTAACATTTTGGTTTGTTTCTCAATTTATGTCCTTTCCGAGGTAACAATAATTTTGGTGTTAAAACCTAGTTTTATCGTTCATAAATATGTATAAACATGATTTTGAGTTCATTTAATTGAAAATTTTGAAAAATTTTACTAGAATTGGGTAGTCAGTATATAAGACTAGGGCTGTTCTTTATTATCAGAGAGCACTAGATTCTAATACAACTACTGCTTTACTAGTATTTTTAATGGTAACCAAGTGTATAAAGATAAAAATTTTAAAAATCCGCAAGAATTTAACCCCTTCCCACACTTAAGATCTTGCAATGCCCTCATTTGCAAGAAATCAGTACAATTTAAATTATTGAGGGTGATTAGCGTAGAAATGATTAAATTTTACCAAAGTTTCCAAATATATTGGCGTTTGTTTGCTGAATGATAAATGGTGCATAGCATTTGTTCATTTCGTCTGTTGTTACATCACATTTATTTGTCATCTTGTCATCAAAATTAGTAGCTTTTGCTGAACTTAATGCCAGTCTTTGAAAATGCGCTGTTTTACCCTGTTTTGAACAATCGACAATATACATACATACAAGTATAATCATGCATGGCAATTTGAAATGGGACTTAATATCCCACTTTCAAATTCTAAATATGAAATATTAGTACACAATAATAATAAAATAATAAAAATTACACAAATATATCCAATAACATAAGTTTAAACACGAAAAAGTCAAAAGATAAAAACATAATAATCATAAAAATAACCAAATGGAACTAAATCAGTCTGGATAGGGGTTCCAGTTCATCTCATCGGGTGGGTTCCATTGTTGGTTATAGGTGTTCTGATAGGCTTGGTTATAGTCATACCGGTTAAAGGGTGGTCGGATATTGGGGCTATGTGGCGGAAAATGAGCAGGTCGAGTAGGTACATAATTATTTGGTACCTGATATGATAGCTGGCTCATGATTTGGTGCTGAAGAACTAACCAGCTATCGTGTTGGCGTCGCCTATAATCCTCGTATACTCGCTCGAAGTTCCACTGCTCATACATACTATGTTTGGCCGCGTTCGTCATTGCTTCCTCATCTATACGAACGTGGACGTCAAGAATAGCATCTCGAAAGACATCCCTAATGTCTTCCGCCTCCTCCATTTCCTCGTCTGAGCCTCTCTCTACCTGAGGATGAGATCCCTCATAGGGTACCTCCTGGTTACGTCTACTTTTCAATACCTTAGCACCCACATAAACTTTCAATCCTAAGGGCTCAACCTGTTCTCTACAAATCTGTAATGGACCCCCTTGGTTCCTATCAACACCTAAATACTCTCCAATGAGAGTAACAAAAATACCTCCTCCTATTATACTCCCGTCCTGCATTCCCTCTACCATTTTAGATAAATAAAAAGCAACACAGTAAGGGATATTGACAAAGCTTCTAGGATCCCGAATACACTTTAGGTAGAATAAATCATATAAGGTAATTTTTTCTTTATTATGACCTCTTTGTGTAATCGAGTTAGCCAAAAATCTATGAATAATACGAAGCTCGGCTCTGTCAATATGTGTATAGGAGTGTCCTCCTGCTCGTGTAAAAACATCAAAATGTGACATACGCCTCCAAATGGCGTCAGCGTCAAAGTTACTATCTACCCGTTCACCATAATGAATCAAGTTTGTACAATCGGGTAATAGCAACTCACCAGGAGTATATATCTGTAAGGCCCTGGCCATGTCCAGCATGGACATTCTGTACATCCTACCGCCAAGGATAAACCTAAGAAATCTTCTATCATCTATCCTAACTATATTTGTATCAAGTGATACAGTACTCATCAACTCAACACACCATTCCTTATATACAGGTCTACGAATGGTGAAAAGACATTCCCAATCTGTAAAAGAAGAACTGCCATACCTTTGAACTAAAAGCTGTCTAACACGGTCAGCTAGATGGACCGTTTCCAAAGGGGCCCAATCAATTACGCTTGGCACCTCTACATTTTTTGTTACCAATTTGAATTTGTTCCTTTGATATGTCTCGTAATCTCTCCATCTTCTATCAAATCTCAGATTAGGATGTAGAGTGTGCTCAGGAATCGTTGGGAATTCTACTGGCGGCCTCATTGGGAATACTATGAATTCATCAACAAACTGTACCGGATCATAATAAGGTATGTGCTGATCAGGCTGTTGTTGTTCCTGTTGTGGTTCTTGTTCGTGTTGCATTTCTGGTTCTGGTTCTGGTGCTGGTCGTCTAGATGATGATGCTCCTGAACCTCCAGTATCGGCTCTCTGTAAAACACATTAAACACAAAAATTGTGCATCCAAATATGCATTAGTGTTAGCAAAATAACAACTTAAAACAATCACTATAACATGTTAAATCAAAATTAAACTTATACACATTTTCACAATTTTTCACAATTCTACACTTTTCAAATAAGCACATATGAAAATGTATACAAAATTCATAAGCATTTAACTCAAATAACTTGTCAAAATATTCATTACTAATAATTAAACAAGTCTCAAATGGCAAATATATCAAATTAATCAAGTTCATGAATTTTGGACTTAAAAAGTCCACTTTAATCTCCAAAAATCATGTTTAGGATCATTGTTTGGATCATTTAACTATCTAAACATGTTACACTACTCAATTTAGCAATAATTCATGATAAAAATTGGCCATAACCTGTTTATATCAAAAAGCCCCAAATTGCTCAAGAACACAAACCCTAGATTTCTAAAATTTTTGAAGTTTTTGGCTTCAAATCATGTTAAATAGCATCAATCTAGGTTATACATGCATAAAATACTAACAATTTAACACTAATTACACTAGAAATTAACAAAATTGCATTAGGTAAAAAATTGGTAATTATCACAAAAACTAGGAATTTATAGAGTTTAGGGGTGTAATTTTTACCAATTTGCTGAAGAATGAGAATCTAGGCATGATTAGAGCAAGAAAAATGACGAATTACGGTGAATTTTGGCGAAATTTGGTGAAGATTTGAGAGTTTTTTCGGGTGTATGTGTGTGTTTTGTGTGAAGAACAGACCCGCTGCTGTATTTGTTTCTGACATGCATTTGGTCCCCATGCGATCGCATGGGTTCCAAGTGCAAACCCCATGCGATCGCATGGGGTGCCGGCTACAGTGATTTCTGACTTTTTTTTTTTTATATAAAACCTTATACTTTATAAAACTTATAATTAATTAAATTTTAACAACTTTGTTTTCCTTTAGGAGCGAGGGCGTTACGGATCGTTGTCCTAGTCTGTCCCTCGACAAAATTTTAAAATTTGTCAAATCAAAGCGCGGTTTTTTAAAAGTAAAGATTTTTGGGTTTTTTTAATGTTTTTGGCATACTTTAATTCAATAAGATTAAAAATAATGATAATAAAAGTTCTCGTCCCTCCCTCGGGTAAAGCAATTTCGGTTCAAAGACCTAGTCTTCAACTTACGACGAATTTTAAAAATCATATTTTTAACTTAATGAGATAAAGTAAATTTTTGTTTTTAAATTCACACAACTTAAATATAAAATTCAAAATTAATATTAAAAATTCACACCAAACTTAAAATTTGAAATGCATAAAATTAAAAATTCATATTTTAAAAATTAAAAATTCACACCAAACTTAATTTAAAAATTCATATTATAAATTCACACCAAACTTATATTAATTTTTCAAATATTTACAATTTTAAATATATTGTTTTTACAAAGTTTACAATATTAATTTAAGATTTAAATATTAATTTTAAAAACATGGTAAAAATAAAATTAAAAATCTTTTTGGCTTTTTATCCCACTTTAATCAATCAAATATTATGAAAAATATGCGCCCCTCTTTTCGGTAAAGTAATTTCGGTTCCAAGACCTAATTTAAATCATGACGAATTTTTGAAATATTTTGGGTTGATTGATTAAAGATATTTATACCTTAAGAATAAACGTTAAATTTCGCAGTGATGTAATAAATTTTTGAATGATATCAATAATTTCGGTCGCCAAACCTAATTTTATTCAATACCAATTTAATACTTTATAGCGAACAAATTAGCGTTTATTATCAAAAGGTTAAAAATAAAAAAAAAATAAAAACTGTACAAACATACCTGTGAAATAGATTTCTTAGTTATATGATCTATCCCATTCATAAGATAGTCGGTTTAATTGGTTTTCCATAGCTACATAGGCGTAACCTCTAGCATTCAGTGTCTTTTCTTCTAAACATATGAACGGTCCGTCTCTGCATAAAGTAACAAATTCGGTATTTGAATAGGTTTGATTATTTGAACATTTACCTCCATGTGACCATTTTCCGCATTTTTGACATCGTTCTAGGTGTCGTGCTCTTCTTTTCGCTGCGGATTTTGATTTTCCTTTACCAAATTGTAACTTATTATCTTCGCATCTGGATTCTTTTCTAACTCCGTCCATTCTTTCTCTGATTACTGATACTATTTCACTCGGTAGTATGTCATTATTACGTTTAGTGATCAAAGCGTGTAGCATTAGACCATGGTTTAGTTCACAGGCAGTCTTCATTTTGTAAAAACCTAAAAAAAATAAAAATTCAGAATGGGGGGAGAAGACTAGTTCTTTAGGGTATGCTAGGGAAAGACCATTAGGGTTCCATTTTCGAGAACTACATGAAAACAGACAATCTAACTCTAATAGAATTACATATTATCCTTTAAAGACTTGATTCTCCCCACACTTAGTTAGCTGTGGTGTCGAAATTGTGATTAACTTCGTTGTCGACTTCCATCGGACCATGTATGTAATGTTTAACTCTGTGACCATTAACTTTAAATTCAATCCCATTTGAATTTATCAATTCTATCGTTCCGTATGGGAAAACTCTTTTGACTATGAATGGTCCAGACCATCTTGATTTCAATTTTCCAGGAAATAGCTTGAATCGTGAATTGAAAAGAAGAACTCTGTCTCCTTCTTTAAATTCTTTTGAACTTCTGATTCTTTTATCATGCCATTTCTTCGTTCTTTCTTTATAGATTAACGAATTATCGTATGCTTCATGTCTTAATTCTTCTAATTCGTTTAGTTAACTTAACTGTAGACGTCCAGCTTCATGTAAATCAAGATTACATGTCTTCAAAGCCCAAAATGCTTTGTGTTCAATTTCTACTGGAAGATGACATGCTTTTCCATAAACAAGTCTAAAAGGTGTGGTTCCAATTGGAGTTTTGTAGGCTGTTCTAAAAGCCCAGAGTGCATCCTCCAATTTAATGGACCATTCCTTCGGATTTGATCCTACGGTTTTCTCTAGAATACGTTTTAAAGCTCGGTTGGTATTTTCAACTTGTCCACTTGTTTGTGGATGATATGCGGTGGAGATTTTATGAGTTACTCCATATCTTTTAAGAACTTTCTCAAGTTGATTATTACAGAAATGAGTACCCCGATCACTTATTAAAGCTTTCGGTGTTCCAAACCTTGCAAAAAGACGTTTTAAAAAGTTGACTACAACTCGTGCATCGTTAGTTGGGAGAGCTTGTGCTTCAGCCCATTTAGATACATAATCAATGACTACGAGTATATATAGATTATTATGAGATTTTGGAAATGGACCCATAAAGTCAATACCCCAAATGTCAAATACTTCACATACTTGGATGACATTTTGTGGCATTTCATCACGTTGACTTATTTTTCCGGTCCTTTGACAAGCATCACAGGATTTACAAAGAAGGTGTGCGTCTTTGTAAATTGTAGGCCAATAGAATCCAGCATCATAAACTTTTCTTGCTGTTAGTTGAGGCCCATAATGCCCTCCTGTTGGTCCTGTGTGACAATGGTTTAAAATTTTACTAGCTTCATCTCCAAATACACATCGGCGTATTATTCCATCGGGACAACTTTTAAACAAATGTGGATCTTCCCAAAAATAGTGTTTTATATCACTGAAGAATTTCTTTCGTTTTTGGTACGATAATCCTTTTTCAAGGAATCCACAAACTAAGTAGTTTGCATAGTCTGCAAACCATGGAATTTCTTTATAATCTATCTTCAATAGATATTCATCAGGAAAGTTGTCTTGTATGGCCGATTCATTTAGAACTTCTAATTCGGGATTTTCAAGACGAGAAAGATGATCAGCGGCGAGATTTTCTGCTCCTCTTTTATCTCAGATTTCAATATCAAACTCTTGTAAGAGTAAGATCCAACGGATTAATCTTGGTTTAGCATCTTGTTTTGAAAATAGGTATCTAAGAGCAGAATGGTTGGTATAGACCACCGTTTTTGCTAGAACGAGATATGATCGAAATTTGTCAAAAGCATAGACAATAGCAAGGAGTTCTTTTTCAGTAGTTATATAGTTCGTTTGTGCTCCTTGTAACGTCTTACTAGCATAATATATAGGTTGAAATCGTTTTTCAATCCTTTGTCCTAAAACGGCTCCCATTGCAAAATCACTTGCATCGCACATTAGTTCAAATGGTAGATTCCAATTTGGTGTTATCATGATCGGCGCATTAGTGCGTTTCTCTTTAAGAATATTAAAAGATTTGATACACTCATCTGAAAAGATGAATGGAGTATCCTTTTCTAGGAGTTTATTCATAGGAGTGGCAATTTTAGAAAAATCTTTTATAAAACGTCGGTAAAAACCGGCATGCCCTAGAAAACTCCTAACTCCTCTAACATTGGTGGGATGTGGAAGTTTAGCAATTACATCTACTTTAGCTCTATCCACTTCAATTCCTTCTTTTGAAATTTTATGTCCAAGAACGATGCCTTCTTTAACCATGAAATGGCATTTCTCCCAATTAAGTACTAGATTTGATTGTTCGCATCTAATAAGCATTCGTTCCAGATTAACTAGACATGATTCAAATGTATCACCGAAGACTGAAAAGTCATCCATGAAAACTTCCATGCATTCTTCTATCATGTGGTGAAAAATCGCCATCATACACCTTTGAAAGGTTGCAGGGGCGTTGCAAAGTCCAAATGGCATGCGTTTGTAAGCAAAAGTACCATAAGGGCACGTGAATGTGGTTTTCTCTTGGTCCTCGGGTGCTATTGGAATTTGAAAATATCCGGAAAATCCATCTAGAAAACAATAGTAACTATTTCCGGCTAATCTTTCCAACATTTGATCTATGAAAGGTAAGGGAAAGTGATCTTTTCTGGTGGCGTCATTTAATTTTCTATAATCAATACACACACGCCATCCTGTTACAGTCCTAGTAGGAATAAGCTCATTTTTCTCATTTGTAATGACAGTCATGCCACCTTTCTTAGGCACGCATTGAACTGGGCTTACCCATGGACTATCAGAGATTGGATAAATTAAACCTGCATCTAGCAGTTTAATAATCTCTTTCTTAACTACATCTTGCATATTAGGATTTAGTCTTCATTGGCGTTGCACATACGTTTTATGACCTTCTTCCATAAGGATTTTATGTGTGCAATATGAAGGACTTATTCCTTTAATATCATGAATCTTCCATGCAATGGCTGGTTTATGAGCTTTTAACACAGAAATGAGTTGTGATTTCTCATTTTCAGTAAGAGAAGACGATATTATTACAGGTAACTCAGATTCACCATGTAAATAAGCGTATTCCAAATGGTTTGGAAGTGGCTTTAATTCTAATTTCGGAGGTTCTTCTATCGATGATTTGTATCGATATCTGTCTTCTTCTTTTAGCATTCGAATTTCTTCTGTTGTTGGTTCATATCCATTAGCTATAAGTGTAGCTAACATTTCAGCTTCATCAATTGGTTCATTACCTTCTCCTAAAGAACATTCTCCTGTTCCTTGTAATTCTGGAAATTCTTCTAATAATTTTGCATGTGCATCTATAGTTTGAATATAATAACATGTATCATCTACAGATTGTGGTTGTTGCATTGCTCTATCAACTGAAAAGGTAACACTCTCGTCCTCTATACTTAGGGTCAGTTTCTTACCGAACACGTCTATCATTGCTTTAGCCGTGTTTAAGAATGGTCTTCCTAATATGAGAGGAACTTGAGAATCTTCTTCCATGTCCAAAACAACAAAATCTACTGGAAATACTAAAGTACCAACTTTAACTAGCATGTTCTCCATTATCCCTCTAGGATATTTTATTGATCTATCGGCTAGTTGTATGCTTATTCTGGTTGGTTTCAATTTTCCAAGGTCTAGTTTAGCGTATAGTGAATACGGCATTAGATTTATACTAGCACCTAAGTCTGCCAATGCTTCTATTGAACTAAGACTACCCAGAAAACATGGAATTGTGAAACTTCCTGGATCAGATAATTTTTCTGGTATCTTATTCAACAGCACTGCTGAACAATTAGCATTCATAGTAACAACCGTGAGTTCTTCCATTTTCTTTCTATTTGAGATTAGATCTTTCAAGAATTTAGCATATCTAGGCATTACTGAAATCACATCAATGAAAGGAAGATTTATATTTATCTGTTTAAACATATCCAAAAATTTGGATTGCTCGGCTTCAAGTTTCTCTTTCTTCATTTTACTCGGGTAAGGAAGTGGTGGTTGGTATGGTTTAACATAAGGTTTAGCCTTAACTGTGTTATCTTCATTAACCTTTTCAACTACCGGTTCTTTTTCCTTATCTTGATCAGGTTGTGGTTCTTGTGGAGTAGGAATAGCTTCATCAGAAGTTACAGGTATTTCAGGTGGTTTAAGTGTTGTACCACTTCTTGTGGTAATGGCTTTAGCTGTTTCATTCCGGGGGTTAGCATTTGTATCACTAGGTAGACTTCCCGGTTTTCTTTCACCTATTAACCTTGCTAGGTTACTTACTTCTTGTTCCAGATTTTGAATAGAAGCTTGTTGATTTCTAAATGCTTGAGCATTTTGTTCATTGGTTTGTTTTTGAGATGTGAAAAACTGCGTTTGAGTTTCAACTAGCTTCGTCATCATATCTTCTAAATTCGGCTTTTTATCATCGGTTTGTTGTGGTGGTTTATTTTGAAAATTAGGTCTTTGTTGATTGTAAGTATTATTGGATACTTGTTGATTGCTAGGACCTTGTTGGTTGTTGTATGGAATATTTCTGTTATAATTCTGGTTTTGATTGTAAATTGGTCTTGGCGATTGATAATTATTCTGATAATTATTTCCAGGCCTTTGGTTTATGTATGAAATATTCTCTCTTTGTTCCATTGTTAATTCAATACTGAGACAATCTTTTGTCAAATGTGGTCCTCCACACTGCTCACAACTAATTCGTATTGAGTGAATATCTTTAGTCATCTTTTCCATTCGTCTCTCCACAGCATCTATCTTTGCGGAAATGGAATCTAAGTCATGGCTAGAATCGGCTCTAGCTGCTTTAGATGATCTAACGATATCTTTTTCTTGGTGCCACTCATGTGAGTGAGAAGTAGTGTTATCAATAATTTTGTAAGCATCAGTTTCGGTTTTCTTCATAATAGAACCACCAGCTGCTATATCTATGTCTTTCCTTGTAGTGATGTCGCATCCTTGGTAGAATATTTGTACTATTTGACAGGTGTCTAAACCATGTTGCGGACATCCTCTTAACAACTTTCCATATCTAGTCCATGCCTCATATAGAGTTTCATTCAGTTTCTGTGTAAACGTAACAATTTCTGCTTGAAGTCTTACGGCTTTAGATGCAGGAAAGAATTGTTTAAGAAATTTTTCAACTAAAACGTCCCATGTATCGATCGCCCCTTCAGGTAAAGATTCCAACCAATCTTTGGCTTCTCCCTTTAAAGTCCAGGGAAATAACATGAGATATATCTGTTCATCCTCCACTTCTCGGATTTTAAATAGTGTGCAGATCCTATTAAAGGTACGTAGATGTTCATTTGGATCTTCCTTCGGTGCACCGCTAAATTGGCATTGATTAGTCACCATGTGTAGAATTTGTCCTTTGATTTCATAATCTGGCGCATTAATGTCTGGATGAGTAATTGCGTGACCTTGGCCAGTGCGTTTAGCTCTCATTCGGTGTTCCATACTTAAAGGTTCCAGATTCTCCATAATTGAATTTATTGAATCGGAATCACTAGAGGATTCTGATTTAATGTTTCGTTCCTCAACAATCTCTGTTTGAATGATTGGTGGTTCCGGAGGAAAGTTTAATGGTTCAGGATCTACGAACCGTTCCTGAATATTCTCCGGATTCTCAATTGTGAGGTCGGGTTCAAAAAATGGATTATCGGAAATTTGAACTGAAGTACTTGGTCGACTGGATGACGATTCTAAAGAAAAATCAACGGCGGTTATATTTGCTAAATGTCTTGATCTAGTTACAGGTGGTGAACGTACAAAAGGTGGTGATCATCTTGCTCGGTGCATTCACTGAATATCCTATTAGTTTTTAAAAGGAAAGAAAAATTATAATAAGTTATCCAATCAATAGACTTTTCTGATTTTGCCCACGTTTCGAATAGCCAAAAGATGCAGCAGAGGGGCAGGATTCGTTTGGTCTCAATATAATTGAGGACTGTTTGGCTCCAATAACCCGGTCCACGTATAAATTCAACTATTACTACGAACCAGAAAATTTTGATGTCTATCAATTTAACCACTTAAAATAAATTTTCGTAATTTTAAGAAATTTAGATAAGAAGTAGAATAAAAATCTATGTCCTAAAACTAGAATAGCGAGAAATAAGAAAGAAAAAGAGTTCGTCAAAAAAGATCGAAAAAGAAAAATGGTTGAAAAATAAAAGGTGACGGAAAAATAAAAGAAACTTATAAAACTTAAAAACACTTGACTAACCTAACCTTATTACTACAACTAACTTAAAATTATAATCGCAAATCGAGATTACTAATTGGAATGATAATTGATACATAGGTAAAAGGTGTCTAAAAATATTAAAGCTTACAGGAAAAACTAAATCCCAAATGGAAATAACTTAAAAAGAAACTAAAACTTAAAAAGGCGTCGCAAAATTCTAGAGTACCTAAATCTTAGTCTAAAGAAAAAGCACTTAAGGGATTTTACGGCAAAGCCTAAAAATCTAGAAATAAAAATAACTATGGCAAAAACTAAGTTTAAAACTAAATATGAGCTAAAAATACAAATATTACGCTAAAACGATTAAAAATGGACAAAATATAAAAATATACAAAAAGTTGTAAAAAGTACAATTTTTATAAAAATATTATTTTTATATTATTTATTTTTAAAGGTATCAATTTTATAATTTATTAAAACAAAATAAAACTAATTAAAACTAAAAAAAAATACAAAATAAACTAAATAATAAAATAACAATACCCTAATTAGGGTTAATTAATAATAATTATAATTAATTATTATACTCCGTAATGATTGCTGGCTGCAGTCTGGCGTGTCAGATGGGCTCATGCGATCGCATGAGTCCTCAGTTGCCCAGCCATGCGATCGCATGGGCTAGGGTTTCGGGCCACAGAGTGGGCTGCTACAGTACAGGCCGAATTAATAATTTTTTTTTTTTGCTGTAAAATATAAAATATATTTATAAATTAAATAAAACTTAAATTTTTACAAACTAAAAAAAATAGAAATAAAGAAACTTTATAAA
This sequence comes from Rutidosis leptorrhynchoides, assembly GCF_046630445.1. Taxonomy (NCBI): domain Eukaryota; kingdom Viridiplantae; phylum Streptophyta; class Magnoliopsida; order Asterales; family Asteraceae; genus Rutidosis; species Rutidosis leptorrhynchoides. The sequence continues at coordinate 480,784,164 of NC_092333.1, forward strand.
ACTTAAATATTTACCAAACTCTTAAAAAAATATTTATATTTTTGTTTTTCTTTTAATATTTTTGAATATTTAAAACGTATTTTTACAAAAGCGTACTAAAAATAAAAATCTTTTTTTTTATATTAGCGTTGCGCTTCCGGCTTTTAAGCTAGATTGACTCCCCGGCAGCGGCGCCAAAAATATACTTGATGTTTCGCGAGGTGTATATAAAATACTATTAAATTTTAGCAGGAAATACTATTAAATACGATACAATTTTACACAAGATATTTATTTATTTAGAGAATGGATATACTTAAACCTTGCTACAACACTTATAGGCAGTGTACCTAATCGTACAGTAGTGTAGTTTTTAGTAAGTCCGGTTCGTTCCACAGGGAATCTTTTTAAACAAAGCTTAATGCTATATTAGTTTACTTTTATAAAAATACAAATATATATATAAGTAATAATATTATTATAAAGGGGGGTTTTTACCGTTTAATGACCGGTTTGTCGATTTTAAAACTTTAGTCGCAGTTAAAACCAAATGTAAAATATTAAAAATAAATACGAGACTTAAATTAAAGCGTAAAGTAAATAACGATAATGAAATTGCGAATAATAAAAGTGCGATAAAATAAACTTGCGATAATTAAAAAGTACGATAATTAAAAGTGCAATTAAATAAAATAACAATAAATAAAAATACGATAATTAGAAGTGCAATTAAATATAAAATAAAGGAAATTAAATATGAAATAAAAGAATTATGCTTATTTAAACTTCCGTAATCATGATGTTTGACGTGTTGATTTTAGTTTTATGCCCATGGGTTAATTGTCCTTTGTCCTGGATTATTTAATATGTCCGTCTGGTTTTTGTCCATAACAGTCCATCAGTCATAAATATAAAGTGCGAGTGTCCTCGTCAAATTATTCTTATACCCGAAGTTAAATATTCCAACTAATTGGGGACTTAAACTGTAACAAGATTTTAATACTTTGTTTAATAATTACACCAGGATGTCGACTGAGTGTAACCCAAGGTTTTAATATTTTGTAATCAATTATGCCAAGTGTCCTTTTACATAATTTCACCCCTGTTTTAATTATTCTAGTAGCTATTAATCCATTCCCGTGTCCGGTTAAATGAACGATTATTCGTACATATAAATACCCCGCCCATCGTGTCCGATCGAGTGTATATGGTAATTTATAGGGACGCCCAATTGTAAATCTTTATATTAACATTAACAAACTATCATTTAGTTAAACAAATATGAAGCCCATTAATAGCCCATAGTCTAATTTCTACAAGTGTCGTTCTTTTGTCCAAACCCCAATTATGGTACAACGCCCAATTACCCAATTTTAGTAATTAGCCCAACATCATGATTACTTCGGATTAAATAAGCATAATAATAACTTAGCTACGAGACATTAATGTAAAAAGGTTGAACATAACTTACAATGATTAAAAATAGCGTAGCGTTACACGGACAGAATTTCGACTTACACCCTTACAATATTCGCTAACATACCCTTATTATTAGAATTATAATTAAAATTAAAATTAAAATATAAATTATAAATATAAATATATCGTATGAATGGAGAAAAGAGAAAGATAGATTGATATTTTTGGTGCACCAAAGCTCGATTTTTATAGGCATGTGGGCTGGAACTGGGGCTCATGCGATCGCATGGATTTATGCCTTCCAGGCCATGCGATCGCATGGCCAGGTGGGGAGGCTCATATTTGGTTGTTTTCTTCTGCCGACGGTTTTATAAATAATATAATATATTAAATAATTATAAGAATTATTTAAATATTATATTATATTTATGTGCATAGTTGACTTGTAATTTTTAGTCCGTTGCGTCGAGCGTTGAGAGTTGACTCTGGTCCCGGTTCCGGATTTTCGAACGTTCTTGCGTACAATTTAATATCTTGTACTTTGCGTTTTGAATCTTGTACTCTTGTAATTTCGAGACATTTCTTATCAATAATTAGAACCTCTTGGATTGAATTTTGTACTTTTGAGCTTTTTGGTCGTTTGCGTCTTCAATTCGTCGAATCTGTCTTTTGTCTTCACCTTTTTTATTTAAACGAATATCACTTGTAAATAGAACAATTGCAACTAAAAGCTTGTCTTTCTTGAGGAATAATGCTATGAAATATTAAACCATTGTCACACAGGACCAACAGGAGGCCATTATGGGCCTCAACTAACAGTAAGAAAAGTTTATGATGCTGGATTCTATTGGCCTACAATTTACAAAGACGCACACCTTCTTTGCAAATCCTGTGATGCTTGTCAAAGGACCGGAAAAATAAGTCAACGTGATGAAATGCCACAAAATGTCATCCAAGTATGTGAAGTATTTGACATTTGGGGTATTGACTTTATGGGTCCATTTCCAAAATCTCATAATAATCTATATATACTCGTAGCCATTGATTATGTATCTAAATGGGCGGAAGCACAAGCTCTCCCAACTAACGATGCACGAGTTGTAGTCAACTTTTTAAAACGTCTTTTTGCAAGGTTTGGAACACCGAAAGCTTTAATAAGTGATCGGGGTACTCATTTCTGTAATAATCAACTTGAGAAAGTTCTTAAAAGATATGGAGTAACTCATAAAATCTCCACCGCATATCATCCACAAACAAGTGGACAAGTTGAAAATACCAACCGAGCTTTAAAACGTATTCTAGAGAAAACCGTAGGATCAAATCCGAAGGAATGGTCCATTAAATTGGAGGATGCACTCTGGGCTTTTAGAACAGCCTACAAAACTCCAATTGGAATCACACCTTTTAGACTTGTTTATGGAAAAGCATGTCATCTTCCAGTAGAAATTGAACACAAAACATTTTGGGCTTTGAATACATGTAATCTTGATTTACATGAAGCTGGACGTCTACGGTTAAGTCAACTAAACGAATTAGAAGAATTAAGACATGAAGCATACGATAATTCATTAATCTATAAAGAAAGAACGAAGAAATGGCATGATAAAAGAATCAGAAGTTCAAAAGAATTTAAAGAAGGAGACAGAGTTCTTCTTTTCAATTCACGATTCAAGCTATTTCCTGGAAAATTGAAATCAAGATGGTCTGGACCATTCATAGTCAAAAGAGTTTTCCCATACGGAACGATAGAATTGATAAATTCAAATGGGATTGAATTTAAAGTTAATGGTCACAGAGTTAAACATTACATACATGGTCCGATGGAAGTCGACAACGAAGTTAATCACAATTTCGACACCACAGCTAACTAAGTGTGGGGAGAATCAAGTCTTTAAAGGATAATATGTAATTCTGTTAGAGTTGGATTGTCTGTTTTCGTGTAGTTCTCGAAAATGGAACCCTAATGGTCTTTCCCTAGCAGACCCTAAAGAACTAGTCTTCTCCCCCCATTCTGAATTTTTATTTTTTTTAGGTTTTTACAAAATGAAGACTGCCTGTGAACTAAACCATGGTCTAATGCTACACGCTTTGATCACTAAACGTAATAATGACATACTACCGAGTGAAATAGTATCAGTAATCAGAGAAAGAATGGACGGAGTTAGAAAAGAATCCAGATGCGAAGATAATAAGTTACAATTTGGTAAAGGAAAATCAAAATTCGCAGCGAAAAGAAGAGCACGACACCTAGAACGATGTCACAAATGCGGAAAATGGTCACATGGAGGTAAATGTTCAAATAATCAAACCTATTCAAATACCGAATTTGTTACTTTATGCAGAGACGGACCGTTCATATGTTTAGAAGAAAAGACACTGAATGCTAGAGGTTATGCCTATGTAGCAATGGAAAACCAATTAAACCGACTATCTTATGAATGGGATAGATCATATAACTAAGAAATCTATTTCGCAGGTATGTTTGTACAGTTTTTTTTTTTTTTTTTTTTTTAACCTTTTGATAATAAACGCTAATTTGTTCGCTATAAAGTATTAAATTGGTATTGAATAAAATTAGGTTTGGCGACCGAAATTATTGATATCATTCAAAAATTTATTACATCACTGCGAAATTTAACGTTTATTCTTAAGGTATAAATATCTTTAATCAATCAACCCAAAATATTTCAAAAATTCGTCATGAGTTAAATTAGGTCTTGGAACCGAAATTACTTTACCGAAAAGAGGGGCGCATTGTTTTGATAATATTTGATTGATTAAAGTGGGATAAAAAGCCAAAAAGATTTTTAATTTTATTTTTACCATGTTTTTAAAATTAATATTTAAATCTTAAATTAATATTGTAAACTTTGTAAAAACAATATATTTAAAATTGTAAATATTTGAAAAATTAATATAAGTTTGGTGTGAATTTATAATATGAATTTTTAAATTAAGTTTGGTGTGAATTTTTAATTTTTAAAATATGAATTTTTAATTTTATGCATTTCAAATTTTAAGTTTGGTGTGAATTTTTAATATTAATTTTGAATTTTATATTTAAGTTGTGTGAATTTAAAAACAAAAATTTACTTTATCTCATTAAGTTAAAAATATGATTTTTAAAATTCGTCGTAAGTTGAAGACTAGGTCTTTGAACCGAAATTGCTTTACCCGAGGGAGGGACGAGAACTTTTATTATCATTATTTTTAATCTTATTGAATTAAAGTATGCCAAAAACATTAAAAAACCCAAAAATCTTTACTTTTAAAAAACCGCGCTTTGATTTGACAAATTTTAAAATTTTGTAGAGGGACAGACTAGGACAACGATCCGAAACGCCCTCGCTCCTAAAGGAAAACAAAATTGTTAAAATTTAATTAATTATAAGTTTTATAAAGTATAAGGTTTTATATAAAAAAAAAAAAAGTCAGAAATCACTGTAGCCGGCACCCCATGCGATCGCATGGGGTTTGCACTTGGAACCCATGCGATCGCATGGGGACCAAATGCAGGTCAGAAACAAATACAGCAGCGGGTCTGTTCTTCACACAAAACACACACATACACCCGAAAAAACTCTCAAATCTTCACCAAATTTCGCCAAAATTCACCGTAATTCGTCATTTTTCTTGCTCTAATCATGCCTAGATTCTCATTCTTCAGCAAATTGGTAAAAATTACACCCCTAAACTCTATAAATTCCTAGTTTTTGTGATAATTACCAATTTTTTACCTAATGCAATTTTGTTAATTTCTAGTGTAATTAGTGTTAAATTGTTAGTATTTTATGCATTTATACCCTAGATTGATGCTATTTAACATGATTTGAAGCCAAAAACTTCAAATTTTTTAGAAATCTAGGGTTTGTGTTCTTGAGCAATTTGGGGCTTTTTGATATAAACAGGTTATGGCCAATTTTTGTCATGAATTATTGATAAATTGAGTAGTGTAACATGTTTAGATAGTTAAATGATCCAAACAATGATCCTAAACATGATTTTTGGAGATTAAAGTGGACTTTTTAAGTCCAAAATTCATGAACTTGATTAATTTGATATATTTGCCATTTGAGACTTGTTTAATTATTAGTAATGAATATTTTGACATGTTATTTGAGTTAAATGCTTATGAATTTTGTATACATTTTCATATGTGCTTATTTGAAAAGTGTAGAATTGTGAAAAATTGTGAAAATGTGTATAAGTTTAATTTTGATTTAACATGTTATAGTGATTGTTTTAAGTTGTTATTTTGCTAACACTAATGCATATTTGGATGCACAATATTTGTGTTTAATGTGTTTTACAGAGAGCCGATACTGGAGGTTCAGGAGCATCATCATCTAGACGACCAGCACCAGCACCAGAACCAGAACCAGAAATGCAACACGAACAAGAACCACAACAGGAACAACAACAGCCTGATCAGCACATACCTTATTATGATCCGGTACAGTTTATTGATGAATTCATAGTATTCCCAATGAGGCCGCTAGTAGAATTCCCAACGATTCCTGAGCACACTCTACATCCTAATCTGAGATTTGATAGAAGATGGAGAGATTACGAGACATATCAAAGGAACAAATTCAAATTGGTAACAAAAAATGTAGAGGTGCCTAGGGTAATTGATTGGGCCCCTTTAGAAACGGTCCATCTAGCTGACCGTGTTAGACAACTTTTAGTTCAAAGGTATGGCAGTTCTTCTTTTACAGATTGGGAACGTCTTTTCACCATTCGTAGACCTGTATATAAGGAATGGTGTGTTGAGTTGATGAGTACTGTATCACTTGATACAAATATAGTTAGGATAGATGATAGAAGATTTCTTAGGTTTATCCTTGGCGGTAGGATGTACAGAATGTCCATGCTGGACATGGCCAGGGCCTTACAGATATATACTCCTGGTGAGTTGCTATTACCCGATTGTACAAACTTGATTCATTATGGTGAACGGGTAGATAGTAACTTTGACGCTGACGCCATTTGGAGGCGTATGTCACATTTTGATGTTTTTACACGAGCAGGAGGACACTCCTATACACATATTGACAGAGCCGAGCTTCATATTATTCATAGATTTTTGGCTAACTCGATTACACAAAGAGGTCATAATAAAGAAAAAATTACCTTATATGATTTATTCTACCTAAAGTGTATTCGGGATCCTAGAAGCTTTGTCAATATCCCTTACTGTGTTGCTTTTTATTTATCTAAAATGGTAGAGGGAATGCAGGACGGGAGTATAATAGGAGGAGGTATTTTTGTTACTCTCATTGGAGAGTATTTAGGTGTTGATAGGAACCAAGGGGGTCCATTACAGATTTGTAGAGAACAGGTTGAGCCCTTAGGATTGAAAGTTTATGTGGGTGCTAAGGTATTGAAAAGTAGACGTAACCAGGCGGTACCCTATGAGGGATCTCATCCTCAGGTAGAGAGAGGCTCAGACGAGGAAATGGAGGAGGCGGAAGACATTAGGGATGTCTTTCGAGATGCTATTCTTGACGTCCACGTTCGTATAGATGAGGAAGCAATGATGAACGCGGCTAGACATAGTATGTATGAGCAGTGGAACTCCGAGCGAGTATACGAGGATTATAGGCGACGCCAACATGATAGCTGGTTAGTTCATCAGCACCAAATCATGAGCCAGCTATCATATCAGGTACCAAATAATTATGTACCTACTCGACCTGCTCATTTTTCGCCACATAGCCCCGATATCCGACCACCCTTTAACCGGTATGACTATAACCAAGCCTATCAGAACACCTATAACCAACAATGGAACCCACCCGATGAGATGAACTGGAATCCCTATCCAGACTGATTTAGTTCCATTTGGTTATTTTTATGATTATTATGTTTTTATCTTTTGACTTTTTCATGTTTAAACTTATGTTATTGGATATATTTGTGTAATTTTTATTATTTTATTATTATTGTGTACTAATATTTCATATTTAGAATTTGAAAGTGGGATATTAAGTCCAATTTCAAATTGCCATGCATGATTATACTTGTATGTATGTATATTGTCGATTGTTCAAAACAGGGTAAAACAGCGCATTTTCAAAGACTGGCATTAAGTTCAGCAAAAGCTACTAATTTTGACGACAAGATGACAAATAAATGTGATGTAACAACAGACGAAATGAACAAATGCTATGCACCATTTATCATTCAGCAAACAAACGCCAATATATTTGGAAACTTTGGTAAAATTTAATCATTTCTACGCTAATCACCCTCAATAATTTAAATTGTACTGATTTCTTGCAAATGAGGGCATTGCAAGATCTTAAGTGTGGGAAGGGGTTAAATTCTTGCGGATTTTTAAAATTTTTATCTTTATACACTTGTTTACCATTAAAAATACTAGTAAAGCAGTAGTTGTATTAGAATCTAGTGCTCTCTGATAATAAAGAACAGCCCTAGTCTTATATACTGACTACCCAATTCTAGTAAAATTTTTCAAAATTTTCAATTAAATGAACTCAAAATCATGTTTATACATATTTATGAACGATAAAACTAGGTTTTAACACCGAAATTATTGTTACCTCGGAAAGGACATAAATTGAGAAACAAACCAAAATGTTAAAATTCATTTAAAATCGAATAGAGGACGATAAAAAGGAAAATAAAAGCCAAGTGTGGGAAAATTCTCCAAGTTATTCAAAACATATATCACATATTTTTGTACAAATAACTGAAAATACTTTTGCTTTGGACTAAACTAAACTGTTTTACCCGATGAAAGAAAAGAAGAGATGGATCTACACGATGAATCAATTCCATCATTAAAAGGAAGTAAAGTCTTCCGAAAAAGACACGCGCTTCTTGATTTAGGTCAAGAAGTTGTCGTCCAGACCAGCTGTAGGTTGACGAAAAATCTAGAAAAGTCATCACTAAAATCAGCAGGAAATCCACGGACCTCAGCATTAAACAGGGTCGCCAAGTGGTCAGATTTATCATAACCATGAGAAGGATTTATCTCGTACAATGGGGGGGCACCATGCAAATTAGCTGGATAAGACTAATGAATCAGATCCCCAGAAAGGATAATCTCCTTAAAGATTAAAAATCAGCTTTTAAGACTGATATTACTCAATCCTCGAGATTGACCTTAAAGATTGAGAATTACAAACTCATGAAATTCGATGATATCTAAACTCGAGCTTGAACGAGAAAATATTTTGATCAAATTAAAACCGATTTGTTTTCTGAAAACCCATTTTTGATGCGTTCATTTCCATTGAACGTAAAATCCTAGGAATTCACCTGGAATTCATTAGGTCACCTGAACCAAATCGGGTGTCAACCGTAAGAACGGTGGTTGCATATTGGTCAAAGACAGGACCTTGTGCCAGACTGAAAAATTATAAGGGTGAGCTTTACTATTGCTCCTACCAAGGATAGTAATTGCGTCCGACACGTTATAGACCATAATTAAAAGCATGTCAGGGGACATTGCCTTAACAGTTGCTTGTTCAACGCTTTCCTTTACAACCGGACGGTAGTTTATCGAAAGATAATATACGGGACAAGTAAACTGGACGTGTTGCTTTCCAAATACAAGGTTAGCAAGTGGGTGACACAAAACCGCAAGTTTTGAGCTAAAATTTTCAAATCTGAAACACACCAAACCCACAAAAATATTTTGCAAACACCGGTGAAGGGTTATTCCGGAAAACTTATCTAGGGTAAAAGCTAGATTGAATTTTCAAAAGATCAAATATTTTCATAAAGATCCAATTTCCTTAAGGACCTACATTTTCATAGTCATGTGGGACTGTAAACCGCCTTTCAAATGTGCACTTTGCTTTGGAAACCGAAAGTAAATCGGCTATTTGATTGCAAGTGTCGTTGACCTAAACCCGAGGCAACTGTGGATGACACACCCACCTTTAACCATGGTTCTATCGTTACTATCATTGTTTATACTGCCGTATAGAAATCGCTGATGTACAAAGTGTGAAGAATAAAGAAGTGATTCTAGTATTTCAAGACGATATTGCTTGAGGACAAGCAACGCTCAAGTGTGGGAATATTTGATAATGCTAAAAACGAACATATATTTCATAGCATTATTCCTCAAGAAAGACAAGCTTTTAGTTGCAATTGTTCTATTTACAAGTGATATTCGTTTAAATAAAAAAAGGTGAAGACAAAAGACAGATTCGACGAATTGAAGACGCAAACGACCAAAAAGCTCAAAAGTACAAAATTCAATCCAAGAGGTTCTAATTATTGATAAGAAACGTCTCGAAATTACAAGAGTACAAGATTCAAAACGCAAAGTACAAGATATTAAATTGTACGCAAGGAAGTTCGAAAATCCGAAACCGGGACCAGAGTCAACTCTCAACGCTCGACGCAACGGACTAAAAATTACAAGTCAACTATGCACATAAATATAATATAATATTTAAATAATTCTTATAATTATTTAATATATTATATTATTTATAAAACCGTCGGCAGAAGAAAACAACCAAATATGAGCCTCCCCAGCTGGCCATGCGATCGCATGGCCTGGAAGGCATAAATCCATGCGATCGCATGAGCCCCAGTTCCAGCCCACATGCCTATAAAAATCGAGCTTTGGTGCACCAAAAATATCAATCTATCTTTCTCTTTTCTCCATTCATACGATATATTTATATTTATAATTTATTTTAATTTTAATTTTAATTATAATTCTAATAATAAGGGTATGTTAGCGAATATTGTAAGGGTGTAAGTCGAAATTCTGTCCGTGTAACGCTACGCTATTTTTAATCATTGTAAGTTATGTTCAACCTTTTTACATTAATGTCTCGTATCTAAGTTATTATTATGCTTATTTAATCCGAAGTAATCATGATGTTGGGCTAATTACTAAAATTAGGTAATTGGGCGTTGTACCATAATTGGGGTTTGGACAAAAGAACGACACTTGTAGAAATTAGACTATGGGCTATTAATGGGCTTTATATTTGTTTAACTAAATGATAGTTTGTTAATGTTAATATAAAGATTTACAATTGGGCGTCCCTATAAATTACCATATACACTCGATCGGACACGATGGGCAGGGTATTTATATGTACGAATAATCGTTCATTTAACCGGACACGGGAATGGATTAATAGCCACTAGAATAATTAAAACAGGGGTGAAATTATGTAAAAGGACACTTGGCATAATTGATTACAAAATATTAAAACCTTGGGTTACACTCAGTCGACATCCTGGTGTAATTATTAAACAAAGTATTAAAATCTTGTTACAGTTTAAGTCCCCAATTAGTTGGAATATTTAACTTCGGGTATAAGAATAATTTGACGAGGACACTCGCACTTTATATTTATGACTGATGGACTGTTATGGACAAAAACCAGACGGACATATTAAATAATCCAGGACAAAGGACAATTAACCCATGGGCATAAAACTAAAATCAACATGTCAAACATCATGATTACGGAAGTTTAAATAAGCATAATTCTTTTATTTCATATTTAATTTCCTTTATTTTATATTTAATTGCACTTCTAATTATCGCATTTTTATTTATTGTTATTTTATTTAATTGCACTTTTAATTATCGTACTTTTTAATTATCGCAAGTTTATTTTATCGCACTTTTATTATTCGCAATTTCATTATCGTTATTTACTTTACGCTTTAATTTAAGTCTTGTATTTATTTTTAATATTTTACATTTGGTTTTAACTGCGACTAAAGTTTTAAAATCGACAAACCGGTTATTAAACGGTAAAAACCCCCCTTTATAATAATAATATTACTTATATATATATTTTTATTTTTATAAAAGTAAACTAATATAGCGTTAAGCTTTGTTTAAAAAGATTCTCTGTGGAACGAACCGGACTTACTAAAAACTACACTACTGTATGATTAGGTACACTGCCTATAAGTGTTGTAGCAAGGTTTAAGTATATCCATTCTCTAAATAAATAAATATCTTGTGTAAAATTGTATCGTATTTAATAGTATTTCCTGCTAAAATTTAATAGTATTTTATATACACCTCTATACTTAGGGTCAGGTGTATATAAAATTCTATTAAATTTTAGCAGGAAATACTATTAAATACGATACAATTTTACACAAGATATTTATTTATTTAGAGAATGGATATACTTAAACCTTGCTACAACACTTATAGGCAGTGTACCTAATCGTACAGTAGTGTAGTTTTTAGTAAGTCCGGTTCGTTCCACAGGGAATCTTTTTAAACAAAGCTTAACGCTATATTAGTTTACTTTTATAAAAATAGGCATATGTGGAATGTCCGAAAACTCTCAAGAATCCATTTCTACCCTATCGAGACAAGAACGGGCTTCTCCTTTTTCCAACAGGAAAGTAAGTAATATTATTATTATAAAGGGGGGTTTTTACCGTTTAATGACCGGTTTGTCGATTTTAAAACTTTAGTCGCAGTTAAAACCAAATGTAAAATATTAAAAATAAATACAAGACTTAAATTAAAGCGTAAAGTAAATAACGATAATGAAATTGCGAATAATAAAAGTGCGATAAAATAAACTTGCGATAATTAAAAAGTACGATAATTAAAAGTGCAATTAAATAAAATAACAATAAATAAAAATGCGATAATTAGAAGTGCAATTAAATATAAAATAAAGGAAATTAAATATGAAATAAAAGAATTATGCTTATTTAAACTTCCGTAATCATGATGTTTGACGTGTTGATTTTAGTTTTATGCCCATGGGTTAATTGTCCTTTGTCCTGGATTATTTAATATGTCCGTCTGGTTTTTGTCCATAACAGTCCATCAGTCATAAATATAAAGTGCGAGTGTCCTCGTCAAATTATTCTTATACCCGAAGTTAAATATTCCAACTAATTGGGGACTTAAACTGTAACAAGATTTTAATACTTTGTTTAATAATTACACCAGGATGTCGACTGAGTGTAACCCAAGGTTTTAATATTTTGTAATCAATTATGCCAAGTGTCCTTTTACATAATTTCACCCCTGTTTTAATTATTCTAGTGGCTATTAATCCATTCCCGTATCCGGTTAAATGAACGATTATTCGTACATATAAATACCCCGCCCATCGTGTCCGATCGAGTGTATATGGTAATTTATAGGGACGCCCAATTGTAAATCTTTATATTAACATTAACAAACTATCATTTAGTTAAACAAATATAAAGCCCATTAATAGCCCATAGTCTAATTTCTACAAGTGTCGTTCTTTTGTCCAAACCCCAATTATGGTACAACGCCCAATTACCCAATTTTAGTAATTAGCCCAACATCATGATTACTTCGGATTAAATAAGCATAATAATAACTTAGCTACGAGACATTAATGTAAAAAGGTTGAACATGACTTACAATGATTAAAAATAGCGTAGCGTTACACGGACAGAATTTCGACTTACACCCTTACAATATTCGCTAACATACTCTTATTATTAGAATTATAATTAAAATTAAAATTAAAATATAAATTATAAATATAAATATATCGTATGAATGGAGAAAAGAGAAAGATAGATTGATATTTTTGGTGCACCAAAGCTCGATTTTTATAGGCATGTGGGCTGGAACTGGGGCTCATGCGATCGCATGGATTTATGCCTTCCAGGCCATGCGATCGCATGGCCAGCTGGGGAGGCTCATATTTGGTTGTTTTCTTCTGCCGACGGTTTTATAAATAATATAATATATTAAATAATTATAAGAATTATTTAAATATTATATTATATTTATGTGCATAGTTGACTTGTAATTTTTAGTCCGTTGCGTCGAGCGTTGAGAGTTGACCCTGGTCCCGGTTCCGGATTTTCGAACGTCCTTGCGTACAATTTAATATCTTGTACTTTGCGTTTTGAATCTTGTACTCTTGTAATTTCGAGACGTTTCTTATCAATAATTAGAACCTCTTGGATTGAATTTTGTACTTTTGAGCTTTTTGGTCGTTTGCGTCTTCAATTCGTCGAATCTGTCTTTTGTCTTCACCTTTTTTTATTTAAACGAATATCACTTGTAAATAGAACAATTGCAACTAAAAGCTTGTCTTTCTTGAGGAATAATGCTATGAAATATATGTTCGTTTTTAGCATTATCAAATATTCCCACACTTGAGCGTTGCTTGTCCTCAAGCAATATCGTCTTGAAATACTAGAATCACTTCTTTATTCTTCACACTTTGTACATCAGTGATTTCTATACGGCGGTATAAACAATGATAGTAACGATAGAACCATGGTTAAAGGTGGGTGTGTCATCCACAGTTGCCTCGGGTTTAGGTCAACGACACCTGCAATCAAATAGCCGATTTACTTTCGGTTTCCAAAGCAAAGTGCACATTTGAAAGGCGGTTTACAGTCCCACATGACTATGAAAATGTAGATCCTTAAGGAAATTGGATCTTTATGAAAATATTTGATCTTTTGAAAATTCAATCTAGCTTTTACCCTAGATAAGTTTTCCGGAATAACCCTTCACCGGTGTTTGCAAAATATTTTTGTGGGTTTGGTGGGTTTCATATTTGAAAATTTTAGCTCAAAACTTGCGGTTTTGTGTCACCCACTTGCTAACCTTGTATTTGGAAAGCAACACGTCCAGTTTACTTGTCCCGTATATTACCTTTCGATAAACTACCGTCCGGTTGTAAAGGAAAGCGTTGAACAAGCAACTGTTAAGGCAATGTCCCCTGACATGCTTTTAATTATGGTCTATAACGTGTCGGACACAATTACTATCCTTGGTAGGAGCAATAGTAAAGCTCACCCTTATAATTTTTCGGTCTGGCACAAGGTCCTGTCTTTGACCACTATGCAACCACCGTTCTTACGGTTGACACCCGATTTGGTTCAGGTGACCTAATGAATTCCAGGTGAATTCCTAGGATTTTACGTTCAATGGTAATGAACGCATCGAAAATGGGTTTTCAGAAAACAAATCGGTTTTAATTTGATCAAAATATTTTTTCGTTTAAGCTCGAGTTTAGATATCATCGAATTCCATGAGTTTGTAATTCTCAATCTTTAAGGTCAATCTCTAGGATTGAGTAATATCAGTCTTAAAAGCTGATTTTTAATCTTTAAGGAGATTATCCTTTCTGGGGATCTGATTCATTAGTCTTATCCAGCTAATTTGCATGGTGCCCCCCCATTGTACGAGATAAATCCTTCTCATGGTTAGGATAAATCTGACCACTTGGCGACCCTGTTTAATGCTGAGGTTCGTGGATTTCCTGCTGATTTTAGTGATGATTTTTCTAGATTTTTCGTCAACCTACAGCTGGTCTGGACGACAACTTCTTGACCTAAATCAAGAAGCGCGTGTCTTTTTCGGAAGACTTTACTTCCTTTTAATGATGGAATTGATTCATCGTGTAGATCCATCTCTTCTTTTCTTTCATCGGGTAAAACAGTTTAGTTTAGTCCAAAGCAAAAGTATTTTCAGTTATTTGTACAAAAATATGTGATATATGTTTTGAATAACTTGGAGAATTTTCCCACACTTGGCTTTTATTTTCCTTTTTATCGTCCTCTATTCCATTTTAAATGAATTTTAACATTTTGGTTTGTTTCTCAATTTATGTCCTTTCTGAGGTAACAATAATTTCGGTGTTAAAACCTAGTTTTATCGTTCATAAATATGTATAAACATGATTTTGAGTTCATTTAATTGAAAATTTTGAAAAATTTTACTAGAATTGGGTAGTCAGTATATAAGACTAGGGCTGTTCTTTATTATCAGAGAGCACTAGATTCTAATACAACTACTGCTTTACTAGTATTTTTAATGGTAACCAAGTGTATAAAGATAAAAATTTTAAAAATCCACAAGAATTTAACCCCTTCCCACACTTAAGATCTTGAAATGCCCTCATTTGCAAGAAATCAGTACAATTTAAATTATTGAGGGTGATTAGCGTAGAAATGATTAAATTTTACCAAAGTTTCCAAATATATTGGAGTTTGTTTGCTGAATGATAAATGGTGCATAGCATTTGTTCATTTCGTCTGTTGTTACATCACATTTATTTGTCATCTTGTCGTCAAAATTAGTAGCTTTTGCTGAACTTAATGCCAGTCTTTGAAAATGCGCTGTTTTACCCTGTTTTGAACAATCGGCAATATACATACATACAAGTATAATCATGCATGGCAATTTGAAATGGGACTTAATATCTCACTTTCAAATTCTAAATATGAAATATTAGTACACAATAATAATAAAATAATAAAAATTACACAAATATATCCAATAACATAAGTTTAAACATGAAAAAATCAAAAGATAAAAACATAATAATCATAAAAATAACCAAATGGAACTAAATCAGTCTGGATAGGGGTTCCAGTTCATCTCATCGGGTGGGTTCCATTGTTGGTTATAGGTGTTCTGATAGGCTTGGTTATAGTCATACCGGTTAAAGGGTGGTCGGATATCGGGGCTATGTGGCGGAAAAAGAGCAGGTCGAGTAGGTACATAATTATTTGGTACCTGATATGATAGCTGGCTCATGATTTGGTGCTGATGAACTAACCAGCTATCGTGTTGGCGTCACCTATAATCCTCGTATACTCGCTCGGAGTTCCACTGCTCATACATACTATGTATGGCCGCGTTCGTCATTGCTTCCTCATCTATACGAACGTGGACGTCAAGAATAGCATCTCGAAAGACATCCCTAATGTCTTCCGCCTCCTCCATTTCCTCGTCTGAGCCTCTCTCTACCTGAGGATGAGATCCCTCATAGGGTACCGCCTGGTTACGTCTACTTTTCAATACCTTAGCACCCACATAAACTTTCAATCCTAAGGGCTCAACCTGTTCTCTACAAATCTGTAATGGACCCCCTTGGTTCCTATCAACACCTAAATACTCTCCAATGAGAGTAACAAAAATACCTCCTCCTATTATACTCCCGTCCTGCATTCCCTCTACCATTTTAGATAAATAAAAAGCAACACAGTAAGGGATATTGACAAAGCTTCTAGGATCCCGAATACACTTTAGGTAGAATAAATCATATAAGGTAATTTTTTCTTTATTATGACCTCTTTGTGTAATCGAGTTAGCCAAAAATCTATGAATAATACAAAGCTCGGCTCTGTCAATATGTGTATAGGAGTGTCCTCCTGCTCGTGTAAAAACATCAAAATGTGACATACGCCTCAAAATGGCGTCAGCGTCAAAGTTACTATCTACCCGTTCACCATAATGAATCAAGTTTGTACAATCGGGTAATAGCAACTCACCAGGAGTATATATCTGTAAGGCCCTGGCCATGTCCAGCATGGACATTCTGTACATCCTACCGCCAAGGATAAACCTAAGAAATCTTCTATCATCTATCCTAACTATATTTGTATCAAGTGATACAGTACTCATCAACTCAACACACCATTCCTTATATACAGGTCTACGAATGGTGAAAAGACGTTCCCAATCTGTAAAAGAAGAACTGCCATACCTTTGAACTAAAAGCTGTCTAACACGGTCAGCTAGATGGACCGTTTCCAAAGGGGCCCAATCAATTACCGTTGGCACCTCTACATTTTTTGTTACCAATTTGAATTTGTTCCTTTGATATGTCTCGTAATCTCTCCATCTTCTATCAAATCTCAGATTAGGATGTAGAGTGTGCTCAGGAATCGTTGGGAATTCTACTGGCGGCCTCATTGGGAATACTATGAATTCATCAACAAACTGTACCGGATCATAATAAGGTATGTGCTGATCAGGCTGTTGTTGTTCCTGTTGTGGTTCTTGTTCGTGTTGCATTTCTGGTTCTGGTTCTGGTGCTGGTGCTGGTCGTCTAGATGATGATGCTCCTGAACCTCCAGTA
Source organism: Rutidosis leptorrhynchoides (assembly GCF_046630445.1). NCBI lineage: Eukaryota > Viridiplantae > Streptophyta > Magnoliopsida > Asterales > Asteraceae > Rutidosis > Rutidosis leptorrhynchoides. The sequence continues at coordinate 480,801,422 of NC_092333.1, forward strand.
TCGGCTCTCTGTAAAACACATTAAACACAAATATTGTGCATCTAAATATGCATTAGTGTTAGCAAAATAACAACTTAAAACAATCACTATAACATGTTAAATCAAAATTAAACTTATACACATTTTCACAATTTTTCACAATTCTACACTTTTCAAATAAGCACATATGAAAATGTATACAAAATTCATAAGCATTTAACTCAAATAACATGTCAAAATATTCATTACTAATAATTAAACAAGTCTCAAATGGTAAATATATCAAATTAATCAAGTTCATGAATTTTGGACTTAAAAAGTCCACTTTAATCTCCAAAAATCATGTTTAGGATCATTGTTTGGATCATTTAACTATCTAAACATGTTACACTACTCAATTTAGCAATAATTCATGACAAAAATTGGCCATAACCTGTTTATATCAAAAAGCCCCAAATTGCTCAAGAACACAAACCCTAGATTTCTAAAAATTTTGAAGTTTTTGGCTTCAAATCACGTTAAATAGCATCAATCTAGGTTATACATGCATAAAATACTAACAATTTAACACTAATTACACTAGAAATTAATAAAATTGCATTAGGTAAAAAATTGGTAATTATCACAAAAACTAGGAATTTATAGAGTTTAGGGGTGTAATTTTTACCAATTTGCTGAAGAATGAGAATCTAGGCATGATTAGAGCAAGAAAAATGACGAATTACGGTGAATTTTGGCGAAATTTGGTGAAGATTTGAGAGTTTTTTCGGGTGTATGTGTGTGTTTTGTGTGAAGAACAGACCCGCTGCTGTATTTGTTTCCGACCTGCATTTGGTCCCCATGTGATCGCATGGGTTCCAAGTGCAAACCCCATGCGATCGCATGGGGTGCCGGCTACAGTGATTTCTGACTTTTTTTTTTTTTTTTATATAAAACCTTATACTTTATAAAACTTATAATTAATTAAATTTTAACAATTTTGTTTTCCTTTAGGAGCGAGGGCGTTTCGGATCGTTGTCCTAGTCTGTCCCTCTACAAAATTTTAAAATTTGTCAAATCAAAGCGCGGTTTTTTAAAAGTAAAGATTTTTGGGTTTTTTTAATGTTTTTGGCATACTTTAATTCAATAAGATTAAAAATAATGATAATAAAAGTTCTCGTCCCTCCCTCGGGTAAAGCAATTTCGGTTCAAAGAGCTAGTCTTCAACTTACGACGAATTTTAAAAATCATATTTTTAACTTAATGAGATAAAGTAAATTTTTGTTTTTAAATTCACACAACTTAAATATAAAATTCAAAATTAATATTAAAAATTCACACCAAACTTAAAATTTGAAATGCATAAAATTAAAAATTCATATTTTAAAAATTAAAAATTCATACCAAACTTAATTTAAAAATTCATATTATAAATTCACACCAAACTTATATTAATTTTTCAAATATTTACAATTTTAAATATATTGTTTTTATAAAGTTTACAATATTAATTTAAGATTTAAATATTAATTTTAAAAACATGGTAAAAATAAAATTAAAAATCTTTTTGGCTTTTTATCCCACTTTAATCAATCAAGTATTATCAAAAATATGCGCCCCTCTTTTCGGTAAAGTAATTTCGGTTCCAAAACCTAATTTAACTCATGACGAATTTTTGAAATATTTTGGGTTGATTGATTAAAGATATTTATACCTTAAGAATAAACGTTAAATTTCGCAGTGATGTAATAAATTTTTGAATGATATCAATAATTTCGGTCGCCAAACCTAATTTTATTCAATACCAATTTAATACTTTATAGCGAACAAATTGTAGTGACCCGAACTTTTCCATGTTTATATATATTAATTGAGATTGATATTTACATGATTAAATGTTTCCAACATGTTAAGCAATCAAATTTGTTAAGACTTGATTAATTGAAATATGTTTCATATAGACAATTGACCACCCAAGTTGATCGGTGATTCACGAACGTTAAAACTTGTAAAAACTATATGATGACATATATATGGCTATATATATATAGTTAACATGATACTATGATAAGAAAACATATCATAAAGTATATTAACAATGAACTACATATGTAAAAACAAGACTACTAACTTAATGATTTTTAAACGAGACATATATGTAACGATTATCGTTGTAAAGACATTTAATGTATATATATCATATTAAGAGATATTCATACATGATAATATCATGATAATATAATAATTTAAAATCTCATTTGATATTATAAACATTGGATTAACAACATTTAACAAGATCGTTAACCTAAAGGTTTCAAAACAACACTTACATGTAACGACTAACGATGACTTAACGACTCAGTTAAAATGTATATACATGTAGTGTTTTAATATGTATTTATACACTTTTGAAAGACTTCAATACACTTATCAAAATACTTCTACTTAACAAAAATACTTACAATTACATCCTCGTTCAGTTTCATCAACAATTCTACTCGTGTGCACCCGTATTCGTACTCGTACAATACACAGCTTTTAGATGTATGTACTATTGGTATATACACTCCAATGATCAGCTCTTAGCAGCCCATGTGAGTCACCTAACACATGTGGGAACCATCATTTGGCAACTAGCATGAAATATCTCATAAAATTACAAAAATATGAGTAATCATTCATGACTTATTTACATGAAAACAAAATTACATATCCTTTATATCTAATCCATACACCAACGACCAAAAACACCTACAAACACTTTCATTCTTCAATTTTCTTCATCTAATTGATCTCTCTCAAGTTCTATCTTCAAGTTCTAAGTGTTCTTCATAAATTCCAAAAGTTCTAGTTTCATAAAATCAAGAATACTTTCAAGTTTGCTAGCTCACTTCCAATCTTGTAAGGTGATCATCCAACCTCAAGAAATCTTTGTTTCTTACAGTAGGTTATCATTCTAATACAAGGTAATAATCATATTCAAACTTTGGTTCAATTTCTATAACTATAACAATCTTATTTCAAGTGATGATCTTACTTGAACTTGTTTTCGTGTCATGATTCTGCTTCAAGAACTTCGAGCCATCCAAGGATCCATTGAAGCTAGATCCATTTTTCTATTTTCCAGTAGGTTTATCCAAGGAAATTAAGGTAGTAATGATGTTCATAACATCATTCGATTCATACATATAAAGCTATCTTATTCGAAGGTTTAAACTTGTAATCACTAGAACATAGTTTAGTTAATTCTAAACTTGTTCGCAAACAAAAGTTAATCCTTCTAACTTGACTTTTAAAATCAACTAAACACATGTTCTATATCTATATGATATGCTAACTTAATGATTTAAAACCTGGAAACACGAAAAATACCGTAAAACCGGATTTACGCCGTCGTAGTAACACCGCGGGCTGTTTTGGGTTAGTTAATTAAAAACTATGATAAACTTTGATTTAAAAGTTGTTATTCTGAGAAAATGATTTTTATTATGAACATGAAACTATATCCAAAAATTATGGTTAAACTCAAAGTGGAAGTATGTTTTCTAAAATGGTCATCTAGACGTCGTTCTTTCGACTGAAATGACTACCTTTACAAAAACGACTTGTAACTTATTTTTCCGACTATAAACCTATACTTTTTCTGTTTAGATTCATAAAATAGAGTTCAATATGAAACCATAGCAATTTGATTCACTCAAAACGGATTTAAAATGAAGAAGTTATGGGTAAAACAAGATTGGATAATTTTTCTCATTTTAGCTACGTGAAAATTGGTAACAAATCTATTCCAACCATAACTTAATCAACTTGTATTGTATATTATGTAATCTTGAGATACCATAGACACGTATACAATGTTTCGACCTATCATGTCGACACATCTATATATATTTCGGAACAACCATAGACACTCTATATGTGAATGTTGGAGTTAGCTATACAGGGTTGAGGTTGATTCCAAAATATATATAGTTTGAGTTGTGATCAATACTGAGATACGTATACACTGGGTCGTGGATTGATTCAAGATAATATTTATCGATTTATTTCTGTACATCTAACTGTGGACAACTAGTTATAGGTTACTAACGAGGACAGCTGACTTAATAAACTTAAAACATCAAAATATATTAAAAGTGTTGTAAATATATTTTGAACATACTTTAATATATATGTATATATTGTTATAGGTTCGTGAATCAACAGTGGCCAAGTCTTACTTCCCGACGAAGTAAAAATCTGTGAAAGTGAGTTATAGTCCCACTTTTAAAATCTAATATTTTTTGGGATGAGAATACATGCAGGTTTTATAAATGATTTACAAAATAGACACAAGTACGTGAAACTACATTCTATGGTTGAATTATCAAAATCGAATATGCCCCTTTTTATTAAGTCTGGTAATCTAAGAATTAGGGAACAGACACCCTAATTGACGCGAATCCTAAAGATAGATCTATTGGGCCTAACAAACCCCATCCAAAGTACCGGATGCTTTAGTACTTTGAAATTTATATCATATCCGAAGGGTGTCCCGGAATGATGGGGATATTCTTATATATGCATCTTGTTAATGTCGGTTACCAGGTGTTCACCATATGAATGATTTTTATCTCTATGTATGGGATGTGTATTGAAATATGAAATCTTGTGGTCTATTGTTACGATTTGATATATATAGGTTAAACCTATAACTCACCAACATTTTTGTTGACGTTTAAAGCATGTTTATTCTCAGGTGAATATTAAGAGCTTCCGCTGTTGCATACTAAAATAAGGACAAGATTTGGAGTCCATATTTGTATGATATTGTGTAAAAACTGCATTCAAGAAACTGATTTCGATGTAACATATTTGTATTGTAAACCATTATGTAATGGTCGTGTGTAAACAGGATATTTTAGATTATCATTATTTGATAATCTACGTAAAGCTTTTTAAACCTTTATTTATGAAATAAAGGTTATGGTTTGTTTTAAAAATGAATGCAGTCTTTGAAAAACGTCTCATATAGAGGTCAAAACCTCGCAACGAAATCAATTAATATGGAACGTTTTTAATCAATAAGAACGGGACATTTCAGTTGGTATCCGAGCGTTGGTCTTAGAGAACCAGAAAATTTGCATTAGTGTGTCTTATCGAGTTTGTTAGGATGCATTAGTGAGTCTGGACTTCGACCGTGTTTTCTTTAAAAATGATTGCTTAACATTTTTGTTGGAAACTATATATTTTTAACATATGAATATTATGTGATATATTAATCTCTTAACGTATTTGATATTATGTGATAGATTTCTACCTCTAGAACAAGTCCCATTGACTCACCTAATAATAATGAAGAGTCAAATGTAAATTGGAATGATTCGTGGACTGATTCACAAGTTCCCGAAGAGGAACCGGAAGAAGAGTCGGAACCGGAAGAAGAATCGGAACCGGAAGAAGAATCGGAACCGGATGAAGAAATAGAACCGGTGGGGGAAATAATAAAACGGTTAAGTAAAAGAAAATCCTCAACCAACCGACTAAAGTTAATTATGGTCAATGGTGTTTCCGCCAAGGAAGCAAAATATTGGGAGGATTACCAATTCTCCGATGAATCGGATTCCGACGAGAATTCCGATGATGTTATAGAAATTACCCCAACTGAATTTAAAAAGGCAAAAGAAAATAATAAGGGAAAGGGCATAAAAATAGAGAAATCTAATTCCAACCCCGATGAACTTTATATGTATCGTCAACCCCCGAAGTCCTTAAGTTGTAACAATGACCCGGGAACCTCTAAACCACCAGGTTTTTCTAAACCAATGTGGACAACGACGGCTCGTATTAGGGGAACATCATATATCCCTAGAAACTTGGCAAAACGAACCAAAACCGAAGAAGAAGAAACGAGCGAGTCGGAATAAGATAGTTGTATTCGTGTGGTGTAATATATGTAATATAGTGTTCTTATGCTTTATGATATATGTAAAAATTGCTTGTATTAATAAGTATTTTTTTATGAATCTAACTCTTGTCTATTTTACAGTTTAAAAACACAAAATGGATAGACAACCCAATATTTTAAGAGACCTACCCGGAGACATGATTGATGAAATCTTGTCTAGAGTCGGCCAGAATTCTTCGGCACAACTATTTAAGGCGAGATCAGTTTGTAAGACATTCGAAGAACGTTCCAAGAATGTCTTGGTTTATAAGAGACTTTCGTTTGAAAGATGAGGGATATCACATTGGGAAACCCATAAGTTACGATGTGTTTACTTTGACGCATATATTGCGGGGAACCCAAATGCTATTTTACGCAACGGGTTAAGAAATTATTTTGACTCAATATATCCGAATATTGGACTTCGTGATTTAGAAAAAGCGGCTAACATGCAACATAAAGAAGCATGTTATGCTTACGGATTAGTAATGTTCGCTTCTCACCAAAGTGAGAACAAGAACATCGGGCTACAACTATTAAACAAAACATTTCCACAAGTGACGGAGTCGGTAATTGGGGTAAGAAATGAGGTTTTTAGATTATTACGGGACTGTTGGACATTACGTAACCCTCGTCCCTTTGATGACGTTACAACACGCTGTCTTATCAACGGCCATAACGGTTATGTTGCACAAGACCAAGGATGGGAAGTAGTCCTAGTAAAACCAGAATGCATGACTTGTTTCTGGACGTATGAATTACGTGTCTTTATTGCCTTTGCTGAACGACTTGTGTACTAGCTAGAATTGTCTTCACAACTATCTTGTATCAAAGTTATTGTGTGCTATATTTCATGCTTTATGTAAAATAAGCGGTATTGTAAGTTTGTAAAATATTGTATAAAAGTTTGAACGCGAAATATTATTATAATCAGTTTTTCATATAGAATTGTAGTAGTTGAATTGTATATTAGCTACTAAGTATGAACTTAACGGGTAGGTACTACCCGAATTTAAACTTATAAAACGCTAATATGAAGAAAAAGCTTTTATAAATGAGTTCATATTATGCTACGAAATACTATTAACTACTCTTAATATTCTGTATGATTAACTTGTTCCATTTAACTATTTTGAAGGAAATGGCACCGACTACTCGACACACCGTGAATATGAATGAAGAGGAATTCCGTACTTTTCTAGCTTCAAACATAGCCGCAGTACAGGCTGCGCTACATACCAACAATAACCTTGGATCTAGCAGTACAGGAAATCGTGTAGGATGCACCTACAAAGAATTCACTGCCTGCAAACCTTTGGAATTTGATGGAACCGAAGGACCGATCGGATTGAAACGGTGGACCGAGAAGGTTGAATCGGTGTTTGCCATAAGTAAGTGTACTGAAGAGGACAAAGTGAAGTACGCTACGCATACCTTCACAGGTTCTGCGTTAACATGGTGGAATACCTATCTAGAGCAAGTGGGACAAGATGATGCGTACGCACTACCGTGGTCAGCATTCAAGCACTTGATGAACGAGAAGTACCGTCCCAGAACCGAGGTCAATAAGCTCAAGACAGAACTTAGAGGGTTACGAACCCAAGGATTTGATATTACCACGTACGAAATACGATTCACAGAATTGTGCCTATTGTGTCCGGGAGCATTCGAAGATGAGGAAGAGAAGATCGACGCGTTTGTGAAAGGATTACCGGAAAGAATCCAAGAAGATATAAGTTCACACGAGCCCGCCTCCATACAACAGGCATGTAGAATGGCTCACAAACTAGTGAACCAGATTGAAGAAAGAATTAAAGAACAGACTGCTGAAGAGGCCAATGTGAAGCAAGTCAAAAGAAAGTGGGAGGAAAACGGTGATAAGAATCACCAATACAACAACAACAGCAATTACAACAATAATCGCAACAATTATCCCAACAATCGCAACATCAATCGCAACTACAACAAACGGCCCAACAACAACAACAACAACAACAGCAACTACAACAATCATCCCAACAACAATAATAACCGCAACAACAACAACAATCAGAAGCAGCTATGCCAAAGGTGTGAAAAGAATCACTCGGGGTTCTGCACCAAATTTTGCAACAAGTGTAAAAGAAATGGTCATAGCGCGGCAAAGTGTGAGGTCTACGGACCAGGGGTTAATAGAACGAAAGGAACAAATGGTGTCGGAACGAGTAATGGCGGAGCAAGTAGTGTCGGAGAAAGTTATGCCAATGTAGTTTGTTATAAATGTGGAAAACCAGGCCACATTATTAGAAATTGCCGGAACCAGGAGAACACGAATGGACAAGGCCGTGGAAGAGTTTTCAATATTAATGCGGCAGAGGCACAGGAAGACCCGGAGCTTGTTACGGGTACGTTTCTTATTGACAATAAATCTGCTTACGTTTTATTTGATTCGGGTGCGGATAGAAGCTATATGAGTAGAGATTTTTGTGCTAAATTAAGTTGTCCATTGACGCCTTTGGATAGTAAATTTTTACTCGAATTAGCAAATGGTAAATTAATTTCAGCAGATAATATATGTCGGAATCGAGAAATTAAACTGGTTAGCGAAACATTTAAGATTGATTTGATACCAGTAGAGTTAGGGAGTTTTGATGTGATAATCGGTATGGACTGGTTGAAAGAAGTGAAAGCGGAGATCGTTTGTTACAAAAATGCAATTCGCATTATACGAGAAAAAGGAAAACCATTAATGGTGTACGGAGAAAAGGGCAACACGAAGCTACATCTTATTAGTAATTTGAAGGCACAAAAACTAATAAGAAAAGGTTGCTATGCTATTCTAGCACACGTCGAGAAAGTACAAACTGAAGAAAAGAGCATCAATGATGTTCCCATTGCAAAAGAATTTCCCGATGTATTTCCGAAAGAATTACCGGGATTACCCCCACATCGATCCGTTGAATTTCAAATAGATCTTGTACCAGGAGCTGCACCAATAGCTCGTGCTCCTTACAGACTCGCACCCAGCGAGATGAAAGAACTGCAAAGCCAATTACAAGAACTTTTAGAGCGTGGTTTCATTCGACCAAGCACATCACCGTGGGGAGCTCCTGTATTGTTTGTCAAGAAGAAAGATGGTACATTCAGGTTGTGTATCGACTACCGAGAGTTGAACAAACTTACCATCAAGAACCGCTACCCATTACCGAGAATCGACGACTTATTTGATCAACTACAAGGCTCGTCTGTTTATTCAAAGATTGACTTACGTTCCGGGTATCATCAAATGCGGGTGAAAGAAGATGATATTCCAAAGACTGCTTTCAGAACACGTTACGGTCATTACGAGTTTATGGTCATGCCGTTTGGTTTAACTAATGCACCAGCTGTGTTCATGGACCTTATGAACCGAGTGTGTGGACCATACCTTGACAAGTTTGTCATTGTTTTCATTGATGACATACTTATTTACTCAAAGAATGACCAAGAACACGGTGAACATTTGAGAAAGGTGTTAGAAGTATTGAGGAAGGAAGAATTGTACGCTAAGTTTTCAAAGTGTGCATTTTGGTTGGAAGAAGTTCAATTCCTCGGTCACATAGTGAACAAAGAAGGTATTAAGGTGGATCCGGCAAAGATAGAAACTGTTGAAAAGTGGGAAACCCCGAAAACTCCGAAACACATACGCCAGTTTTTAGGACTAGCTGGTTACTACAGAAGGTTCATCCAAGACTTTTCCAGAATAGCAAAACCCTTGACTGCATTAACGCATAAAGGGAAGAAATTTGAATGGAATGATGAACAAGAGAAAGCGTTTCAGTTATTGAAGAAAAAGCTAACTACGGCACCTATATTGTCATTGCCTGAAGGGAATGATGATTTTGTGATTTATTGTGATGCATCAAAGCAAGGTCTCGGTTGTGTATTAATGCAACGAACGAAGGTGATTGCTTATGCGTCTAGATAATTGAAGATTCACGAACAAAATTATACGACGCATGATTTGGAATTAGGCGCGGTTGTTTTTGCATTAAAGACTTGGAGGCACTACTTATATGGGGTCAAAAGTATTATATATACCGACCACAAAAGTCTTCAACACATATTTAATCAGAAACAACTGAATATGAGGCAGCGTAGGTGGATTGAATTATTGAATGATTACGACTTTGAGATTCGTTACCACCCGGGGAAGGCAAATGTGGTAGCCGATGCCTTGAGCAGGAAGGACAGAGAACCCATTCGAGTAAAATCTATGAATATAATGATTCATAATAACATTACTACTCAAATAAAGGAGGCGCAACAAGGAGTTTTAAAAGAGGGAAATTTAAAGGATGAAATACCCAAAGGATCAGAGAAGCATCTTAATATTCGGGAAGATGGAACCCGGTATAGGGCTGAAAGGATTTGGGTACCAAAATTTGGAGATATGAGAGAAATGGTACTTAGAGAAGCTCATAAAACCAGATACTCAATACATCCTGGAACGGGGAAGATGTACAAGGATCTCAAGAAACATTTTTGGTGGCCGGGTATGAAAGCCGATGTTGCTAAATACGTAGGAGAATGTTTGACGTGTTCTAAGGTCAAAGCTGAGCATCAGAAACCATCAGGTCTACTTCAACAACCCGAAATCCCAGAATGGAAATGGGAAAACATTACCATGGATTTCATCACTAAATTGCCAAGGACTGCAAGTGGTTTTGATACTATTTGGGTAATAGTTGATCGTCTCACCAAATCAGCACACTTCCTGCCAATAAGAGAAGATGACAAGATGGAGAAGTTAGCACGACTGTATTTGAAGGAAGTCGTCTCCAGACATGGAATACCAATCTCTATTATCTCTGATAGGGATGGCAGATTTATTTCAAGATTCTGGCAGACATTACAGCAAGCATTAGGAACTCGTCTAGACATGAGTACTGCCTATCATCTACAAACTGATGGGCAGAGCGAAAGGACGATACAAACGCTTGAAGACATGCTACGAGCATGTGTTATTGATTTCGGAAACAGTTGGGATCGACATCTACCGTTAGCAGAATTTTCCTACAACAACAGCTACCATTCAAGCATTGAGATGGCGCCGTTTGAAGCACTTTATGGTAGAAAGTGCAGGTCTCCGATTTGTTGGAGTGAAGTGGGGGATAGACAGATTACGGGTCCGGAGATTATACAAGAAACTACCGAGAAGATCATCCAAATTCAACAACGGTTGAAAACCGCCCAAAGTCGACAAAAGAGCTACGCTGACATTAAAAGAAAAGATATAGAATTTGAAATTGGAGAGATGGTCATGCTTAAAGTTGCACCTTGGAAAGGCGTTGTTCGATTTGGTAAACGAGGGAAATTAAATCCAAGGTATATTGGACCATTCAAGATTATTGATCGTGTCGGACCAGTAGCTTACCGACTAGAGTTACCTCAACAACTCGCGGCTGTACATAACACTTTCCACGTCTCGAATTTAAAGAAATGTTTTGCTAAAGAAGATCTCACTATTCCGTTAGATGAAATCCAAATCAACGAAAAACTTCAATTCATCGAAGAACCCGTCGAAATAATGGATCGTGAGGTTAAAAGACTTAAGCAAAACAAGATACCAATTGTTAAGGTTCGATGGAATGCTCGTAGAGGACCCGAGTTCACCTGGGAGCGTGAAGATCAGATGAAGAAGAAATACCCGCATCTATTTCCAGAAGATTCGTCAACACCTTCAACAGCTTAAAATTTCGGGACGAAATTTATTTAACGGGTAGGTACTGTAGTGACCCGAACTTTTCCATGTTTATATATATTAATTGAGATTGATATTTACATGATTAAATGTTTCCAACATGTTAAGCAATCAAATTTGTTAAGACTTGATTAATTGAAATATGTTTCATATAGACAATTGACCACCCAAGTTGATCGGTGATTCACGAACGTTAAAACTTGTAAAAACTATATGATGACATATATATGGATATATATATATAGTTAACATGATACTATGATAAGAAAACATATCATAAAGTATATTAACAATGAACTACATATGTAAAAACAAGACTACTAACTTAATGATTTTTAAACGAGACATATATGTAACGATTATCGTTGTAAAGACATTTAATGTATATATATCATATTAAGAGATATTCATACATGATAATATCATGATAATATAATAATTTAAAATCTCATTTGATATTATAAACATTGGATTAACAACATTTAACAAGATCGTTAACCTAAAGGTTTCAAAACAACACTTACATGTAACGACTAACGATGACTTAACGACTCAGTTAAAATGTATATACATGTAGTGTTTTAATATGTATTTATACACTTTTGAAAGACTTCAATACACTTATCAAAATACTTCTACTTAACAAAAATGCTTACAATTACATCCTCGTTCAGTTTCATCAACAATTCTACTCGTATGCACCCGTATTCGTACTCGTACAATACACAGCTTTTAGATGTATGTACTATTGGTATATACACTCCAATGATCAGCTCTTAGCAGCCCATGTGAGTCACCTAACACATGTGGGAACCATCATTTGGCAACTAGCATGAAATATCTCATAAAATTACAAAAATATGAGTAATCATTCATGACTTATTTACATGAAAACAAAATTACATATCCTTTATATCTAATCCATACACCAACGACCAAAAACACCTACAAACACTTTCATTCTTCAATTTTCTTCATCTAATTGATCTCTCTCAAGTTCTATCTTCAAGTTCTAAGTGTTCTTCATAAATTCCAAAAGTTCTAGTTTCATAAAATCAAGAATACTTTCAAGTTTGCTAGCTCACTTCCAATCTTGTAAGGTGATCATCCAACCTCAAGAAATCTTTGTTTCTTACAGTAGGTTATCATTCTAATACAAGGTAATAATCATATTCAAACTTTGGTTCAATTTCTATAACTATAACAATCTTATTTCAAGTGATGATCTTACTTGAACTTGTTTTCGTGTCATGATTCTGCTTCAAGAACTTCGAGCCATCCAAGGATCCATTGAAGCTAGATCCATTTTTCTCTTTTCCAGTAGGTTTATCCAAGGAAATTAAGGTAGTAATGATGTTCATAACATCATTCGATTCATACATATAAAGCTATCTTATTCGAAGGTTTAAACTTGTAATCACTAGAACATAGTTTAGTTAATTCTAAACTTGTTGGCAAACAAAAGTTAATCCTTCTAACTTGACTTTTAAAATCAACTAAACACATGTTCTATATCTATATGATATGCTAACTTAATGATTTAAAACCTGGAAACACGAAAAATACCGTAAAACCGGATTTACGCCGTCGTAGTAACACCGCGGGCTGTTTTGGGTTAGTTAATTAAAAACTATGATAAACTTTGATTTAAAAGTTGTTATTCTGAGAAAATGATTTTTATTATGAACATGAAACTATATCCAAAAATTATGGTTAAACTCAAAGTGGAAGTATGTTTTCTAAAATGGTCATCTAGACGTCGTTCTTTCGACTGAAATGACTACCTTTACAAAAACGACTTGTAACTTATTTTTCCGACTATAAACCTATACTTTTTCTGTTTAGATTCATAAAATAGAGTTCAATATGAAACCATAGCAATTTGATTCACTCAAAACGGATTTAAAATGAAGAAGTTATGGGTAAAACAAGATTGGATAATTTTTCTCATTTTAGCTACGTGAAAATTGGTAACAAATCTATTCCAACCATAACTTAATCAACTTGTATTGTATATTATGTAATCTTGAGATACCATAGACACGTATACAATGTTTCGACCTATCATGTCGACACATCTATATATATTTCGGAACAACCATAGACACTCTATATGTGAATGTTGGAGTTAGCTATACAGGGTTGAGGTTGATTCCAAAATATATATAGTTTGAGTTGTGATCAATACTGAGATACGTATACACTGGGTCGTGGATTGATTCAAGATAATATTTATCGATTTATTTCTGTACATCTAACTGTGGATAACTAGTTATAGGTTACTAACGAGGACAGCTGACTTAATAAACTTAAAACATCAAAATATATTAAAAGTGTTGTAAATATATTTTGAACATACTTTAATATATATGTATATATTGTTATAGGTTCGTGAATCAACAGTGGCCAAGTCTTACTTCCCGACGAAGTAAAAATCTGTGAAAGTGAGTTATAGTCCCACTTTTAAAATCTAATATTTTTTGGGATGAGAATACATGCAGGTTTTATAAATGATTTACAAAATAGACACAAGTACGTGAAACTACATTCTATGGTTGAATTATCGAAATCGAATATGCCCCTTTTTATTAAGTCTGGTAATCTAAGAATTAGGGAACAGACACCCTAATTGACGCGAATCCTAAAGATAGATCTATTGGGCCTAACAAACCCCATCCAAAGTACCGGATGCTTTAGTACTTCGAAATTTATATCATATCCGAAGGGTGTCCCGGAATGATGGGGATATTCTTATATATGCATCTTGTTAATGTCGGTTACCAGGTGTTCACCATATGAATGATTTTTATCTCTATGTATGGGATGTGTATTGAAATATGAAATCTTGTGGTCTATTGTTACGATTTGATATATATAGGTTAAACCTATAACTCACCAACATTTTTGTTGACGTTTAAAGCATGTTTATTCTCAGGTGAATATTAAGAGCTTCCGCTGTTGCATACTAAAATAAGGACAAGATTTGGAGTCCATATTTGTATGATATTGTGTAAAAACTGCATTCAAGAAACTGATTTCGATGTAACATATTTGTATTGTAAACCATTATGTAATGGTCGTGTGTAAACAGGATATTTTAGATTATCATTATTTGATAATCTACGTAAAGCTTTTTAAACCTTTATTTATGAAATAAAGGTTATGGTTTGTTTTAAAAATGAATGCAGTCTTTGAAAAACGTCTCATATAGAGGTCAAAACCTCGCAACGAAATCAATTAATATGGAACGTTTTTAATCAATAAGAACGGGACATTTCACAAATTAGCGTTTATTATCAAAAGGTTAAAAATAAAAAAAAATAAAAACTGTACAAACATACCTGTGAAATAGATTTCTTAGTTATATGATCTATCCCATTCATAAGATAGTCGGTTTAATTGGTTTTCCATAGCTACATAGGCGTAACCTCTAGCATTCAGTGTCTTTTCTTCTAAACATATGAACGGTCCGTCTCTGCATAAAGTAACAAATTCGGTATTTGAATAGGTTTGATTATTTGAACATTTACCTCCATGTGACCATTTTTCGCATTTGTGACATCGTTCTAGGTGTCGTGCTCTTCTTTTCGCTGCGGATTTTGATTTTCCTTTACCAAATTGTAACTTATTATCTTCGCATCTGGATTCTTTTCTAACTCCGTCCATTCTTTCTCTGATTACTGATACTATTTCACTCGGTAGTATGTCATTATTACGTTTAGTGATCAAAGCGTGTAGCATTAGACCATGGTTTAGTTCACAGGCAGTCTTCATTTTGTAAAAACCTAAAAAAAATAAAAATTCAGAATGGGGGGAGAAGACTAGTTCTTTAGGGTCTGCTAGGGAAAGACCATTAGGGTTCCATTTTCGAGAACTACACGAAAACAGACAATCCAACTCTAACAGAATTACATATTATCCTTTAAAGACTTGATTCTCCCCACACTTAGTTAGCTGTGGTGTCGAAATTGTGATTAACTTCGTTGTCGACTTCCATCGGACCATGTATGTAATGTTTAACTCTGTGACCATTAACTTTAAATTCAATCCCATTTGAATTTATCAATTCTATCGTTCCGTATGGGAAAACTCTTTTGACTATGAATGGTCCAGACGATCTTGATTTCAATTTTCCAGGAAATAGCTTGAATCGTGAATTGAAAAGAAGAACTCTGTCTCCTTCTTTAAATTCTTTTGAACTTCTGATTCTTTTATCATGCCATTTCTTCGTTCTTTCTTTATAGATTAACGAATTATCGTATGCTTCATGTCTTAATTCTTCTAATTCATTTAGTTGACTTAACCGTAGATGTACAGCTTCATGTAAATCAAGATTACATGTCTTCAAAGCCCAAAATGCTTTGTGTTCAATTTCTACTGGAAGATGACATGCTTTTCCATAAACAAGTCTAAAAGGTGTGGTTCCAATTGGAGTTTTGTAGGCTGTTCTAAAAGCCCAGAGTGCATCCTCCAATTTAATGGATCATTCCTTCGGATTTGATCCTACGGCTTTCTCTAGAATACGTTTTAAAGCTCGGTTGGTATTTTCAACTTGTCCGCTTGTTTGTGGATGATATGCGGTGGAGATTTTATGAGTTACTCCATATCTTTTAAGAACTTTCTCAAGTTGATTATTACAGAAATGAGTACCCCGATCACTTATTAAAGCTTTCGGTGTTCCAAACCTTGCAAAAAGACGTTTTAAAAAGTTGACTACAACTCGTGCATCGTTAGTTGGGAGAGCTTGTGCTTCCGCCCATTTAGATACATAATCAATGGCTACGAGTATATATAGATTATTATGAGATTTTGGAAATGGACCCATAAAGTCAATACCCCAAATGTCAAATACTTCACATACTTGGATGACATTTTGTGGCATTTCATCACGTTGACTTATTTTTCCGGTCCTTTGACAAGCATCACAGGATTTGCAAAGAAGGTGTGCGTCTTTGTAAATTGTAGGCCAATAGAATCCAGCATCATAAACTTTTCTTGCTGTTAGTTGAGGCCCATAATGCCCTCCTGTTGGTCCTGTGTGACAATGGTTTAAAATTTTACTAGCTTCATCTCCAAATACACATCGGCGTATTATTCCATCGGGACAACTTTTAAACAAATGTGGATATTCCCAAAAATAGTGTTTTATATCACTGAAGAATTTCTTTCGTTTTTGGTACAATAATCCTTTTTCAAGGAATCCACAAACTAAGTAGTTTGCATAGTCTACAAACCATTGAATTTCTTTATAATCTATCTTCAATAGATATTCATCAGGAAAGTTGTCTTGTATGGCCGATTCATTTAGAATTCTAATTCGGGATTTTCAAGACGAGAAAGATGATCAGCGGCGAGATTTTCTGCTCCTCTTTTATCTCGGATTTCAATATCAAACTCTTGTAAGAGTAAGATCCAACGAATTAATCTTGGTTTAGCATCTTGTTTTGAAAATAGGTATCTAAGAGCAGAATGGTCGGTATAGACCACCGTTTTTGCTAGAACGAGATATGATCGAAATTTGTCAAAAGCATAGACAATAGCAAGGAGTTCTTTTTCAGTAGTTGTATAGTTCATTTGTGCTCCTTGTAACGTCTTACTAGCATAATATATAGGTTGAAATCGTTTTTCAATCCTTTGTCCTAAAATGGCTCCCATTGCAAAATCACTTGCATCGCACATTAGTTCAAATGGTAAATTCCAATTTGGTGTTATCATGATCAGCGCATTAGTGAGTTTCTCTTTAAGAATATTAAAAGATTTGATACACTCATCTGAAAAGATGAATGGAGTATCCTTTTCTAGGAGATTATTCATAGGAGTGGCAATTTTAGAAAAATCTTTTATGAAACGTCGGTAAAAACCGGCATGCCCTAGAAAACTCCTAACTCCTCTAACATTGGTGGGATGTGGAAGTTTAGCAATTACATCTACTTTAGCTCTATCCACTTCAATTCCTTCTTTTGAAATTTTATGTCCAAGAACGATGCCTTCTTTAACCATGAAATGGCATTTCTCCCAATTAAGTACTAGATTTGATTGTTCGCATCTAATAAGCATTCGTTCCAGATTAACTAGACATGATTCAAATGTATCACCGAAGACTGAAAAGTCATCCATGAAAACTTCCATGCATTCTTCTATCATGTCGTGAAAAATCGCCATCATACACCTTTGAAAGGTTGCAGGGGCGTTGCAAAGTCCAAATGGCATGCGTTTGTAAGCAAAAGTACCATAAGGGCACGTGAATGTGGTTTTCTCTTGGTCCTCGGGTGCTATTGGAATTTGAAAATATCCGGAAAATCCATCTAGAAAACAATAGTAACTATTTTCGGCTAATCTTTCCAACATTTGATCTATGAAAGGTAAGGGAAAGTGATCTTTTCTGGTGGCGTCATTTAATTTTCTATAATCAATACACACACGCCATCCTGTTACAGTCCTAGTAGGAATAAGCTCATTTTTCTCATTTGTAATGACAGTCATGCCACCTTTCTTAGGCACGCATTGAACTGGGCTTACCCATGGACTATCAGAGATTGGATAAATTAAACCTGCATCTAGCAGTTTAATAATCTCTTTCTTAACTACATCTTGCATATTAGGATTTAGTCTTCGTTGGCGTTGCACATACGTTTTATGACCTTCTTCCATAAGGATTTTATGTGTGCAATATGAAGGACTTATTCCTTTAATATCATGAATCTTCCATGCAATGGCTGGTTTATGAGCTTTCAACACAGAAATGAGTTGTGATTTCTCATTTTCAGTAAGAGAAGACGATATTATTACAGGTAATTCAGATTCACCATGTAAATAAGCGTATTCCAAATGGTTTTGAAGTGGCTTTAATTCTAATTTCGGAGGTTCTTCTATCGACGATTTGTATCGATATCTGTCTTCTTCTTTTAGCATTCGAATTTCTTCTGTTGTTGGTTCATATCCATTAGCTATAAGTGTAGCTAACATTTCAGCTTCATCAATTGGTTCATTACCTTCTCCTAAAGAACATTCTCCTGTTCCTTGTAATTCTGGAAATTCTTCTAATAATTCTGCATGTGCATCTATAGTTTGAATATAATAACATGTATCATCTGCAGATTGTGGTTGTTGCATTGCTCTATCAACTGAAAAGGTAACACTCTCGTCCTCTATACTTAGGGTCAGTTTCTTACCGAACACGTCTATCATTGCTTTAGCCGTGTTTAAGAATGGTCTTCCTAATATGAGAGGAACTTGAGAATCTTCTTCCATGTCCAAAACAACAAAATCTACTGGAAATACTAAAGTACCAACTTTAACTAGCATGTTCTCCATTATCCCTCTAGGATATTTTATTGATCTATCGGCTAGTTGTATGCTTATTCTGGTTGGTTTCAATTTTCCAAGGTCTAGTTTAGCGTATAGTGAATACGGCATTAGATTTATACTAGCACCTAAGTCTGCCAATGCTTCTATTGAACTAAGACTACCCAGAAAACATGGAATTGTGAAACTTCCTGGATCAGATAATTTTTCTAGTATCTTATTCAACAGCACTGCTGAACAATTAGCATTCATAGTAACAGCCGAGAGTTCTTCCATTTTCTTTCTATTTGAGATTAGATCTTTCAA
This sequence comes from Rutidosis leptorrhynchoides, assembly GCF_046630445.1. Classification (NCBI taxonomy): domain Eukaryota; kingdom Viridiplantae; phylum Streptophyta; class Magnoliopsida; order Asterales; family Asteraceae; genus Rutidosis; species Rutidosis leptorrhynchoides. The sequence continues at coordinate 480,820,642 of NC_092333.1, forward strand.
GAATTTAGCATATCTAGGCATTCCTGAAATCACATCAATGAAAGGAAGATTTACATTTATCTGTTTAAACATATCCAAAAATTTGGATTGCTCGGCTTCAAGTTTCTCTTTCTTCATTTTACTCGGGTAAGGAAGTGGTGGTTGGTATGGTTTAACATAAGGTTTAGCCTTAACTGTGTTATCTTCATTAACCTTTTCAACTACCGGTTCTTTTTCCTTATCTTGATCAGGTTGTGGTTCTTGTGGAGTAGGAATAGCTTCATCAGAAGTTACAGGTATTTCAGGTGGTTTAAGTGTTGTACCACTTCTTGTGGTAATGGCTTTAGCTGTTTCATTCCGGGGGTTAGCATTTGTATCACTAGGTAGACTTCCCGGTTTTCTTTCACCTATTAACCTTGCTAGGTTACTTACTTCTTGTTCCAGATTTTGAATAGAAGCTTGTTGATTTCTAAATGCTTGAGCATTTTGTTCATTGGTTTGTTTTTGAGATGTGAAAAACTGCGTTTGAGTTTCAACTAGCTTCGTCATCATATCTTCTAAATTCGGCTTTTTATCATCAGTTTGTTGTGGTGGTTTATTTTGAAAATTAGGTCTTTGCTGATTGTAAGTATTATTGGATACTTGTTGATTGCGAGGACCTTGTTGGTTGTTGTATAGAATATTTCTGTTATAATTCTGGTTTTGATTGTAAATTGGTCTTGGCGGTTGATAATTATTCTGATAATTATTTCCAGGCCTTTGGTTTATGTATGAAATATTCTCTCTTTGTTCCATTGTTAATTCAATACTGAGACAATCTTTTGTCAAATGTGGTCCTCCACACTGCTCACAACTAATTCGTATTGAGTGAATATCTTTAGTCATATTTTCCATTCGTCTCTCCACAGCATCTATCTTTGCGGAAATGGAATCTAAGTCATGGCTAGAATCGGCTCTAGCTGCTTTAGATGATCTAACGATATCTTTTTCTTGGTGCCACTCATGTGAGTGGGAAGCAGTGTTATCAATAATTTTGTAAGCATCAGTTTCGGTTTTCTTCATAATAGAACCACCAGCTGCTATATCTATGTCTTTCCTTGTAGTGATGTCGCATCCTTGGTAGAATATTTGTACTATTTGACAGGTGTCTAAACCATGTTGCGGATATCCTCTTAACAACTTTCCATATCTAGTCCATGCCTCATATAGAGTTTCATTCGGTTTCTGTGTAAACGTAACAATTTCTGCTTGAAGTCTTACGGCTTTAGATGCAGGAAAGAATTGTTTAAGAAATTTTTCAACTAAAACGTCCCATGTATCGATCGCCCCTTCAGGTAACGATTCCAACCAATCTTTGGCTTCTCCCTTTAAAGTCCAGGGAAATAACATGAGATATATCTGTTCATCCTCCACTTCTCGGATTTTAAATAGTGTGCAGATCCTATTAAAGGTACGTAGATGTTCATTTGGATCTTCCTTCGGCGCACCGCTAAATTGGCATTGATTAGTCACCATGTGTAGAATTTGTCCTTTGATTTCATAATCTGGCGCATTAATGTCTGGATGAGTAATTGCGTGACCTTGGCCAGTGCGTTTAGCTCTCATTCGGTCTTCCATACTTAAAGGTTCCAGATTCTCCATAATTGAATTTGTTGAATCGGAATCACTAAAGGATTCTGATTTAATGGTTCGTTCCTCAACAATCTCTGTTTGAATGATTGGTGGTTCCGGAGGAAAGTTTAATGGTTCAGGATCTACGAACCGTTCCTGAATATTCTCCGGATTCTCAATTGTGAGGTCGGGTTCAAAAAATGGATTATCGGAAATTTGAACTGAAGTACTTGGTCGACTGGATGACGATTCTAAAGAAAAATCAACGGCGGTTATATTTGCTAAATGTCTTGATCTAGTTACAGGTGGTGAACGTACAAAAGGTGGTGATCATCTTGCTCGGTGCATTCACTGAATATCCTATTAGTTTTTAAAAGGAAAGAAAAATTATAATAAGTTATCCAATCAATAGACTTTTCTGATTTTGCCCACGTTTCGAATAGCCAAAAAATGCAGCAGAGGGGCAGGATTCGTTTGGTCTCAATATAATTGAGGACTGTTTGGCTCCAATAACCCGGTCCACGTACAAATCCAACTATTACTACGAACCAGGAAATTTTGATGTCTATCAATTTAACCACTTAAAATAAATTTTCGTAATTTTAAGAAATTTAGATAAGAAGTAGAATAAAAATCTATGTCCTAAAACTAGATTAGCGAGAAATAAGAAAGAAAAAGAGTTCGTTGAAAAAGATCGAAAAAGAAAAATGGTTGAAAAATAAAAGGTAACGGAAAAATAAAAGAAACTTATAAAACTTAAAAACACTTGACTAACCTAACCTTATTACTACAACTAACTTAAAATTATAATCGCAAATTGAGATTACTAATTGGAATGATAATTGATACATAGGTAAAAGGTGTCTAAAAATATTAAAGCTTACAGGAAAAACTAAATTCCAAATGGAAATAACTTAAAAAGAAACTAAAACTTAAAAAGGCGTCGCAAAATTCTAGAGTACCTAAATCTTAGTCTAAAGAAAAAGCACTTAAGGGATTTTACGGCAAAGCCTAAAAATCTAGAAATAAAAATAACTATGGCAAAAACTAAGTTTAAAACTAAATATGAGCTAAAAATACAAATATTACGCTAAAACGATTAAAAATGGACAAAATATAAAAATATACAAAAAGTTGTAAAAAGTACAATTTTTATAAAAATATTATTTTTATATTATTTATTTTTAAAGGTATCAATTTTATAATTTATTAAAACAAAATAAAACTAATTAAAACTAAAAAAAAATACAAAATAAACTAAATAATAAAATAACAATACCCTAATTAGGGTTAATTAATAATAATTATAATTAATTATTATACTCCGTAATGATTGCTGGCTGCAGTCTGGCGTGTCAGATGGGCTCATGCGATCGCATGAGTCCTCAGTTGCCCAGCCATGCGATCGCATGGGCTAGGGTTTCTGGCCACAGAGTGGGCTGCTACAGTACAGGCCGAATTAATAAAAAAAATTTTTTTTTTTTGCTGTAAAATATAAAATATATTTATAAATTAAATAAAACTTAAATTTTTACAAACTAAAAAAAATAGAAATAAAGAAACTTTATAAAACTTAAATATTTACCAAACTCTTAAAAAAAATATTTATATTTTTGTTTTTCTTTTAATATTTTTGAATATTTAAAACGTATTTTTACAAAAGCGTACTAAAAATAAAAATCTTTTTTTTATTATATTAGCGTTGCGCTTCCGGCTTTTAAGCTAGATTGACTCCCGGCAGCGGCGCCAAAAATATACTTGATGTTTCGCGAGGTGTATATAAAATACTATTAAATTTTAGCAGGAAATACTATTAAATACGATACAATTTTACACAAGATATTTATTTATTTAGAGAATGGATATACTTAAACCTTGCTACAATACTTATAGGCAGTGTACCTAATCGTACAGTAGTGTAGTTTTTAGTAAGTCCGGTTCGTTCCACAGGGAATCTTTTTAAACAAAGCTTAACGCTATATTAGTTTACTTTTATAAAAATACAAATATATATATAAGTAATATTATTATTATAAAGGGGGGTTTTTACCGTTTAATGACCGGTTTGTCGATTTTAAAACTTTAGTCGCAGTTAAAACCAAATGTAAAATATTAAAAATAAATACAAGACTTAAATTAAAGCGTAAAGTAAATAACGATAATGAAATTGCGAATAATAAAAGTGCGATAAAATAAACTTGCGATAATTAAAAAGTACGATAATTAAAAGTTCAATTAAATAAAATAACAATAAATAAAAATGCGATAATTAGAAGTGCAATTAAATATAAAATAAAGGAAATTAAATATGAAATAAAAGAATTATGCTTATTTAAACTTCCGTAATCATGATGTTTGACGTGTTGATTTTAGTTTTATGCCCATGGGTTAATTGTCCTTTGTCCTGGATTATTTAATATGTCCGTCTGGTTTTTGTCCATAACAGTCCATCAGTCATAAATATAAAGTGCGAGTGTCCTCGTCAAATTATTCTTATACCCGAAGTTAAATATTCCAACTAATTGGGGACTTAAACTGTAACAAGATTTTAATACTTTGTTTAATAATTACACCAGGATATCGACTGAGTGTAACCCAAGGTTTTAATATTTTGTAATCAATTATGCCAAGTGTCCTTTTACATAATTTCACCCCTGTTTTAATTATTCTAGTGGCTATTAATCCATTCCCGTGTCCGGTTAAATGAACGATTATTCGTACATATAAATACCCCGCCCATCGTGTCCGATCGAGTGTATATGGTAATTTATAGGGACGCCCAATTGTAAATCTTTATATTAACATTAACAAACTATCATTTAGTTAAACAAATATAAAGTCAATTAATAGCCCATAGTCTAATTTCTACAAGTGTCGTTCTTTTGTCCAAACCCCAATTATGGTACAACGCCCAATTACCCAATTTTAGTAATTAGCCCAACATCATGATTACTTCGGATTAAATAAGCATAATAATAACTTAGCTACGAGACATTAATGTAAAAAGGTTGAACATAACTTACAATGATTAAAAATAGCGTAGCGTTACACGGACAGAATTTCGACTTACACCCTTACAATATTCGCTAACATACCCTTATTATTAGAATTATAATTAAAATTAAAATTAAAATATAAATTATAAATATAAATATATCGTATGAATGGAGAAAAGAGAAAGATAGATTGATATTTTTGGTGCACCATGTAGTGACCCGAACTTTTCCATGTTTATATATATTAATTGAGATTGATATTTACATGATTAAATGTTTCCAACATGTTAAGCAATCAAACTTGTTAAGACTTGATTAATTGAAATATGTTTTATATAGACAATTGACCACCCAAGTTGACCGGTGATTCACGAACGTTAAAACTTGTAAAAACTATATGATGACATATATATGGATATATATATAGTTAACATGATACTATGATAAGTAAACATATCATTAAGTATATTAACAATGAACTACATATGTAAAAACAAGACTACTAACTTAATGATTTTTAAACGAGACATATATGTAACGATTATCGTTGTAAAGACAATTAATGTATATATTTCATATTAAGAGATATTCATACATGATAATATCATGATAATATAATAATTTAAAATCTCATTTGATATTATAAACATTGGGTTAACAACATTTAACAAGATCGTTAACCTAAAGGTTTCAAAACAACACTTACATGTAACGACTAACGATGACTTAACGACTCAGTTAAAATGTATATACATGTAGTTTTTTAATATGTATTTATTCACTTTTGAAAGACTTCAATACACTTATCAAAATACTTCTACTTAACAAAAATGCTTACAATTACTTCCTCGTTCAGTTTCATCAACAATTCTACTCGTATGCACCCGTATTCGTACTCGTACAATACACAGCTTTTAGATGTATGTACTATTGGTATATACACTCCAATGATCAGCTCTTAGCAGCCCATGTGAGTCACCTAACACATGTGGGAACCATCATTTGGCAACTAGCATGAAATATCTCATAAAATTACAAAAATATGAGTAATCATTCATGACTTATTTACATGAAAACAAAATTACATATCCTTTATATCTAATCCATACACCAATGACCAAAAACACCTACAAACACTTTCATTCTTCAATTTTCTTCATCTAATTGATCTCTCTCAAGTTCTATCTTCAAGTTCTAAGTATTCTTCATAAATTCCAAAAGTTCTAGTATCATAAAATCAAGAATACTTTCAAGTTTGCTAGCTCACTTCCAATCTTGTAAGGTGATCATCCAACCTCAAGAAATATTTGTTTCTTACAGTAGGTTATCATTCTAATACAAGGTAATAATCATATTCAAACTTTGGTTCAATTTCTATAACTATAACAATCTTATTTCAAGTGATGATCTTACTTGAACTTGTTTTCGTGTCATGATTTTGCTTCAAGAACTTCGAGCCATCCAAGGATCCATTGAAGCTAGATCCATTTTTCTCTTTTCCAGTAGGTTTATCCAAGGAACTTAAGGTAGTAATAATGTTCATAACATCATTCGATTCATACATATAAAGCTATCTTATTCGAAGGTTTAAACTTGTAATCACTAGAACATAGTTTAGTTAATTCTAAACTTGTTCGCAAACAAAAGTTAATCCTTCTAACTTGACTTTTAAAATCAACTAAACACATGTTCTATATCTATATGATATGCTAACTTAATGATTTAAAACCTGAAAACACGAAAAACACCGTAAAACCGGATTTACGCCGTCGTAGTAACACCGCGGGCTGTTTTGGGTTAGTTAATTAAAAACTATGATAAACTTTGATTTAAAAGTTGTTATTCTGAGAAAATGATTTTTATTATGAACATGAAACTATATCCAAAAATTATGGTTAAACTCAAAGTGGAAGTATGTTTTCTAAAATGGTCATCTAGACGTCGTTCTTTCGACTGAAATGACTACCTTTACAAAAACGACTTGTAACTTATTTTTCCGACTATAAACCTATACTTTTTCTGTTTAGAGTCATAAAATAGAGTTCAATATGAAACCATAGCAATTTGATTCACTCAAAACGGATTTAAAATGAAGAAGTTATGGGTAAAACAAGATTGGATAATTTTTCTCATTTTAGCTACGTGAAAATTGGTAACAAATCTATTCCAACCATAACTTAATCAACTTGTATTGTATATTATGTAATCTTGAGATACCATAGACACGTATACAATGTTTCGACCTATCATGTCGACACATCTATATATATTTCGGAACAACCATAGACACTCTATATGTGAATGTTGGAGTTAGCTATACAGGGTTGAGGTTGATTCCAAAATATATATAGTTTGAGTTGTGATCAATACTGAGATACGTATACACTGGGTCGTGGATTGATTCAAGATAATATTTATCGATTTATTTCTGTACATCTAACTGTGGACAACTAGTTGTAGGTTACTAACGAGGACAGCTGACTTAATAAACTTAAAACATCAAAATATATTAAAAGTGTTGTAAATATATTTTGAACATACTTTGATATATATGTATATATTGTTATAGGTTCGTGAATCAACCAGTGGCCAAGTCTTACTTCCCGACGAAGTAAAAATCTGTGAAAGTGAGTTATAGTCCCACTTTTAAAATCTAATATTTTTGGGATGAGAATACATGCAGGTTTTATAAATGATTTACAAAATAGACACAAGTACGTGAAACTACATTCTATGGTTGAATTATCGAAATCGAATATGCCCCTTTTTATTAAGTCTGGTAATCTAAGAATTAGGGAACAGACACCCTAATTGACGCGAATCCTAAAGATAGATCTATTGGGCCTAACAAACCCCATCCAAAGTACCGGATGCTTTAGTACTTCGAAATTTATATCATATCCGAAGGGTGTCCCGGAATGATGGGGATATTCTTATATATGCATCTTGTTAATGTCGGTTACCAGGTGTTCACCATATGAATAATTTTTATCTCTATGTATGGGATGTGTATTGAAATATGAAATCTTGTGGTCTATTGTTACGATTTGATATATATAGGTTAAACCTATAACTCACCAACATTTTTGTTGACGTTTAAAGCATGTTTATTCTCAGGTGAATATTAAGAGCTTCCGCTGTTGCATACTAAAATAAGGACAAGATTTGGAGTCCATGTTTGTATGATATTGTGTAAAAACTGCATTCAAGAAACTGATTTCGATGTAACATATTTGTATTGTAAACCATTATGTAATGGTCGTGTGTAAACAGGATATTTTAGATTATCATTATTTGATAATCTACGTAAAGCTTTTTAAACCTTTATTTATGAAATAAAGGTTATGGTTTGTTTTAAAAATGAATGCAGTCTTTGAAAAACGTCTCATATAGAGGTCAAAACCTCGCAACGAAATCAATTAATATGGAACGTTTTTAATCAATAAGAACGGGACATTTCAGTTTGTATCCGAGCGTTGGTCTTAGAGAACCAGAAGTTTGCATTAGTGTGTCTTATCGAGTTTGTTAGGATGCATTAGTGAGTCTGGACTTCGACCGTGTTTACTTGAAAAATGATTGCTTAACAAATTTTGTTGGAAACTATATATTTTTAACATGTGAATATTATGTGATATATTAATCTCTTAACGCGTTTGATATTATGTGATAGATGTCTACCTCTAGAACAAGTCCCATTGACTCACCTAATATTAATGAAGAGTCAAATGTAAATTGGAATGATTCGTGGACTGATTCACAAGTTCCCGAAGAGGAACCGGAAGAAGAGTCGGAACCGGAAGAAGAATCGGAACCGGATGAAGAAATAGAACAGGTGGGGGAAATAATAAAACGGTTAAGTAAAAGAAAATCCTCAACCAACCGACCAAGGTTAATTATGGTCAATGGTGTTTCCGCCAAGGAAGCAAAATATTGGGAGGATTACCAATTCTCCGATGAATCGGATTCCGACGAGAATTCCGATGATGTTATAGAAATTACCCCAACTGAATTTAAAAAGGCAAAAGAAAATAATAAGGGAAAGGGCATAAAAATAGAGAAATCTAATTCCAACCCCGATGAACTTTATATGTATCGTCAACCCCCGAAGTCCTTAAGTTGTAACAATGACCCAGGAACCTCTAAACCACCAGGTTTTTCTAAACCAATGTGGAAAACGACGGCTCGTATTAGGGGAACATCATATATCCCTAGAAACTTGGCAAAACGAACCAAAACCGAAGAAGAAGAAACAAGCGAGTCGAAATAAGATAGTTGTATTCGTGTGGTGTAATATATGTAATATAGTGTGCTTATGCTTTATGATATATGTAAAAATTGCTTGTATTAATAAGTATTTTTTTTATGAATCTAACTCTTGTCTATTTTACAGTATAAAAACATAAAATGGATAGACAACCCAATATTTTAAGAGACCTACCCGGAGACATGATTGATGAAATCTTGTCTAGAGTCAGTCAGAATTCTTCGGCACAACTATTTAAGGCGAGATCAGTTTGTAAGACATTCGAAGAACGTTCCAAGAATGCCTTGGTTTATAAAAGGCTTTCGTTCGGAAGATGGGGGATATCACATTGGGAAATCCATAAGTTACGATGTGTTTACTTTGACGCATATATTGCGGGGAACCCAAATGCTATTTTACGCAATGGGTTAAGAAATTATTTTGACTCAATATATCCGAATATTGGACTTCGTGATTTAGAAAAAGCGGCTAACATGCAACATAAAGAAGCATGTTATGCTTACGGATTAGTAATGTTCGCTTCTCACCAAAGTGAGAACAAGAACATCGGGCTACAACTATTAAACAAAACGTTCCCACAAGTGACGGAGTCGGTAATTGGGGTAAGAAATGAGGTTTTTAGATTGTTACGGGACTGTTGGACATTACGTAACCCTCGTCCCTTTGACGACGTTACAACACGCTGTCTTATCAACGGCCATAACGGTTCTGTTCCACAAGACCAAGGATGGGAAGTAGTCCTAGTAAAACCAGAATGCATGACTTGTTTCTGGACGTATGAATTACGTGTCTTTATTGCCTTTGCTGAACGACTTGTGTACTAGCTAGAATTATCTTCACAACCATCTTGTATTAAATTTATTGTGTGCTATATTTCATGCTATATGTAAAATAAGCGGTATTGTAAGTTTGTAAAATATTGTGTAAAAGTTTGAACGCGAAATATTATTATAATCAGTTTTTCATATAGAATTGTAGTAGTTGAATTGTATATTAGCTACTAAGTATGAACTTAACGGGTAGGTACTACCCGAATTTAAACTTATAAAACGCTAATATGAAGAAAAAAGCTTTTATAAATGAGTTCATATTATGCTACGAAATACTATTAACTACTCTTAATATTCTGTATGATTAACTTGTTCCATTTAACTATTTTGAAGGAAATGGCACCGACTACTCGACACACCGTGAATATGAATGAAGAGGAATTCCGTACTTTTCTAGCTTCAAACATAGCCGCAGTACAGGCTGCGCTACATACCAACAATAACCTTGGATCTAGCAGTACAGGAAATCGTGTAGGATGCACCTACAAAGAATTCACTGCCTGCAAACCTTTGGAATTTGATGGAACCGAAGGACCGATCGGATTGAAACGGTGGACCGAGAAGGTCGAATCGGTGTTTGCCATAAGTAAGTGTACTGAAGAGGACAAAGTAAAGTACGCTACGCATACCTTCACAGGTTCTGCGTTAACATGGTGGAATACCTATCTAGAGCAAGTGGGACAAGACGATGCGTACGCACTACCGTGGTCAGCATTCAAGCACTTGATGAACGAGAAGTACCATCCCAGAACCGAGGTCAATAAGCTCAAGACAGAACTTAGAGGGTTACGAACCCAAGGATTTGATATTACCACGTACGAAAGACGATTCACAGAATTGTGCCTATTGTGTCCGGGAGCATTCGAAGATGAGGAAGAGAAGATCGACGCGTTTGTGAAAGGATTACCGGAAAGAATCCAAGAAGATATAAGTTCACACGAGCCCGCCTCCATACAACAGGCATGTAGAATGGCTCACAAACTAGTGAACCAGATTGAAGAAAGAATTAAAGAACAGACTGCTGAAGAGGCCAATGTGAAGCAAGTCAAAAGAAAGTGGGAGGAAAACGGTGATAAGAATCACCAATACAACAACAACAGCAATTACAACAATAATCGCAACAATTATCCCAACAATCGCAACATCAATCGCAACTACAACAAACGGCCCAACAACAACAACAACAACAACAACAACAACAACAGCAACTACAACAATCATCCCAACAACAATAATAACCGCAACAACAACAACAATCAGAAGCAGCTATGCCAAAGGTGTGAAAAGTATCACTCGGGGTTCTGCACCAAATTTTGCAACAAGTGTAAAAGAAATGGTCATAGCGCGGCGAAGTGTGAAGTCTACGGACCAGGGGTTAATAGAACGAAAGGAACAAATGGTGTCAGAACGAGTAATGGCGGAGCAAGTAGTGTCGGAGCAAGTTATGCCAATGTAGTTTGTTATAAATGTGAAAAACCGGGCCACATTATTAGAAATTGCCCGAACCAGGAGAACACGAATGGACAAGGCCGTGGAAGAGTTTTCAATATTAATGCGGCAGAGGCACAGGAAGACCCGGAGCTTGTTACGGGTACGTTTCTTATTGACAATAAATCTGCTTACGTTTTATTTGATTCGAGTGCGGATAGAAGCTATATGAGTAGAGATTTTTGTGCTAAATTAAGTTGTCCATTGACGCCTTTGGATAGTAAATTTTTACTCGAATTAGCAAATGGTAAATTAATTTCAGCAGATAATATATGTCGGAATCGAGAAATTAAACCGGTTAGCGAAACATTTAAGATTGATTTGATACCAGTAGAGTTAGGGAGTTTTGATGTGATAATCGGTATGGACTGGTTGAAAGAAGTGAAAGCGGAGATCGTTTGTTACAAAAATGCAATTCGCATTATACGAGAAAAAGGAAAACCCTTAATGGTGTACGGAGAAAAGGGCAACACGAAGCTACATCTTATTAGTAATTTGAAGGCACAAAAACTAATAAGAAAAGGTTGCTATGCTGTTCTAGCACACGTCGAGAAAGTACAAACTGAAGAAAAGAGCATCAATGATGTTCCCGTCGCAAAAGAATTTCCTGATGTATTTCCGAAAGACTTACCGGGATTACCCCCACATCAATCCGTTGAATTTCAAATAGATCTTGTACCAGGAGCTGCACCAATAGCTCGTGCTCCTTACAGACTCGCACCCAGCGAGATGAAAGAACTACAAAGCCAATTACAAGAACTTTTAGAGCGTGGTTTCATTCGACCAAGCACATCACCGTGGGGAGCTCCTGTTTTGTTTGTCAAGAAGAAAGATGGTACATTCAGGTTGTGTATCGACTACCGAGAGTTGAACAAACTTACCATCAAGAACCGCTACCCACTACCGAGAATCGATGACTTATTTGATCAACTACAAGGCTCGTCTGTTTATTCAAAGATTGACTTACGTTCCGGGTATCATCAAATGCGGGTGAAAGAAGATGATATTCCAAAGACTGCTTTCAGAACACGTTACGGTCATTAGTTTATGGTCATGCCGTTTGGTTTAACTAATGCACCAGCTGTGTTCATGGACCTTATGAACCGAGTGTGTGGACCATACCTTGACAAGTTTGTCATTGTTTTCATTGATGACATACTTATTTACTCAAAGAATGACCAAGAACACGGTGAACATTTGAGAAAGGTGTTAGAAGTATTGAGGAAGGAAGAATTGTACGCTAAGTTTTCAAAGTGTGCATTTTGGTTGGAAGAAGTTCAATTCCTCGGTCACATAGTGAACAAAGAAGGTATTAAGGTGGATCCGGCAAAGATAGAAACTGTTGAAAAGTGGGAAACCCCAAAAACTCCGAAACACATACGCCAGTTTTTAGGACTAGCTGGTTACTACAGAAGGTTCATCCAAGACTTTTCCAGAATAGCAAAACCCTTGACTGCATTAACGCATAAAGGGAAGAAATTTGAATGGAATGATGAACAAGAGAAAGCGTTTCAGTTATTGAAGAAAAAGCTAACTACGGTACCTATATTGTCATTGCCTGAAGGGAATGATGATTTTGTGATTTATTGTGATGCATCAAAGCAAGGTCTCGGTTGTGTATTAATGAAACGAACGAAGGTGATTGCTTATGCGTCTAGACAATTGAAGATTCACGAACAAAATTATACGACGCATGATTTGGAATTAGGCGCGGTTGTTTTTGTATTAAAGACTTGGAGGCACTAATTATATGGGGTCAAAAGTATTATATATACCGACCACAAAAGTCTTCAACACATATTTAATCAGAAACAACTGAATATGAGGCAGCGTAGGTGGATTGAATTATTGAATGATTACGACTTTGAGATTCGTTACCACCCGGGGAAGGCAAATGTGGTAGCCGATGCCTTGAGCAGGAAGGACAGAGAACCCATTCGAGTAAAATCTATGAATATAATGATTCATAATAACATTACTACTCAAATAAAGGAGGCGCAACAAGGAGTTTTAAAAGAAGGAAATTTAAAGGATGAAATACCCAAAGGATCGGAGAAGCATCTTAATATTCGGGAAGACGGAACCCGGTATAGGGCTGAAAGGATTTGGGTACCAAAATTTGGAGATATGAGAGAAATGGTACTTAGAGAAGCTCATAAAACCAGATACTCAATACATCCTGGAACGGGGAAGATGTACAAGGATCTCAAGAAACATTTTTGGTGGACGGGTATGAAAGCCGATGTTGCTAAATACGTAGGAGAATGTTTGACGTGTTCTAAGGTCAAAGCTAAGCATCAGAAACCATCAGGTCTACTTCAACAACCCGAAATCCCGGAATGGAAATGGGAAAACATTACCATGGATTTCATCACTAAATTGCCAAGGACTGCAAGTGGTTTTGATACTATTTGGGTAATAGTTGATCGTCTCACCAAATCAGCACACTTCCTGCCAATAAGAGAAGATGACAAGATGGAGAAGTTAGCACGACTGTATTTGAAGGAAGTCGTCTCCAGACATGGAATACCAATCTCTATTATCTCTGATAAGGATGGCAGATTTATTTCAAGATTCTGGCAGACATTACAGCAAGCATTAGGAACTCGTCTAGACATGAGTACTGCCTATCATCCACAAACTGATGGGCAGAGCGAAAGGACGATACAAACGCTTGAAGACATGCTACGAGCATGTGTTATTGATTTCGGAACCAGTTGGGATCGACATCTACCGTTAGCAGAATTTTCCTACAACAACAGCTACCATTCAAGCATTGAGATGGCGCCGTTTGAAGCACTTTATGGTAGAAAGTGTAGGTCTCCGATTTGTTGGAGTGAAGTGGGGGATAGACAGATTACGGGTCCGGAGATTATACAAGAAACTACCGAGAAGATCATCCAAATTCAACAACGGTTGAAAACCACCCAAAGTCGACAAAAGAGCTACGCTGACATTAAAAGAAAAGATATAGAATTTGAAATTGGAGAGATGGTCATGCTTAAAGTTGCACCTTGGAAAGGCGTTGTTCGATTTGGTAAACGAGGGAAATTAAATCCAAGGTATATTGGACCATTCAAGATTATTGATCGTGTCGGACCAGTAGCTTACCGACTAGAGTTACCTCAACAACTCGCGGCTGTACATAACACTTTCCACGTCTCGAATTTGAAGAAATGTTTTGCTAAAGAAGATCTCACTATTCCGTTAGATGAAATCCAAATCAACGAAAAACTTCAATTCATCGAAGAACCCGTCGAAATAATGGATCGTGAGGTTAAAAGACTTAAGCAAAACAAGATACCAATTGTTAAGGTTCGATGGAATGCTCGTAGAGGACCCGAGTTCACCTGGGAGCGTGAAGATCAGATGAAGAAGAAATACCCGCATCTATTTCCAGAAGATTCGTCAACACCTTCAACAGCTTAAAATTTCAGGACGAAATTTATTTAACGGGTAGGTACTGTAGTGACCCGAACTTTTCCATGTTTATATATATTAATTGAGATTGATATTTACATGATTAAATGTTTCCAACATGTTAAGCAATCAAACTTGTTAAGACTTGATTAATTGAAATATGTTTCATATAGACAATTGACCACCCAAGTTGACCGGTGATTCACGAACGTTAAAACTTGTAAAAACTATATGATGACATATATATGGATATATATATAGTTAACATGATACTATGATAAGTAAACATATCATTAAGTATATTAACAATGAACTACATATGTAAAAACAAGACTACTAACTTAATGATTTTTAAACGAGACATATATGTAACGATTATCGTTGTAAAGACAATTAATGTATATATTTCATATTAAGAGATATTCATACATGATAATATCATGATAATATAATAATTTAAAATCTCATTTGATATTATAAACATTGGGTTAACAACATTTAACAAGATCGTTAACCTAAAGGTTTCAAAACAACACTTACATGTAACGACTAACGATGACTTAACGACTCAGTTAAAATGTATATACATGTAGTTTTTTAATATGTATTTATTCACTTTTGAAAGACTTCAATACACTTATCAAAATACTTCTACTTAACAAAAATGCTTACAATTACATCCTCGTTCAGTTTCATCAACAATTCTACTCGTATGCACCCGTATTCGTACTCGTACAATACACAGCTTTTAGATGTATGTACTATTGGTATATTGTAACAACCCGTCCTTATCCACCTGGATGAAATCATCAACATCTGGTTCCATTGCGATGATCGACTCCAAGTAATGTCCTTAAAATGAGCAAATGCACAGCGGAAGACTTAATTCGTACCTGAGAATAAACATGCTTAAAAGTGTCAACCAAAAGGTTGGTGAGTTCATAGGTTTATCATAACAATCATTTCCATTATTTTAATAGACCACAAGATTTCATATTTATAAACATAATACACTCGCAAGTGTATGAAAAAGTCGTTGAGCACTTGGTAACCATACTTAACATTTAAATCACAGCAGCATATTCTTAAATAAACCCTACACCGTACCAAGTGTAGTAACGAAACGAAGTACTGTGCAACCATTTAAAACTGGTCGTCCAGCCCGGTTGGGGTTGTCAGGCCCGATAGATATATCAACAGGATTCGCGTTTACGCTCCTCACGTAAATATTAGCTACCAAGTATAAAGAAATATGCCATGGTACAACTCAACGTAGAATGTATTTTAAGTACTTGTGTCTATTTCGTAAAACATTTGTAAAAGCAGCGCATGTATTCTCAGTTCCAAAAATATATATTGCAAAAGCAATTAAAAAGGAAGCAAATGAAACTCACCATACTGTATTTTGTAGTAAAAATACATATGACGTCATTTAACAAGTATAGGGTTGGCCTCGGATTCACGAACCTATATCAGGTATATATATTAATACATATAATCTTAATCAAACAAATTTATGTATTATTAGTGATGTGATTGTTAGTTTATTAAGTTATATGTTTCATTATTAACTTAATTAAATATATTTATTTTTATATACTTTAAATAGATAGTTAATATTTATTACAAAAATATTAATATAGTTATGTTTTATGTCATTAATATTTTTATAACGAAAATCTTTATTTGATATGTTAGTAATACTAATAATAATAATAATAAAAAAAATAATGATAATTCTAATAATAATAATAACAGTTTTAATGATAAGAATGATAATTTTACTAGTCATGATAATAATAATACTTATTTTCCTAATTGATAATGATAATAATATTAATGTTAATAATGTTACTTATATAATAATAATAATAATAATAATAATAATAATAATAATAATAATAATAATAATAATAATAATAATAATAATAATAATAATAATAATAATAATAATAATAATAATAATAATAATAATAATAATTATAATAATGAGTAATAAGTAAACTACCTCAAAGAAGTTGTCTTAAAAAAATGCCCAAGTCCGGGCTTAAACCCGCGACGTCCCGCTAAACCGATATCTACCTAAACAAACCATCCCTCCATCCATACTTTTCTGCTTTTATTTGGTTTAAACATTATAAACCCGCTTAACCAGTATTTCCTTCTTTTCTTCTTAAAATCATCATTATCGTACATATACTAAACGAGTACCATCATATAAATGAATCGCCTTCGACATTATCATTACTCGCTTAATATTATTTTCGTTTTCTTTCATAATTATCATGATTAAATCATCATAATTTAAGAAGGGTGTTTTGGTTTTTGTGGAACTCGACATAAACAAAAGGGTGGGGTACTCGGTTTTCATCCAAAAAAAAACATAACCGAAGTTGTAATCCATAAATCATGATCTTTATATATGTTATATAAGCATAAATCAACAAGTGGGGGTTATATCTTAGAAACTTTCGGCCAAAAAGAGGAAAAGGAAAACGAATCTTGTAGCATTTATATTTTTCCATAACCCCACCATCTACCCACTCCACTCATTTTGTCTATTTTAATGGCTCATGTGTTTGGCTTTCGGTCCAAGGGAAAAGAAACACACCACATAATTCCAATCTTCACCCATCATTTATCATTATTATTTGTATCATATCATTATAAATATTTTGCTGTATTCATTCTTACCATTTGAATAATAGTAGCAACAATACAATAATGGTGATGAATATGTTGTGAAAACAGAATAAAATATGCAGCGACTGGATAGGTTCAAGGGTTTTGGTTTGTGTTTGGAAATAATGATATGTTGGTGGTTCGGCTAGAAGCAAAGACAGAAGCTGTTAACTGCAGCCTTTATTGGTGGTTCAAGGTGACTGCGGGTTCGGTTAATAAAGACGGTGATGGTTTGATGATTTCAAGAATAAGAACAAAAAGAGAGAGGATTCAAGGTGATGGATGATGATTGATTAGAGTGGTTGTGATTTATGTTCTCGGTTGCAGCAGCATGTGAATCAAAATATAAGTTTAAAGTGGTGAGGATTTCGGTTAATATGACAGAAAACGTTTTCATGTGATGGTGGTAACGTGGGTAATCAAAAGTATTAGTTCTTGGTGATCAAGTTTAAGTGTGGTTATGATCTTTGGCCGATGGAAAACGTATATATAAATGTATGAAATGGATGGTTGTTGTTCTCGGTTTTAAAAGTGGTTAATGGTTATGTTTGGACAAAGGTGGTGGTTCATGTTTTGGTCTCGGCAATCAAACAGCAAACAGAACCATTAAGCTGAATTAATTTGCATGTTGGTTTCGTGTTCGTGACAGATAGAATGAGACAAGGAATGGGTTTCAAGGTGATGGTGTGGTTTCGGACTGATTAGAAACAGGGATCATGCGAGTAAAGGGGTGGTTTACGAGGGTTATAGAACAAAGGTTATAATATGGTTCATGGTTAAGATTGTAAGGGGTATTGTTTATGGGTTATATCCGAAGCAACTAAAATAATCACCATGGTTTGAATGATGTGGTGATGGAGTTGTTGATCGATTAAACATAAACGAACACAAGGTGGTTCTCGTTTGAAAGTGGATGTGGGTTATAACCGAACAAGGATAGATTTGCAAGATTGAATAAATGGGTTTGTATTGGTGGTAGTCGGTGGTGTATAGTGGCAAACGGTTGTGATAATGTCGATATGGGTGATCAAGGTTGATGGAGATTGGTGTTTATAGGTGGTGAAGTATCAATGGTGGTGAAGGGATTAAACAAACAAAAAAAATAATAATAGAGTGATAGATATGTGTTTTTCATATAAGTGTATATGTATATATATATACTATAATATTTAGATAGCACTAATAATAGATAGAATGGAATGGAATCGTACAAAGTAAAATCCAAATAATAAACTAACAAACACAGTAATATTTTTAGATCCATATATTGGTGAAAGCAATTGGTTGTGTAATTGATTCAATCAACCACAGTTGAGGACGATAATAATATTAATAATATATTAATAATTAATATTAATAATTAATATTAATAATTATAATTAAAAAGAAACGTGTTCCAACAACGGGAGTCTCAGTTTATTAATATATACCGACAGTCTTCACGGAGTACTAAATTGTGCTCCGTTGATAATGGATAAAAGTACACAGAAAAATCCCCAATTTACATTAAACATCTTTATTTATTCTAATCATTATGGTATAGAATTGATTATAAAAATTAAATTATTTTCTAGCTCTTAACCCCAAGTAAAACATACAAAGTGTAAAAATTTAAATAAATAACTCCTAAATATACTTTATTTATATAATAAGATATGTTTTAAATAATATTTATCATAGTATCATATTTTTATTTTATTTTACATAATTATTTTCAATAACAACAACATATAATATTTAAAGTTATATTTCGAAATATTATATTTATATATACTTATATATCTATTTACAATTATCTGTTCGTGAATCCTCGGAATTGGTCGAAGGGTAATTGCATATATGAAACAGTTCAAAATTTTTGAGACTCAACTTTACAAACTTTGCTTATCGTATCGAAATTACACTATCGTATCGAGAGTTTGGTTTAAAATTAGTCGAAATTTTCCGGGTCGTGACAGTACCCACCCGTTAAAGAAATTTCGTCCCCGAAATTTGAGTGAGGTTGTCATGGCTAACAATAAAAATGTTTTTATGCCGAATATGAATTGATAGAATAGAATTTTATTACCCTTGAGTATTAAGGATAAATTAATTTGATTATTCGAAGAGTACGAATGAAGCTATCACAAAAGAGTGAGATGAGTAAATAGTGTTTCGTCAAATCTTTTGACGTAGGTAGGTTTGATTTCCGGAATTCAAGGAATTTTAAGAAAAATCTTCTAATTAGAAAGAAAATGTAATCGCACGATTTATTAGCAAGCTGTTGGAATTTACGGAAGAACAGAAATATCAAGGAAATATTTCCGTGATATGCTTAGAAATTAAGTAGAATGAAAGAGTCGTGTAACATGGCACATGATGAGGGTAAGATCTGTGAACCATCATCACATTCCATTAGAAATTTAGCATGACTTACTGTAATATAACCACGTTGGCCCGGCGTCATTATATTATACTAACTCATGCTTCAATTCCCTACCCTTCTCCAAAAATCATCCATAAATTAACTTGAATTTTAAAGAATATAGAAACTAAAACAGTTTCTTTTAGGATGTAACACAGATAGCACGAAGACATAGATAATTTCGGACAAGAATATTTATGAATATATCTTCAGAAATATCGAAGATATTTATGACGATATTTTTGGAATTTTCTAAGTTCGAAGGTTGATGGAAAAGATTTTCCGCAAGATTTTAACATGAGTAAGGAGCAAGATATTCGTTGAAAGTTTTATCGGATCAAGAAAATATACGTTATATATAGATATATAACTGTTGACGTAAGAACGTTGCGAAATTCGAGAATTAATGATTAATGCTTCCCGGTATTTAGTATGGCAACTATCGCTATAAGATGTCGATGAGCACATGATAAGATTTCAATATAGTGATTTGTCGGAGAGATTTACGTCAAGGAGCAACGAGGTTGCTGCTACGTCTGCTGGCAATATGATGGAATATAAAAGGTTCTCCGGTAGTGATGATGAAGGGCAACTTATATATCAAAGTTATAATATGATTTGTTCGAATGAAAAGTCGAAGTTGATATGTTGGAGCTGTGACAAAATTGGCTACTTTGGAAAGGGATTGCAAAATTATTTTCGGTAATAACAACGCTAAAGAAGCTAGCACAAATACGAGTTAATCATTTACTCAGGTTCCGAGTGTTATCCGGTGCATAACTATACGCATAATCTTTTCTTCCGTAGATGAAGTGCGGTTGGTTCATCCTCTCAATTGAGATGTTTTCAAGAATCATGGAAGGTTTGAACGCAAATTGTAATCGTCAAGAGACATATGAGGTTTAAGATGAAAATCAAGTGGCAAACTTGAAGAATTGTTTAGTTTCATATGTTATAATCAATAATTTAATTCGTTTTAATTGTCCAAAGTTAGCAGTCCAATAGTCCAATTGTCCAATCGTCCAATATATTCATATATAAATTAATATATAATCTTCGAATTAGTTAATACGTATCGTGACCCGTGTACCGGTCTCAGTGTCGATCACAACTCAAACCATATATATATTTTGGAATCAACTCCAACCCTGTATAGCCAACTCCCACATTCACATATAGAGTGTCCATGGTTGTTCCGAAATATATATATAGATGGGTCGATATGATAAGTCGAAACTTTGCATATGTGTCCCGTTAAATATATATCATGACCCATTATACAACGTGTTGTCTCAGAATTAATCCGACGTATTGTTGTACATGTGTCCTGACGGTATGTAAAGTGCAGAATTTAAATAACAATAATTAAAATTGCAAGAATGTAAATTGCGATAAATTAAATGTTAGCCAGGAACAGTTAGCGTGGAATCTTAACAAAATTTCAATTAGTTATTTCGTTTGTTTCTAACAAATTTTATTTTGTCCAATGTTTTCTTCATTATGCCACTTGTTGGATTCTGAGAAGTCAAAATCCAAATATGAAATTGAATTTGAATGAAAATAGTTGTTCTTTAGTGAACGGATACGTATATGTGCGGACTTGAGCAGTATTGTTAATGACTGCTGTTTTAGAACTGAAGAGTGTACAGTGTAACTTATTAATGTGCAATCTAAATATTTCTCGGGTATTACCCACCCGTTAAAATATTTTCACCATTAATAGTTTGTATAAAAGAATTTTTTAATTACAATCTTTATGAAAATATATACTTGCATATATATTTTCTTCAGATGTAATCATGGATTTAACGAGTCAATAAGATATTAAACTCATTTGATTTATCGTTAGTACTAGATTACATGATCTCTAAAACATTAGAGATTACATAATCGTCATGTCGAACGAAGATAAATGAGGTAGAACGATACATAGATCGAAGATAATCGATGTAGAACGATATGTAGAACGGAGATCATACTTGAAGTACAGATGGTGATATTGAGGTGTGTGATGTTGAGGCTTGTGTTATTGGTGATACTGGTGCCGTTGTTGGTGGTACTATTGGTGTCGATGATGGAGCTGGTGCTTGTAAACTTTGCACCATATTCTCCAAAGCTACAACTCGTGCGCGAAGTTCGTTGACTTCTTACTCCAGGATGATTGTCGGTAGGAACGAGCGAGTGAATAAGGTTTAGAATTGTGAATAGAATATAATCGTGGCAAGATATTCGGGAACTGAAGGTGAAAATGGTGTTTCGAACAGGTTCGCCGGTAAGTGTTTCGGGTTCTTCGCCGAGGGTGCAGGTTGGTGGATGGAAGGGATCTTCGATGTGAAATGATTTTCGGATATCGGATGATATTCTAATTACATAGAATACCTATATTTAGTATAGAAGATCCCGTAAATTACGGAGGAATTTAAGGAAACGTGTCAGATAAAGTCTACAGTAACGGATACGCTAAGATATGAATTTATCTGTACACTATCTATCACATAAGTGCAGGAAGTCGTGTCTAGACTTAGAAATGATTAGCAGGTAATTTTCCACTACGAATGATATACAATACTTATAATATGCAGCTAAGGTCAAAGTCCAGACTCGCTAATGTATCCTAACAACTATCAGTTAGACACACTAATGCAAGACCTGGTTCGCTAAGACCAACGCTCTGATACCACATGTAACAACCCGTCCTTATCCACCTGGACGAAATCATCAACATCTGGTTCCATTGCGATGATCGACTCCAAGTAATGTCCTTAAAATGAGCAAATGCACAGCGGAAGACTTAATTCGTACCTGAGAATAAACATGCTTAAAAGTGTCAACCAAAAGGTTGGTGAGTTCATAGGTTTATCATAACAATCATTTCCATTATTTTAATAGACCACAAGATTTCATATTTATAAACATAATACACTCGCAAGTGTATGAAAAAGTCGTTGAGCACTTGGTAACCATACTTAACATTTAAATCACAGCAGCATATTCTTAAATAAACCCTACACCGTACCAAGTGTAGTAACAAAACGAAGTACTGTGCAACCATTTAAAACTGGTCGTCCAGCCCGGTTGGGGTTGTCAGGCCCGATAGATCTATCAACAGGATTCGCGTTTACGCTCCTCACGTAAATATTAGCTACCAAGTATAAAGAAATATGCTATGATACAACTCAACGTAGAATGTATTTTAAGTACTTGTGTCTATTTCGTAAAACATTTGTAAAAGCAGCGCATGTATTCTCAGTTCCAAAAATATATATTGCAAAAGCAATTAAAAAGGAAGCAAATGAAACTCACCATACTGTATTTTGTAGTAAAAATACATATGACGTCATTTAACAAGTATAGGGTTGGCCTCGGATTCACGAACCTATATCAGGTATATATATTAATACATATAATCTTAATCAAACAAATTTATGTATTATTAGTGATGTGATTGTTAGTTTATTAAGTTATATGTTTCATTATTAACTTAATTAAATATATTTATTTTTATATACTTTAAATAGATAGTTAATATTTATTACAAAAATATTAATATAGTTATGTTTTATGTCATTAATATTTTTATAACGAAAATCTTTATTTGATATGTTAGTAATACTAATAATAATAATAATAAAAAAATAATGATAATTCTAATAATAATAATAACAGTTTTAATGATAAGAATGATAATTTTACTAGTCATGATAATAATAATACTTATTTTCCTAATTGATAATGATAATAATATTAATGTTAATAATGTTACTTATATAATAATAATAATAATAATAATAATAATAATAATAATAATAATAATAATAATAATAATAATAATAATAATAATAATAATAATAATAATAATAATGAGTAATAAGTAAACTACCTCAAAGAAGTTGTCTTAAAAAAATGCCCAAGTCCGGGCTTAAACCCGCGACGTCCCGCTAAACCGATATCTACCTAAACAAACCATCCCTCCATCCATACTTTTCTGCTTTTATTTGGTTTAAACATTATAAACCCGCTTAACCAGTATTTCCTTCTTTTCTTCTTAAAATCATCATTATCGTACATATACTAAACGAGTACCATCATATAAATGAATCGCCTTCGACATTATCATTACTCGCTTAATATTATTTTCGTTTTCTTTCATAATTATCATGATTAAATCATCATAATTTAAGAAGGGTGTTTTGGTTTTTGTGGAACTCGACATAAACAAAAGGGTGGGGTACTCGGTTTTCATCAAAAAAAAACATAACCGAAGTTGTAATCCATAAATTATGATCTTTATATATGTTATATAAGCATAAATCAACAAGTGGGGGTTATATCTTAGAAACTTTCGGCCAAAAAGAGGAAAAGGAAAACGAATCTTGTAGCATTTATATTTTTCCATAACCCCACCATCTACCCACTCCACTCATTTTGTCTATTTTAATGGCTCATGTGTTTGGCTTTCGGTCCAAGGGAAAAGAAACACACCACATAATTCCAATCTTCACCCATCATTTATCATTATTATTTGTATCATATCATTATAAATATTTTGCTGTATTCATTCTTACCATTTGAATAATAGTAGCAACAATACAATAATGGTGATGAATATGTTGTGAAAACAGAATAAAATATGCAGCGACTGGATAGGTTCAAGGGTTTTGGTTTGTGTTTGGAAATAATGATATGTTGGTGGTTCGGCTAGAAGCAAAGACAGAAGCTGTTAACTGCAGCCTTTATTGGTGGTTCAAGGTGACTGCGGGTTCGGTTAATAAAGACGGTGATGGTTTGATGATTTCAAGAATAAGAACAAAAAGAGAGAGGATTCAAGGTGATGGATGATGATTGATTAGAGTGGTTGTGATTTATGTTCTCTGTTGCAGCAGCATGTGAATCAAAATATAAGTTTAAAGTGGTGAGGATTTCGGTTAATATGACAGAAAACGTTTTCATGTGATGGTGGTAACATGGGTAATCAAAAGTATTAGTTCTTGGTGATCAAGTTTAAGTGTGGTTATGATCTTTGGCCGATGGAAAACGTATATATAAATGTATGAAATGGATGGTTGTTGTTCTCGGTTTTAAAAGTGGTTAATGGTTATGTTTGGACAAAGGTGGTGGTTCATGTTTTGGTCTCGGCAATCAAACAGCAAACAGAACCATTAAGCTGAATTAATTTGCATGTTGGTTTCGTGTTCGTGACAGATAGAATGAGACAAGGAATGGGTTTCAAGGTGATGGTGTGGTTTCGGACTGATTAGAAACAGGGATCATGCGAGTAAAGGGGTGGTTTACGAGGGTTATAGAACAAAGGTTATAATATGGTTCATGGTTAAGATTGCAAGGGGTATTGTTTATGGGTTATATCCGAAGCAACTAAAATAATCACCATGGTTTGAATGATGTGGTGATGGAGTTGTTGATCGATTAAACATAAACGAACACAAGGTGGTTCTCGTTTGAAAGTGGATGTGGGTTATAACCGAACAAGGATAGATTTGCAAGATTGAATAAATGGGTTTGTATTGGTGGTAGTCGGTGGTGTATAGTGGCAAACGGTTGTGATAATGTCGATATGGGTGATCAAGGTTGATGGAGATTGGTGTTTATAGGTGGTGAAGTATCAATGGTGGTGAAGGGATTAAACAAACAAAAAAAATAAAAATAATAGAGTGATAGATATGTGTTTTTCATATAAGTGTATATGTATATATATATACTATAATATTTAGATAGCACTAATAATAGATAGAATGGAATGGAATCGTACAAAGTAAAATCCAAATAATAAACTAACAAACACAGTAATATTTTTAGATTCATATATTGGTGAAAGCAATTGGTTGTGTAATTGATTCAATCAACCACAGTTGAGGACGATAATAATATTAATAATATATTAATAATTAATATTAATAATTAATATTAATAATTATAATTAAAAAGAAACGTGTTCCAACAACAGGAGTCTCAGTTTATTAATGTATACCGACAGTCTTCACGGAGTACTAAATTGTGCTCCGTTGATAATGGATAAAAGTACACAGAAAAATCCCCAATTTACATTAAACATCTTTATTTATTCTAATCATTATGGTATAGAATTGATTATAAAAATTAAATTATTTTCTAGCTCTTAAGCCCAAGTAAAACATACAAAGTGTAAAAATTTAAATAAATAACTCCTAAATATACTTTATTTATATAATAAGATATGTTTTAAATAATATTTATCATAGTATCATATTTTTATTTTATTTTACATAATTATTTTCAATAACAACAACATATAATATTTAAAGTTATATTTCGAAATATTATATTTATATATACTTATATATCTATTTACAATTATCTGTTCGTGAATCCTCGGAATTGGTCGAAGGGTAATTGCATATATGAAACAGTTCAAAATTTTTGAGACTCAACTTTACAAACTTTGCTTATCGTATCGAAATTACACTATCGTATCGAGAGTTTGGTTTAAAATTAGTCGAAATTTTCCGGGTCGTGACATATATAC
Organism: Rutidosis leptorrhynchoides; assembly: GCF_046630445.1. NCBI lineage: Eukaryota > Viridiplantae > Streptophyta > Magnoliopsida > Asterales > Asteraceae > Rutidosis > Rutidosis leptorrhynchoides. Next base: position 480,846,836 of record NC_092333.1, read on the forward strand.
ACTCCAATGATCAGCTCTTAGCAGCCCATGTGAGTCACCTAACACATGTGGGAACCATCATTTGGCAACTAGCATGAAATATCTCATAAAATTACAAAAATATGAGTAATCATTCATGACTTATTTACATGAAAACAAAATTACATATCCTTTATATCTAATCCATACACCAACGACCAAAAACACCTACAAACACTTTCATTCTTCAATTTTCTTCATCTAATTGATCTCTCTCAAGTTCTATCTTCAAGTTCTAAGTATTCTTCATAAATTCCAAAAGTTCTAGTTTCATAAAATCAAGAATACTTTCAAGTTTGCTAGCTCACTTCCAATCTTGTAAGGTGATCATCCAACCTCAAGAAATCTTTGTTTCTTATAGTAGGTTATCATTCTAATACAAGGTAATAATCATATTCAAACTTTGGTTCAATTTCTATAACTATAACAATCTTATTTCAAGTGATGATCTTACTTGAACTTGTTTTCGTGTCATGATTTTGCTTCAAGAACTTCGAGCCATCCAAGGATCCATTGAAGCTAGATCCATTTTTCTATTTTCCAGTAGGTTTATCCAAGGAACTTAAGGTAGTAATGATGTTCATAACATCATTCGATTCATACATATAAAGCTATCTTATTCGAAGGTTTAAACTTGTAATCACTAGAACATAGTTTAGTTAATTCTAAACTTGTTCGCAAACAAAAGTTAATCCTTCTAACTTCACTTTTAAAATCAACTAAACACATGTTCTATATCTATATGATATGCTAACTTAATGATTTAAAACCTGAAAACACGAAAAACACCGTAAAACCGGATTTACGCCGTCGTAGTAACACCGCGGGCTGTTTTGGATTAGTTAATTAAAAACTATGATAAACTTTGATTTAAAAGTTGTTATTCTGAGAAAATGATTTTTATTATGAACATGAAACTATATCCAAAAATTATGGTTAAACTCAAAGTGGAAGTATGTTTTCTAAAATGGTCATCTAGACGTCGTTCTTTCGACTGAAATGACTACCTTTACAAAAACGACTTGTAACTTATTTTTCCGACTATAAACCTATACTTTTTCTGTTTAGATTCATAAAATAGAGTTCAATATGAAACCATAGCAATTTGATTCACTCAAAACGGATTTAAAATGAAGAAGTTATGGGTAAAACAAGATTGGATAATTTTTCTCATTTTAGCTACGTGAAAATTGGTAACAAATCTATTCCAACCATAACTTAATCAACTTGTATTGTATATTATGTAATCTTGAGATACCATAGACACGTATACAATGTTTCGACCTATCATGTCGACACATCTATATATATTTCGGAACAACCATAGACACTCTATATGTGAATGTTGGAGTTAGCTATACAGGGTTGAGGTTGATTCCAAAATATATATAGTTTGAGTTGTGATCAATACTGAGATACGTATACACTGGGTCGTGGATTGATTCAAGATAATATTTATCGATTTATTTCTATACATCTAACTGTGGACAACTAGTTGTAGGTTACTAACGAGGACAGCTGACTTAATAAACTTAAAACATCAAAATATATTAAAAGTGTTGTAAATATATTTTGAACATACTTTGATATATATGTATATATTGTTATAGGTTCGTGAATCAACCAGTGGCCAAGTCTTACTTCCCGACGAAGTAAAAATCTGTGAAAGTGAGTTATAGTCCCACTTTTAAAATCTAATATTTTTGGGATGAGAATACATGCAGGTTTTATAAATGATTTACAAAATAGACACAAGTACGTGAAACTACATTCTATGGTTGAATTATCGAAATCGAATATGCCCCTTTTTATTAAGTCTGGTAATCTAAGAATTAGGGAACAGACACCCTAATTGACGCGAATCCTAAAGATAGATCTATTGGGCCTAACAAACCCCATCCAAAGTACCGGATGCTTTAGTACTTCGAAATTTATATCATATCCGAAGGGTGTCCCGGAATGATGGGGATATTCTTATATATGCATCTTGTTAATGTCGGTTACCAGGTGTTCACCATATGAATGATTTTTATCTCTATGTATGGGATGTGTATTGAAATATGAAATCTTGTGGTCTATTGTTACGATTTGATATATATAGGTTAAACCTATAACTCACCAACATTTTTGTTGACGTTTAAAGCATGTTTATTCTCAGGTGAATATTAAGAGCTTCCGCTGTTGCATACTAAAATAAGGACAAGATTTGGAGTCCATGTTTGTATGATATTGTGTAAAAACTGCATTCAAGAAACTGATTTCGATGTAACATATTTGTATTGTAAACCATTATGTAATGGTCGTGTGTAAACAGGATATTTTAGATTATCATTATTTGATAATCTACGTAAAGCTTTTTAAACCTTTATTTATGAAATAAAGGTTATGGTTTGTTTTAAAAATGAATGCAGTCTTTGAAAAACGTCTCATATAGAGGTCAAAACCTCGCAACGAAATCAATTAATATGGAACGTTTTTAATCAATAAGAACGGGACATTTCACACCAAAGCTCGATTTTTATAGGCATGTGGGCTGGAACTGGGGCTCATGCGATCGCATGGATTTATGCCTTCCAGGCCATGCGATCGCATGGCCAGCTGGGGAGGCTCATATTTGGTTGTTTTCTTCTGCCGACGGTTTTATAAATAATATAATATATTAAATAATTATAAGAATTATTTAAATATTATATTTATGTGCATAGTTAACTTGTAATTTTTAGTCCATTGCGTCGAGCGTTGAGAGTTGACTCTGGTCCCGGTTCCGGATTTTCGAACGTTCTTGCGTACAATTTAATATCTTGTACTTTGCGTTTTGAATCTTGTACTCTTGTAATTTCGAGACGTTTCTTATCAATAATTAGAACCTCTTGGATTGAATTTTGTACTTTTGAGCTTTTTGGTCGTTTGCGTCTTCAATTCGTCGAATCTGTCTTTTGTCTTCACCTTTTTTTATTTAAACGAATATCACTTGTAAATAGAACAATTGCAACTAAAAGCTTGTCTTTCTTGAGGAATAATGCTATGAAATATATGTTCGTTTTTAGCATTATCAAGATTATTTAATTCTGACCGTAAATCGGATGAGTGAACGGAGATGGTAGAGTAGAAACTTTGATCGAAAATGGTGTACGATTTACAAGCTAGAATTGTTTTACCAACAGCATCAACAGGACCGTAGCATCATCAACACAGTCAGTGCCGTCAGTATCGTCAGAATCAATAGCACCTGTAACATCACAAACTCTGTCAGTTCAAGAATCATTTTGGACATCATTACGAATCAACAACAAATATATTGTATCAACGAGTTATGAAGTATTAACTCATTTCCAATCGAAAGATTTATATGTATATTTTATATGTATAAATTTTTAAACCATAATAAATCTTCCCGTACTAAGCTATTATGTGTGAATCTTAACTACTCAGTTAATTCATATTACAAATATGCAATGATGTACATCCTTCGTCCGCAACTTAACCATCATTAATTTCAATCTCTGTCTCAATTCAATAAAAATCCAATTCATAATAAATCAAGTGTATTATTCTAATATATGTTTGATTTTACACTTTCATCATCGATGTACTTGAAACTTTTCAAATAACATCATTCGTACCTTGCGAAGTTCACAAGAATTTCACGAAAACCAACAAATAACAAAGTAATGATTCATAATTTCAATATTATTGAAGAAATACTTATGCAATTTATAAAGTTTTAGGGATTACTCAATTCTAGTTCCAACCATAAAACAAATGAGTTTAATTTAATATTAACTCATTAAATCTATATTACATCTAAAGAAAATATACACATATATTTTCATAAAGACTGTAATAAACTTCTTTTGTACAAAATATTAATTGTGAAATTTTTTTAACAGGTAGGTAATACCCAAGAGATATATAAATTCACAATTAATAGATTACATTTTTCGAAACTGATTCAGCAATCATCAACTATACTCCATACTTTCACAACAATATCTATTCTTTCATATAAATCAAAACAATCATACTCATTCAAATTCAATTACATATCCTGATTTTGAAATCGCATAATTCAATTCGAAATATAACCAGTATCATCACTCTTAGATTCCTATATCTTTCAAAGCTATACTTTGACTTCAAAACTGTGTTAGAACATCATATGTATTAACGATTACAATATGTGCTCAAACCCTTCGAAATTCCTGAAGACACTTCAACTAAGGAACAATCGAGATGATGATCCAACCACATGTTACCCACAGTTATACACCTGAAAAACTCTCAAAACCCAAGTCATAGTTTGACACGAATCCGTGTTAGACCCTTTGGCATTTACTAGCTAAAATAACTTTTCAATTCCGTTTCAAAATAGACAGTTTTGTCACAGCTCCAGCAAGTCAACTTCGACTTCTCAATCAAAACAGTCTTATTATAACCTCGATAGATACGTTGCCCTTTCGCCAACGTTACTGGGGAATCATTTATATTCACCACATTAGCAATAAACTTACAAACAACTACACTGATCTTTGACTTTCCAAAAAAAAAATCATTATAATTATCGAAACCCTATCATATACTCATTCGTACCTTATAACAAGAATTGCCATACCGATTATTGAGAATCAGCAATCAGTATTTTGAAACCTCACTGCATGTCTACATCAACAATTACATATACACACAACGTCTACCTCCAAGACTTACATTCTTTGAATGAGAAATTTCTGAAAAACACCCTAAACTGCGAACCAGTTCTCAAAATTTTGAAAAATGCTGATGAAGCAACAAAAACTGTAAATGACCTTAACAGTAAAAAGTTGGATGATAAAGGATAGTATATTGGCAAAGCTCAGAAAAAGAGAAGCTTTGGAATTGGAAAACGGATTGAGCAAAGTATGAAGGAGGCTGTGGACAAATCACAAAGGCTGAACCTGCCTTCAAAGAATCCAAATGATTCAGTACTTGCTGAAGTCATTAACGAATACCTTGCTCCTGACTCTAAACCCCTACGGACAATATCCTTCATCATCCTCTGATATTAGACATTCTAAGATATCATCGTATCTTTCATTATAAATATCATCCATACTTCAGAAGATATTTTTATAATTATTCTTATCTGAAATCATTTACCTCTTCGCGCTATCTGTATTATATCATAAAAGAAACTATTTTAGTTTCTAAATTCTGAAACATTCTAGTTTAAAATAGGAATATTCTTGAAGAAGTGTTGGGAGCTGAAGCATGAGTTAGTATAATATAATGACACTTGATCAACGTGATTACATTACAGTAATTCATGCTGAGTTTCTAAATGGAACATGATGATTCACAGATCATAACGTCATCATGTGCTATGTTACACGACTCTTGTATTCTCTTTGATCTCTAAATATCAAGAAAATATTTCTTGATGATTTGGCCTTTTCCGAGGTATTCTGGTAATTTGACAAGTCAAGATCGTGCCATTACAATTTCCTTCCTAGAACATTAACAATGTTCAATCCGAAATTTATATCTGCGAATTCTGGACCATTACAATCGGTGCTTAATCGCAAGAAGAAGAAATGAAAGGACAAAGCTCCAAACTAGAAATGGGAGTATAAATCATAGCAAATAGAAGAGAGCATTAACTGTGGATGACAATGATTATAGAAGAAGCAAGGACTTTAAAATATAAGGGAAGATATAAAACCCAACAACAACCCAGAAATCACAAACCGTATATATCAATGCATATAGCAATATAAAGACACGGGAGAACTAAAAACACTATAAAACCAAGAGTATAGTTGAAGTAAATAGATTCTTCCAGAGGCAGATGAAAAAGAAGAGCGATAGATATGAAAGTGAGGAGTATATCAAGAATCAGCACTGGATGAAGCATATTGACAAATACTTTAAAATATGAGTTGAGAAGGTGTGAGTTGTAAGAAAACAAATGAGGTGGATTTATAGTGAAATATCCGACAGAGAAATCAAAATGGATTATCGCATTAATTCGAAGAGGATCATAATTTCCGTAATCGCCAAATAATCAAATCCAATATAGATTACAAAGATTTTCTTTTCGGAGATCAATCATGATGACGTCAAAAGATACGACGAATCACTATTATCTTATTTCATTCATTTACGATAACTTCACTAACACGCTTCGAGTAATCAAATTATTTTATCCATTCTTCTTGAACATGATAAAACTCTATAATTGTTATAATAACATTCTCATTGTTAGTCATGACAACCTCTATCAAATTTCGGGGACGAAATTTCTTTAACGGGTAGGTACTGTGACGACCCGGAAATTTTCGACCAAATTTAAACTTTAATCTTTATATTATTCCGACACGATAAGCAAAGTTTGTTAAGTTTAATCTCAAGAATTTTAAACTGTGTTCATACATTCATTATAACCTCGACCAAATTCCGACGATTCACGAGGCGTTATATATAAATAGATATGTATATGTATATATATATATTATAACCTGAGAATATTAATAACGTATTAAACGTATAATACTTTACACGAACGTATTTGTTTCAATATGATTTTCGACGAAATTAAAAAAATATATTAAATGATTGAATTATCAGAAACCAAGTCTCTGTTGAGAGGTCCACTATGATTTGAGAAAATCTATTCCTCTTAACGATATTCAGAATAATTTGTAAAGCTATTTATAAATAAAAACAAAAAGTGTCATTTACGAAAGTTAGACAAAAGTTAGTGGAGAATTGGTTTCCATAATATTCTATTAATCTATTTTCAAACGTACAAAGACGTTTTCAGTTTAAAAAGAACTTTATTATTAAAATGTATATAACTTTTATAAATATCTAGAATCACTTTTGACAACTCATTACTTAACCAGTATAATAAATATAACGATATTTATATTTTATTTCATTAAATATATATAACGATTTAAATTAATATTATATATATTTATACGCGTATTATACATACATAGTTTTTATACTTTTACTATACTTTAACTTTACCTTTACTTTACTTTTACTTTACTTTAACTTGAATAATTTACTTTAATAATTCATACTTTAATAATTCACTTTAATAATTCATACTTTAATAATTCACTTTAATAATTCATAATTTAATAATTTACTTTAATAATTCATATTTTAATAATTCACTTTAATAATTCATACTTTAATAATTCACTTTAATAATTCATACTTTAATAATTCACTTTAATAATTCAAAAAATCTATTATAAATAGAATTCAGTAGGTTTCATTATTTCATAGAAACTTGAAAATATATTTTCCTAAACTCTCTCAATCAATTTATATATATAAATATATATATTTGCTCTGTATTATTTCAAGATATTATTAGTATACATAAAATATTACGACGGAGTGCTGTCCGAGTGATTTCAAAATAGTTTTTTTAAATGAGTCGAAGCTAAGGAAATTATGGGTTATAGCTATGGAGGTGATGGGTATGGTTCATGGGTATGCTCGTGAGGTCAATCTAGTGTTTATCATCTCCGTTGCGTCTACGTAGTTTTCTGCAATATTGAATCTCAATATTGATACGTTCGTGAATCCGAGGCCAACCTTGCACTTGTTGAATGACGTTATATGTATTTTTACTACGAAATACAGTATTGTGAGTTTCATTTGCTCCCTTTTATATATATTTTTGGGACTGAGAATACATGCGCTGTTTTTATAAATGTTTTAATAAATAGGCACAAGTACTAAAACTAATTCTACGTGGGTTTAAACCAGAAATATACCCTTAGCTTGGTAACATTAAACTACTTGTCTATGTACGGTAGGCGCGAATCCTAAAGATAGATCTATTGGGCCTGACAAACCCCATCCTGACTATGGGATGCTTTAGTACTTCGAGGTTATTTTAAACACACCTGATCTGGTGTACTTCAGAGGGTAAAACATGAATGTTAAGGCTTGTTACCGGGTGCCTACAACTTATAGAATACTTTTATACACTTGCGAGTGTACATATATTTATAAACGGAAATCTTGTGGTCTATTAATATATTGAAATGATTGTTATGATAAACCTATGAACTCACCAACCTTTTGGTTGACACTTTAAAGCATGTTTATTCTCAGGTATTAAAGAAATCTTCTGCTGTGCATTAGCTCATTTTAAGGATATTACTTGGAGTCATTCATGGCATATTTTGAAAGACGTTGCATTCGAGTCATTGAGTTCATCAAGATTATTATTAAGCCAAATTATAGTTGGATGTATTATGAAATGGTGTGCATGCTGTCAACTTTCATTGTAAAGAAAGTTTGTCTTTTAAAAACGAATGCAATGTTTGTAAAATGTATCATATAGAGGTCAAATACCTCGCGATGTAATCAACTATTATGAATCGTTTATAATGTATATGAACGGGTCCTTTCAGCTAGATCTATTTTTCTCATTTCCAGTAGGTTTATCCAAGGAACTTGAGGTAGTAATGATGTTCATAACATCATTCGATTCATACATATAAAGCTATCTTATTCGAAGGTTTAAACTTGTAATCACTAGAACATAGTTTAGTTAATTCTAAACTTGTTCGCAAATAAAAGTTAATCCTTCTAACTTGACTTTTAAAATCAACTAAACACATGTTCTATATCTATATGATATGCTAACTTAATGATTTAAAACCTGGAAACACGAAAAACACCGTAAAACTGGATTTACGCCGTCATAGTAACACCGCGGGCTGTTTTGGGTTAGTTAATTAAAAACTATGATAAACTTTGATTTAAAAGTTGTTATTCTGGGAAAATGATTTTTATTATGAACATGAAACTATATCCAAAAATTATGGTTAAACTCAAAGTGGAAGTATGTTTTCTAAAATGGTCATCTAGACGTCGTTCTTTCGACTGAAATGACTACCTTTACAAAAATGACTTGTAAATTATTTTTCGGACTATAAACCTATACTTTTTTTGTTTGGATTCATAAAATAGAGTTCAATATGAAACCATAGCAATTTGATTCACTCAAAACGGATTTAAAATGAAGAAGTTATGGGTAAAACAAGATTGGATAATTTTTCTCATTTTAGCTACGTGAAAATTGGTAACAAATCTATTCCAACCATAACTTAATCAAATTGTATTGTATATTATGTAATCTTTAGATACCATAGACACGTATACAATGTTTCGACCTATCATGTCGACACATCTATATATATTTGAGAACAACCATAGACACTCTATATGTGAATGTTGAAGTTAGCTACACAGGGTTGAGGTTGATTCCAAAATATATATAGTTTAAGTTGTGATCAATACTGAGATACGTATACACTGGGTCGTGGATTGATTCAAGATAATATTTATCGATTTATTTCTGTACATCTAACTGTGGACAACTAGTTGTAGGTTACTAACGAGGACAGCTGACTTAATAAACTTAAAACATCAAAATATATTAAAAGTGTTGTAAATATATTTTGAACATACTTTGATATATATGTATATATTGTTATAGGTTCGTGAATCAACCAGTGGCCAAGTCTTACTTCCCGACGAAGTAAAAATCTGTGAAAGTGAGTTATAGTCCCACTTTTAAAATCTAATATTTTTAGGATGAGAATACATGCAGGTTTTATAAATGATTTACAAAATAGACACAAGTACGTGAAACTACATTCTATGGTTGAATTATCGAAATCGAATATGCCCCTTTTTATTAAGTCTGGTAATCTAAGAATTAGGGAACAGACACCCTAATTGACGCGAATCCTAAAGATAGATCTATTGGGCCTAACAAACCCCATCCAAAGTACCGGATGCTTTAGTACTTCGAAATTTATATCATATCCGAAGGGTGTCCCGGAATGATGGGGATATTCTTATATATGCATCTTGTTAATGTCGGTTACCAGGTGTTCACCATATGAATGATTTTTATCTCTATGTATGGGATGTGTATTGAAATATGAAATCTTGTGGTCTATTGTTACGATTTGATATATATAGGTTAAACCTATAACTCACCAACATTTTTGTTGACGTTTAAAGCATGTTTATTCTCAGGTGAATACTAAGAGCTTCCGCTGTTGCATACTAAAATAAGGACAAGATTTGGAGTCCATGTTTGTATGATATTGTGTAAAAACTGTATTCAAGAAACTGATTTCGATGTAACATATTTGTATTGTAAACCATTATGTAATGGTCGTGTGTAAACAGGATATTTTAGATTATCATTATTTGATAATCTACATAAAGCTTTTTAAACCTTTATTTATGAAATAAAGGTTATGGTTTGTTTTAAAAATGAATGCAGTCTTTGAAAAACGTCTCATATAGAGGTCAAAACCTCGCAACGAAATTAATTAATATGGAACGTTTTTAATCAATAAGAACGGGACATTTCAGTTGGTATCCGAGCATTGGTCTTAGAGAACCAGAAATTTGCATTAGTGTGTCTTATCGAGTTGGTTAGGATGCATTAGTGAGTCTGGACTTCGACCGTGTTTTCTTTAAAAATGATTGCTTAACATTTTTGTTGAAAACTATATATTATTAACATGTATATATTATGTGATATATTAATCTCTTAACATGTTTGATATTATGTGATAGATGTCTACCTCTAGAACAAGTCCCATTGACTCACCTAATAATAATGAAGAGTCAAATGTAAATTGGAATGATTCGTGGACTGATTCACAAGTTCCCGAAGAGGAACCGGAAGAAGAGTCGGAACCGGAAGAAGAATCAGAACTAGAAGAGGAGGAACCAGAGGAGGAAATAGAACCGGTGGGGGAAATAATAAAACGGTTAAGTAAAAGAAAATCCTAAACCAACCGACCAAGATTAATTATGGTCAATGGTGTTTCCGCCAAGGAAGCAAAATATTAGGAGGATTACCAATTCTCCGATGAATCGGATTCCGACGAGAATTCCGATGATGTTATAGAAATTACCCCAACTGAATTTAAAAAGGCAAAAGAAAATAATAAGGGAAAGGGCATAAAAATAGAGAAATCTAATTCCAACCCCGATGAACTTTATATGTATCGTCAACCCCCGAAGCCCTTAAGTTGTAACAATGACCCGGGAACCTCTAAACCACCAGGTTTTTCTAAACCGTTGTGGAAAACGACAAATCGTATTAGGGGAACATCATATATCCCTAGAAACTTGGCAAAACGAACCAAAACCGAAGAAGAAGAAATGAGCGAGTCGGAATAAGATAGTTGTATTCGTGTGGTGTAATATATGTAATATAGTGTGCTTATGCTTTATGATATATGTAAAAATTGCTTGTATTAATAAGTATTTTTTTTTTATGAATCTAACTCTTGTCTATTTTACAGTATAAAAACACAAAATGGATAGACAACCCAATATTTTAAGAGACCTACCCAGAGACATGATTGATGAAATCTTGTCTAGAGTCGGTCAGAATTCTTCGGCACAACTATTTACGGCGAAATCAGTTTGTAAGACATTCGAAGAACGTTCCAAGAATGTCTTGGTTTATAAGAGACTTTCATTTGAAAGATGGGGGATATCACATTGGGAAACCCATAAGTTACGATGTGTTTAATTTGACGCATATATTGCGGGGAACCCAAATGCTATTTTACGCAACGGGTTAAGAAATTATTTTGACTCAATGTATCCGAATATAGGACTTCATGATTTAGAAAAAGCGGCTAACATGCAACATAAAGAAGCATGCTATGCTTACGGGTTAGTAATGTTCGCTTCTCACCAAAGTGAGAAAAAGAACATCGGGCTACAACTATTAAACAAAACGTTCCCACAAGTAACGGAGTCGGTAATTGGGGTAAGAAATGAGGTTTTTAGGTTATTACGAGACTATTGGTCATTACGTAACCCTCGTCCCTTTGACGACGTTACAACACGCTGTCTTATCAACGGCCATAACGGTTATGTTCCACAAGACCAAGGATGGGAAGTAGTCCTAGTAAAACCAGAATGATTGACTTGTTTCTGGAAGTATGAATTACGTGTCTTTATTGCCTTTGCTGAACGACTTGTGTACTAGCTAGAATTATCTTCACAACTATCTTGTATCAAAGTTATTGTGTGCTATATTTCATGCTTTATGTAAAATAAGCGGTATTGTAAATTTGTAAAATATTGTATAAAAGTTTGAACGCGAAATATTATTATAATCAGTTTTTCCTATAGAATTGTAGTAGTTGAATTGTATATTAGCTACTAAGTATGAACTTAACGGGTAGGTACTACCCGAATTTAAACTTATAAAACGCTAATATGAAGAAAAAGCTTTTATAAATGAGTTCATATTATGCTACGAAATACTATTAACTACTCTTAATGTATTCTGTATGATTAACTTGTTCCATTTGACTATTTTGAAGGAAATGGCACCGAATACTCGACACACCGTGAATATGAATGAAGAGGAATTCCGTACTTTTCTAGCTTCAAACATAGCCGCAGTACAGGCTGCGCTACATACCAACAATAACCTTGGATATAGCAGTACAGGAAATCGTGTAGGATGCACCTACAAAGAATTCACTGCCTGCAAACCTTTGGAATTTGATGGAACCGAAGGACTGATCGGATTGAAACGGTGGACCGAGAAGGTTGAATCGGTGTTTGCCATAAGTAAGTGTACTGAAGAGGACAAAGTGAAGTACGCTATGCATTCCTTCACAGGTTCTGCATTAACATGGTGGAATACCTATCTAGAGCAAGTGGGACAAGATGATGCGTACGCACTACCGTGGTCAGCATTCAAGCACTTGATGAACGAGAAGTACCGTCCCAGAACTGAGGTCAATAAGCTCAAGACAGAACTTAGAGGGTTACGAACCCAAGGATTTGTTATTACCACGTACGAAAGACGATTCACAGAATTGTGCCTATTGTGTCCGGGAGCGTTCGAAGATGAGGAAGAGAAGATCGACGCCTTTGTGAAAGGATTACCGGAAAGAATCCAAGAAGATATAAGTTCATACGAGCCCACCTCCATACAACAGGCATGTAGAATGGCTCACAAACTAGTGGACCAGATTGAGGAAAGAATTAAAGAACAGATGGCTGAAGAGGCCAATGTGAAGCAAGTCAAAAGAAAGTGGGAGGAAAACGGTGATAAGAATCACCAATACAACAACAACATCAATTACAACAATAATCGCAACAACTATCCCAACAATCGTAACATCAATCGCAACTACAACAAACGGCCCAACAACAACAACAGCAGCAGCAGCAACTACAACAATCATCCCAACAACAATAACAACTGCAACAACAACAACAATAATCAGAAGCAGCTATGCCAAAGGTGTGAAAAGTATCACTCGGGGTTCTGCACCAAATTTTGCAACAAGTGTAAAAGAAATGGTCATAGCGCGGCGAAGTGTGAGGTCTACGGACCATGGGTTAACAGAACGAAAGGAACAAATGGTGTCGGAACGAGTAATGGCGGAGCAAGTAGTGTCGGAACAAGTTATGCCAATGTAGTTTGTTATAAATGTGGAAAACTGGGCCACATTATTAGAAATTGCCCGAACCAGGAGAACACAAATGGACAAGGCCGCGGAAGAGTTTTCAATATTAATGCGGCAGAGGCACAGGAAGACCCGGAGCTTGTTACGGGTACGTTTCTTATTGACAATAAATCTGCTTACGTTTTATTTGATTCGGGTGCGGATAGAAGCTATATGAGTAGAGATTTTTGTGCTAAATTAAGTTGTCCATTGACGCCATTGGATAGTAAATTTTTACTCGAATTAGCAAACGGTAAATTAATTTCAGCAGATAATATATGCCGGAATCGAGAAATTAAACTGCGTAGCGAAATATTTAAGATTGATTTGATACCAGTAGAGTTAGGGAGTTTTGATGTAATAGTTGGCATGGACTGAAATGTCCCGTTCTTATTGATTAAAAACATTCCATATTAATTGATTTCGTTGCGAGGTTTTGACCTCTATATGAGACGTTTTTCAAAGAGTGCATTCATTTTAAAACAAACCATAACCTTTATTTCATCAATAAAGGTTTAAAAAGCTTTACGTAGATTATCAAATAATGATAATCTAAAATATCCTGTTTACACACGACCATTACATAATGGTTTACAATACAAATATGTTACAACAAAATAAGTTTCTTGAATGCAGTTTTTACACAATATCATACAAGCATGGACTCCAAATCTCGTCCTTATTTAAGTATGCGACAGCGGAAGCTCTTAATAATCACCTGAGAATAAACATGCTTAAAACGTCAACAAAAATGTTGGTGAGTTATAGGTTTAACCTATATATATCAAATCGTAACAATAGACCACAAGATTTCATATTTCAATACACATCCCATACATAGAGATAAAAATCATTCATATGGTGAACACCTAGTAACTGACATTAACAATATGCATATATAAGAATATCCCCATCATTCCGGGACACCCTTCGGATATGATATAAATTTCGAAGTACTAAAGCATCCGGTACTTTGGATGGGGTTTGTTAGGCCCAATAGATCTATCTTTAGGATTCGCGTCAATTAGGGTGTCTGTTCCCTAATTCTTAGATTACCAGACTTAATAAAAAGGGGCATATTCGATTTCGATAATTCAACCATAGAATGTAGTTTCACGTACTTGTGTCTATTTTGTAAATCATTTATAAAACCTGCATGTATTGTCATCCCAAAAATATTAGATTTTAAAAGTGGGACTATAACTCACTTTCACAGATTTTTACTTCGTCGAGAAGTAAGACTTGGCCACTGGTTGATTCACGAACCTATAACAATATATACATATATATCAAAGTATGTTCAAAATATATTTACAACACTTTTAATATATTTTGATGTTTTAAGTTTATTAAGTCAGCTGTCCTCGTTAGTAACCTACAACTAGTTGTCCACAGTTAGATGTACAGAAATAAATAGATAAGTATTATCTTGAATCAATCCACGACCCAGTGTATACGTATCTCAGTATTGATCACAACTCAAACTATATATATTTTGGAATCAACCTCAACCCTGTATAGCTAACTCCAACATTCACATATAGAGTGTCTATGGTTGTTCCGAAATATATATAGATGTGTCGACATGATAGGTCAAAATATTGTATACGTGTCTATGGTATCTCAAGATTACATAATATACAATACAAGTTGATTAAGTTATGGTTGGAATAGATTTGTTACCAATTTTCACGTAGCTAAAATGAGAAAAATTATCCAATCTTGTTTTACCCATAACTTCTTCATTTTAAATCCGTTTTGAGTGAATCAAATTGCTATGGTTTCATATTGAACTCTATTTTATGAATATAAACAGAAAAAGTATAGGTTTATAGTCGGAAAAATAAGTTACAAGTCGTTTTTGTAAAGGTAGTCATTTCAGTCGAAAGAACGACGTCTAGATAACCATTTTAGAAAACATACTTCCACTTTGAGTTTAACCATAATTTTTGGATATAGTTTCATGTTCATAATAAAAATCATTTTCTCAGAATAACAACTTTTAAATCAAAGTTTATCATAGTTTTTAATTAACTAACCCAAAACAGCCCGCGGTGTTATTACGACGGCGTAAATCCGGTTTTACGGTGTTTTTCGTGTTTCCAGGTTTTAAATCATTAAGTTAGCATATCATATAGATATAGAACATGTGTTTAGTTAATTTTAAAAGTCAAGTTAGAAGGATTAACTTTTGTTTGCGAACAAGTTTAGAATTAACTAAACTATGTTCTAGTGATTACGAGTTTAAACATTCGAATAAGATAGCTTTATATGTATGAATCGAATGATATTATGAACATCATTACTACCTTAAGTTCCTTGGATAAACCTACTGGAAAAGAGAAAAATGGATCTAGCTTCAATGGATCCTTGGATGGCTCGAAGTTCTTGAAGCAGAATCATGACACGAAAACAAGTTCAAGTAAGATCATCACTTGAAATAAGATTGTTATAGTTATAGAAATTGAACCAAAGTTTGAATATGATTATTACCTTGTATTAGAATGATAACCTACTGTAAGAAACAAAGATTTCTTGAGGTTGGATGATCACCTTACAAGATTGGAAGTGAGCTACCAAACTTGAAAGTATTCTTGATTTTATGAAACTAGAACTTTTGGAATTTATGAAGAACACTTAGAACTTGAAGATAGAACTTGAGAGAGATCAATTAGATGAATAAAATTGAAGAATGAAAGTGTTTGTAGGTGTTTTTGGTCGTTGGTGTATGGATTAGATATAAAGGATATGTAATTTTGTTTTCATGTAAATAAGTCATGAATGATTACTCATATTTTTGTAATTTTATGAGATATTTCATGCTAGTTACCAAATGATGGTTCCCACATGTGTTAGATGACTCACATGGGCTGCTAAGAGCTGATCATTGGAGTGTATATACCAATAGTACATACATCTAAAAGCTGTGTATTGTACGAGTACGAATACGGGTGCATACGAGTAGAATTGTTGATGAAACTGAACGAGGATGTAATTGTAAGCATTTTTGTTAAGTAGAAGTATTTTGATAATTGTATTGAAGTCTTTAAAAAGTGTATAAATACATATTAAAACACTACATGCATATACATTTTAACTGAGTCGTTAAGTCATCGTTAGTCGTTACATGTAAGTGTTGTTTTGAAACCTTTAGGTTAACGATCTTGTTAAATGTTGTTAACCCAATATTTATAATATCAAATGAGATTTTAAATTATTATATTATCATGATATTATCATGTATGAATATCTCTTAATATGATATATATACATTAAATGTCTTTACAATGATAATCGTTACATATATGTCTCGTTTAAAAATCATTAAGTTAGTAGTCTTGTTTATATGTATATAACTCATTGTTAATATACTTATGGAGATACTTACTTATCATAATCTCATGTTAACCATATGTATATCCATATATACATCGTCATGTCATTTTTACAAGTTTTAACGTTCGTGAATCGCCGGTCAACTTGGGTGGTCAATTGTCTATATGAAACATATTTCAATTAATCAAGTCTTAACAAGTTTTATTGCTTAACATGTTGGAAACACTTAATCATGTAAATATCAATCTCAATTAATATATATAAACATGGAAAAGTTCGGGTCACTACAGTACCTACCCGTTAAATAAATTTCGTCCCGAAATTTTAAGCTGTTGAAGGTGTTGACGAATCTTCTGGAAATAGATGCGGGTATTTCTTCTTCATCTGATCTTCACGCTCCCAGGTGAACTCGGGTCCTCTACGAACATTCCATCGAACCTTAACAATTGGTATCTTGTTTTGCTTAAGTATTTTAACCTCACGATCCATTATTTCGACGGGTTCTTCGATGAATTGAAGTTTTTCGTTGATTTGGATTTCATCTAACGGAATAGTGAGATCTTCTTTAGCAAAACATTTCTTCAAATTCGAGACGTGGAAAGTGTTATGTACAGCCACGAGTTGTTGAGGTAACTCAAGTCGGTAAGCTACTGGTCCGACACGATCAATAATCTTGAATGGTCCAATATACCTTGGATTTAATTTCCCTCGTTTACCAAATCGAACAACGCCTTTCCAAGGTGCAACTTTAAGCATGACCATCTCTCCAATTTCAAATTCTATATCTTTTCTTTTAATGTCAGCGTAGCTCTTTTGTCGACTTTGGGCGGTTTTTAACCGTTGTTGAATTTGGATGATCTTCTCGGTAGTTTCTTGTATAATCTCTGGACCCGTAATCTGTCTATCCCCCACTTCACTCCAACAAATCGGAGACCTGCACTTTCTACCATAAAGTGCTTCAAACGGCGCCATCTCAATGCTTGAATGGTAGCTGTTGTTGTAGGAAAATTCTGCTAACGGTAGATGTCGATCCCAACTGTTTCCGAAATCAATAACACATGCTCGTAGCATGTCTTCAAGCGTTTGTATCGTCCTTTCGCTCTGCCCATCAGTTTGTGGATGATAGGCAGTACTCATGTCTAGACGAGTTCCTAATGCTTGCTGTAATGTCTGCCAGAATCTTGAAATAAATCTGCCATCCCTATCAGAGATAATAGAGATTGGTATTCCATGTCTGGAGATGACTTCCTTCAAATACAATCGTGCTAACTTCTCCATCTTATCATCTTCTCTTATTGGCAGGAAGTGTGCTGATTTGGTGAGACGATCAACTATTACCCAAATAGTATCAAAACCACTTGCAGTCCTTGGCAATTTAGTGATGAAATCCATGGTAATGTTTTCCCATTTCCATTTCGGGATTTCAGGTTATTGAAGTAGACCTGATGGTTTCTGATGCTCAGCTTTGACCTTAGAACACGTCAAACATTCTCCTACGTATTTAGCAACATCGGCTTTCATACCCGGCCACCAAAAATGTTTCCTGAGATCCTTGTACATCTTCCCCGTTCCAAGATGTATTGAGTATCTGGTTTTATGAGCTTCTCTAAGTACCATTTCTCTCATATCTCCAAATTTTGGTACCCAAATCCTTTCAGCCCTATACCGGGTTCCGTCTTCCCGAATATTAAGATGCTTCTCCGATCCTTTGGGTATTTCATCCTTTAAGTTTCCCTCTTTTAAAACTCCTTGTTGCGCCTCCTTTATTTGAGTAGTAAGATTATTATGAATCATTATATTCATAGATTTTACTCGAATGGGTTCTCTGTCCTTTCTGCTCAAGGCATCGGCTACCACATTTGCCTTCCCCGGGTGGTAACGAATCTCAAAGTCGTAATCATTCAATAATTCAATCCACCTACGCTGCCTCATATTCAGTTGTTTCTGATTAAATATGTGTTGAAGACTTTTGTGGTCGGTATATATAATACTTTTGACCCCATATAAGTAGTGCCTCCAAGTCTTTAATGCAAAAACAACCGCTCCTAATTCCAAATCATGCGTCGTATAATTTTGTTCGTGAATCTTCAATTGTCTAGACGCATAAGCAATCACCTTCGTTCATTGCATTAATACACAACCGAGACCTTGCTTTGATGCGTCACAATAAATCACAAAATCATCATTCCCTTCAGGCAATGACAATATAGGTGTCGTAGTTAGCTTTTTCTTCAATAACTGAAACGCTTTCTCTTGTTCATCATTCCATTCAAATTTCTTCCCTTTATGCGTTAATGCAGTCAAGGGTTTTGCTATTCTGGAAAAGTCTTGGATGAACCTTCTGTAGTAACCAGCTAGTCCTAAAAACTGGCGTATGTGTTTCGGAGTTTTCGGGGTTTCCCACTTTTCAACAGTTTCTATCTTTGCCGGATCCACCTTAATACCTTCTTTGTTCACTATGTGACCGAGGAATTGAACTTCTTCCAACCAAAATGCACACTTTGAAAACTTAGCATACAATTCTTCCTTCCTCAATACTTCTAACACCTTTCTCAAATGTTCACCGTGTTCTTGGTCATTCTTTGAGTAAATAAGTATGTCATCAATGAAAACAATGACAAACTTGTCAAGGTATGGTCCACACACTCGGTTCATAAGGTCCATGAACACAGCTGGTGCATTAGTTAAACCAAATGGCATGACCATAAACTCGTAATGACCGTAACGTGTTCTAAAAGCAGTCTTTGGAATATCATCTTCTTTCACCCGCATTTGATGATACCCAGAACGTAAGTCAATCTTTGAATAAACAGACGAGCCTTGTAGTTGATCAAATAAGTCGTCGATTCTCGGTAGTGGGTAGCAGTTCTTGATGGTAAGTTTGTTCAACTCTCGGTAGTCGATACACAACCTGAATGTACCATCTTTCTTCTTGACAAACAAAACAGGAGCTCCCCACGGTGATGTGCTTGGTCGAATGAAACCACGCTCTAAAAGTTCTTGTAATTGACTTTGTAGTTCTTTCATCTCGCTGGGTGCGAGTCTGTAAGGAGCACGAGCTATTGGTGCAGCTCCTGGTACAAGATCTATTTGAAATTCAACGGATCGATGTGGGGGTAATCCCGATAATTCTTTCGAAAATACATCGGGAAATTCTTTTGCAATGGGAACATCATTGATGCTCTTTTCTTCAGTTTGTACTTTCTCGACGTGTGCTAGAACAGCATAGCAACCTTTTCTTATTAGTTTTTGTGCCTTCAAATTACTAATAAGATGTAGCTTCGTGTTGCCCTTTTCTCCGTACACCATTAAGGGTTTTCCTTTTTCTCGTATAATGCGAATTGCATTTTTGTAACAAACGATCTCTGCTTTCACTTCTTTCAACCAGTCCATACCGATTATCACATCAAAACTCCCTAACTCTACTGGTATCAAATCACTCTTAAATGTTTCGCTAACCAGTTTAATTTCTCGATTCCGACATATTTTATCTGCTGAAATTAATTTACCATTTGCTAATTCGAGTAAAAATTTACTATCCAAAGGCGTCAATGGACAACTTAATTTAGCACAAAAATCTCTACTCATATAGCTTCTATCCGCACCCAAATCAAATAAAACATAAGCAGATTTATTGTCAATAAGAAACGTACCCGTAACAAGCTCCGGGTCTTCCTGTGCCTCTGCCGCATTAATATTGAAAACTCTTCCGCGGCCTTGTCCATTCGTGTTCTCCTGGTTCGGGCAATTTCTAATAATGTGGCCCGGTTTTCCACATTTATAACAAACTACATTTGCATAACTTGCTCTGGCACTACTTGCTCCGCCATTACTCGTTCCGACACCATTTGTTCCTTTCGTTCTATTAACCCCTGGTCCGTAGACCTCACACTTCGCCGCGCTATGACCATTTCTTTTACACTTGTTGCAAAATTTGGTGCAGAACCCCGAGTGATACTTTTCACACCTTTGGCATAGCTGCTTCTGATTGTTGTTGTTGTTGCGGTTATTATTGTTGTTGGGATGATTATTGTAGTTACTGTTGTTGTTGTTATTGTTGTTGTTGTTGTTGTTGTTGTTGTTGTTGTTGTTGTTGGGCCGTTTGTTGTAGTTGCGATTGATGTTGCGATTGTTGGGATAATTGTTGCGATTATTGTTGTAATTGCTGTTGTTGTTGTATTGGTGATTCTTATCACCGTTTTCCTCCCACTTTCTTTTGACTTGCTTCACATTGGCCTCTTCAGCAGTCTGTTCTTTAATTCTTTCTTCAATCTGGTTCACTAGTTTGTGAGCCATTCTACATGCCTGTTGTATGGAGGCGGGCTCGTGTGAACTTATATCTTCTTGGATTCTTTCCGGTAATCCTTTCACAAACGCGTCGATCTTCTCTTCCTCATCTTCGAATGCTCCCGGACACAATAGGCACAATTCTGTGAATCGTCTTTCGTACGTGGTAATATCAAATCCTTGGGTTCTTAACACTCTAAGTTCTGTCTTGAGCTTATTGACCTCGGTTCTGGGACGGTACTTCTCGTTCATCAAGTGCTTGAATGCTGACCACGGTAGTGCGTACGCATCGTCTTGTCCCACTTGCTCTAGATAGGTATTCCACCATGTTAACGCAGAACCTGTGAAGGTATGCGTAGCATACTTCACTTTGTCCTCTTCAGTACACTTACTTATGGCAAACACCGATTCGACCTTCTCGGTCCACCGTTTCAATCCGATCGGTCCTTCGGTTCCATCAAATTCCAAAGGTTTGCAGGCAGTGAATTCTTTGTAGGTGCATCCTACACGATTTCCTGTACTGCTAGATCCAAGGTTATTGTTGGTATGTAGCGCAGCCTGTACTGCGGCTATGTTTGAAGCTAGAAAAGTACGGAATTCCTCTTCATTCATATTCACGGTGTGTCGAGTAGTCGGTGCCATTTCCTTCAAAATAGTTAAATGGAACAAGTTAATCATACAGAATATTAAGAGTAGTTAATAGTATTTCGTAGCATAATATGAACTCATTTATAAAAGCTTTTTCTTCATATTAGCGTTTTATAAGTTTAAATTCGGGTAGTACCTACCCGTTAAGTTCATACTTAGTAGCTAATATACAATTCAACTACTACAATTCTATATGAAGAACTGATTATAATAATATTTCGCGTTCAAACTTTTACACAATATTTTACAAACTTACAATACCGCTTATTTTACATATAGCATGAAATATAGCACACAATAACTTTGATACAAGATAGTTGTATCCGAGCGTTGTAAAATAAGCGGTATTGTAAATTTGTAAAATATTGTATAAAAGTTTGAACGCGAAATATTATTATAATCAGTTTTTCCTATAGAATTGTAGTAGTTGAATTGTATATTATCTACTAAGTATGAACTTAACGGGTAGGTACTACCCGAATTTAAACTTATAAAACGCTAATATGAAGAAAAAGCTTTTATAAATGAGTTCATATTATGCTACGAAATACTATTAACTACTCTTAATGTATTCTGTATGATTAACTTGTTCCATTTGACTATTTTGAAGGAAATGGCACCGACTACTCGACACACCGTGAATATGAATGAAGAGGAATTCCGTACTTTTCTAGCTTCAAACATAGCCGCAGTACAGGCTGCGCTACATACCAACAATAACCTTGGATCTAGCAGTACAGGAAATCGTGTAGGATGCACCTACAAAGAATTCACTGCCTGCAAACCTTTGGAATTTAATGGAACCGAAGGACTGATCGGATTGAAACGGTGGACCGAGAAGGTCGAATCGGTGTTTGCCATAAGTAAGTGTACTGAAGAGGACAAAGTGAAGTACGCTATGCATTCCTTCACAGCTTCTGCATTAACATGGTGGAATACCTATCTAGAGCAAGTGGGACAAGATGATGCGTACGCACTACCGTGGTCAGCATTCAAGCACTTGATGAACGAGAAGTACCGTCCCAGAACTGAGGTCAATAAGCTCAAGACAGAACTTAGAGGGTTACGAACCCAAGGATTTGTTATTACCACGTACGAAAGACGATTCACAGAATTGTGCCTATTGTGTCCGGGAGCGTTCGAAGATGAGGAAGAGAAGATCGACGCCTTTGTGAAAGGATTACCGGAAAGAATCCAAGAAGATATAAGTTCACACGAGCCCACCTCCATACAACAGGCATGTAGAATGGCTCACAAACTAGTGAACCAGATTGAGGAAAGAATTAAAGAACAGATGGCTGAAGAGGCCAATGTGAAGCAAGTCAAAAGAAAGTGGGAGGAAAACGGTGA